>NC_069503.1:1049053329-1049421662 GCF_027579735.1 Bombina bombina
TTATGGATCTTAAATACACGATCATTGACCATGTACCGCCATTATCCAGAGGAGGAGATAGGAACCGTATGCTGCTACAAAGGGAAGCCAAATGGACATTTGAGTTGAATACTCTGGTCCCCTATGGACTGAATACTCAGTTGGACTGGCATGTGTTCTTATAAGTCTCTGCTAAAAATGGATGTCTCTGTTGAGAGTCCAGAATCATTCTAATTATTATTTTATTTTATTTTTGGTATGGCATATAGTTAATTAATAGAGTTTATTTAGCAACCTATGTTAGTTTTGACAAAATTGTCTTACCCTTATGCTTTAGTCCTATATTGGAATTACAGGGCAGTTTATTATAATTGGCCTTTGTTAGTATGTTGAGGTATTTATTACTGTTCTTGCATATATAGATGGTCTATTGCAGTTATGTTTTGGTTGCAGTATGTTATACCTATATGTTTGTAGTTCTCATGTTGCCCTCCACATATGCCGCATTTAATGTGCTACATTGTTGATATAGGTTGCTATGGTAACTGCCGGGACATGTGTGGTACGGCACTAGGAACTGCACAACATTATTACAGGTTATATTTCAATATTTTGTCTATTTTTTCTATTGCCCATTTTTCTATTGCCCGATATTAGAATTGGATGTGTATTGCCTATGCTTGTTTATTTGCGCATTTGTTGTCTAAATGTATTCATTTTATTTCAGTCCCTGTTACGTTGCCACGGCGGATGACGTCACTCGCAGGGGAGGCGCATCTAACGTGGAGAGCGTAGTTCATTGTTTGTTTGGTGGTGGATATAACACAGCGTGGTGGTAAGTTTACATAGCCTTGTAAGTCTGAGGACGGGTTCTTTGTAGCCCAAAAACGTTCACGTAAATAAAGGTGACATATGGATATAAGACCTTTGGAGTGCTGCTTGTTTTAATGTATTAATATTTTGGCTCTAGCACCCAAGGCGCATACATGCAGGATCTGGAGTGCACTTTGCTGGACATTTCTATATATATATATATATATATATATATATATATATATACTGCCTAAAATGTTTGCACAGTAGTGTGTATGTGTGTGCGTATTTATTTTTAATAGGTGTATATATAGCATGTACAGCCAGAGGATTCAGCTATCACCACATAGAGCTACCAAAATTTCACACATTTCCCAGAGTGTTTACAAAAAGACCAAAGAATTCCAATTACACCAATAACAAATTAATGGGAAAGTGTACCATACTTTTTTTCTCCCCTTTAATGTGTTCCCAATGATTTACTCTACCTGCTGGAATGTATTCAAAAATGCATAAAAAAATATTTTTTTTGCCTGTTGTAAAAACAAAAAATTCAATACTTAGTATTTGTATTTGTTATAGAAAAAGTATGTAAACAAGTGGGATGTGACAGAAATTTACTAAAATGCTAATGTTCCATTGATTTCTCCAAGTATTGGCATTTGAATAAACAGTGAGAAATAAGACAAGGATAAATTTGTGTAACCAATTAGATAAGATAAGGATGTCTGCTCACCCTACAAACTCAGCACATTTTACTGGGTTGAGGTTTCAATTATCAAAGACAGCTATTTCATATACAAATATAAACTTCATTACATTTGCTCATACATTTTAAACTCTGCAGCAGGTATACCAAGTCATTGGGAACATATTAAGGGGAAAACAATTTTACAGTATACTGTCCCTTTAACAAGAATGCAGGTATATTCACAGTTCAATGGACTTTAAACGCAACAATGATTCAAGGAGAGTCAAAAAAATGCTTATGATACATTCATTATTTGTTTGATTTGCCTTTCATTTATTTCAACAAATTCTGCATTGACATTGCCTAAAGGCAGGTTAGAGTGTATTAACCATGTTTAAAGAGACAGTGATGTCAATATTAAACATTTCTGATTCACATAGATAGAGCATGCAATATTAAAATAAAAAATAAAAATTCCAAATTAATTCTATTAACAAATGTTGCTTCATTCTCTTGGTATCCTTTGTCTCTGAAGCTACAATGCACTGTTGGATGCTAGCTAGTGGTTTATGCACATACACTTCATAGCTAAATGAATGGGCACCTGAACATCACACCTACAGTACATGAGCTTGTTGGACATCCTGTTCCAAAACAAGGGACATCAATATGGACCTGACCCCCCTTTTGTGGCACAAGATTTTTGAGTGTATCTGTGGAATATGTGCTGATTCAGCCAAAAGAGCATTTGTGAGGTTAAGCACTGATGTTGGACGGTAAGGTTTGCCTTGCAATCTGCATTCCAATTCACCTCAAAGTTGTTCAATGGGGTTTAGGTCAGGATTCTGTGCAGGCCACTAGAGTTTCTCCAGACCAAACTCATGAAACCTCAATTTGCGCACAGGGGCACAATCATTCTAGTTCAGGAAAGGATTGCTACAAAGTTGTAAGCATCCAAATGTCTAAAATGTCTTCACTGGAACTAAGGACATAGCCCACAACAGCCATAAACCACCATCCCCCCTCTACCAAACTTCACAGTGTCTACTATACATTTTGGTAAGTAGCGTTCTCCTGGCATCTGCCACACCCAGATTCTTACGTCAGACTGCCAAAAAGTGAAGTGCCATTCATCAGTCCAGAGAACACAAATCCACTGCTGCGGAGTCCAGTGGCATCGAGCTCTACACCACTTCAGCTGACCGTTGGCATTGTGTATGTTGGTGTGAGGCTTGTGTACATCAGCCCAGCCATTTCTACCCATTTCATGAAGCTCCCAGGACACAGTTCTTGGGCTGATGTTGCTTCTAGGGGCAGTTTGATACATCCATTTCACAATGGTAGCACTTACAGTTGACCGAGGCAGACCTAGTAGGGCGAACATTTCACAAAATGACTTGTGGCATCAGTACAAGTTTGTCCACATACTTTTGGCCATATAATGTATATGCCTCATATTATTGACTCACTAGAAGTTTTTAGCTAGATCCCAGTAGTGTATTGCTGCTCTTCAGCCTACTCTTCAACAAAGGATATCAAAAGAACAAAGCAAAGCTGATACCAGACGTAAACTGTAAAGTTGTTTAAACTTGCATGTTCTTTCTGAAGAACGAATGTTTATGACTTTACTATCCCTGCATTGCACATGATACGGTTTAACTTAGCACTTTGAAAACCTTGATTTTGCATGCAAGGCCTAATTGCTTATTCATGCTGTGCATGTATAAAATGGACTTCAATATCCTCTTTAAGATTTAGATAAACAGAAATAACCACTTGATACATTACCAGTTATGTCATGTTCTTTGAAGGAATCGCTATAGAGCTGATACTGACTTGGGCAGTGCTTCTTTAACCATCTGCAGACGTCATTCTGTGTCCAAAATGCCACTGGCTTAGTCAACTTCACAATACCCTACATATGGAAAACAACAAATAAATATAAAGTTGTTTGAAAAATAAACTCTTTTTAAAAACAAAAAATATTTCCAGCCTGTAAAACAGGGCCTTTATTTCATCAATAGTTGAGGGTCCAAAACTTTAAAATAAAGAAAATGTTTCAATCCTTTACCTAGCCCGTTGTCATGTCGCTGAGCACAATTATCTGAAAATTACCAGATCAGACTTAAAAAGAATTGCTGACACTTGCAGGGGCTGCTGTCCATGCGAGTTATGAGATGCATACTATAGAAACAAATGGTGTTCACTAGAAAGGAAGGTGGGGAGAGTGTAGTTAGCAGGGGCACACTTTAAAATTTAACATTTTCGTTACCAGGAACTTCAGAGAAAAACTTGTCCAAATTACCGGAACTTTTTTAGCATTTTTGCTATCACTCTGTTTAAACAGAAATAGAACTTTTGATATATTTTTTTTTTCTTCCAGTATAACCTTGTATATGGCTTGATTCATGCATCCTTCACAAAAATGAATATGCCTGATTCCAGGTCATCTTCTTTGCCAGCACCTGGTCATCTAATGGTTAGATGGAGACCTGGAGAGGCCTACAAGCCACAGTGTCTAATGCCCACTGTAAAATATAGTGGAGGATCGATGATGATCCGGTGGTGCATCAGCAGTGCTGGAATCAAGCAGATTTATCTTTGTAAATGACACATTAATCATCCCACATACAAGGTTGTGGTGGAAGAAAACAACACAATTCAGCTGAGTCATCAACCAAGGTGCAAAGTCAATGTATCAATGCTTCTTCAATCAGGGACTGCACTTGCTGGATTTAGGTAAAATAATAATTACTTATTACGTGGTAACGTTTCGGGGTTCGCAGACCCCTTCCTCAGACCAAACAAACTGCAAGTGAAAATAGTGACTTTTAAACCTATTAAGCCCCACCCATCAAACAGTTCACAAAATTGTGCCAAAACCTGTTACCATGGCAACCACATAGTTGCCTGGATACAGACATATAAAGAAAATAAAAACATATCCAATATAGAGTGCATCATCATAACAAAATGAATGTTAAAATAAAATCCAGTGTGTGCAGTATAGTGTATTCACATATCAATCCACTATATTTAATACCAGGTATATCGTTCTATTAGACCTTATACATATCATAGCTAAAGACTAGTTAGACTTCACATGACTGTATTAAAATGTGTAGAGGATTGCAATGTATAGCATATAGCAAACAAGTATAAGGGCAGAGTCTAAAAAATATCTGCTGTATTTATGTTTATGCCAACAATATATTTTAAATCTTAACAAATAACCTAATACTTGTGGCAATACTTGTTTCAACTAGTTTTTTAATTAAGAAATCACTGTAAAATTAAAAATAATAATAATATTAATAATTAAATAGATAAATATAAAGATGAATTATCAAAAAATTGTAGATTTCTAACTGTAGAAAATAAATTACAAAATTTGTTCATTGGCATCCTCTGATTCAGCTCCGACTAAACAAGTATATATTTTTCTATTAGTATTTTTTAATATTTTAAGATCTTCATCTAAGCTATAAGGAAAATGATACGATGGAGTAACTCATTTGCTATAGCAGAACTGCCCAAATTCTAAAAATTGACTCCAAAACTATATATAAGTATGCAACCAAAGGTAATGATCTCTAGGTCCATTTTGGTATATTTAATGCCACTATTTAGCCACCAACTGCAATCAGATAAGAACAAAATCCCAAACTACTGTAGTCATAAGACAAATTGCTGTAAAAGATTCTCTAGGATCCCTTTTATTTAGAAATGTCAGACATGCATGGTTTGCCATTGGTCTATAAAAATTAATAGGCCGCTAACTGCAGCTGCGCACCACACTTCTGAAATTCCCGGAAGGAAATGGGCTAATCAGTTAGCTGTTAATATAATATTTTCTGTAGTGTAGGGATTACCCTCCCACCTCCCTGATCCACACAAACAGCTCTCTAGCCCTCCCCTGGTAACCACCATTTTAGGTACTGCCAGTAACCAGGTAGTATTTTTTTTTAATTATTATTATTAATTTATTTTCTGTGGTGCAGGGATCCCCCCTCACCCTCACCACCTCTCTCCTACAAGAGATCACAGTGTTTTAATTTTTTTCTGTAGTGTTGGGACCTCTCCAGCCAAAAGTATTTCCGTAATGAAGCAAGCCATCCCTCACTCTTTCCTGTTTTCCGTAGTGTAGTGACCTTCCCCTTACCCCCACTGGACTGAACATCTGCCTCCTTCTTTCCCTCCCACACCTCTCTCTGTCACCACTGTAAAGATAATTACAGACATTGGAACAGAAAGCAATCTGGCTTCATATGGTAAGGGAACATATTCAGCTCGCGTACCATATGACGAATTACCTACGTCAAAAAGTCTCAAGGGGTTAAATCATGCAGCCAATACAGATTACACTGATTTCAGTGTATAGTATCTAACAATTGCCTCTGTTTTCAAATGCAAGTATTTTTCTATTTCTAGTAGTTATTTTTTTGCATAGTTTGACACAATGTTGCTCCTTTTAGTTGGCAAGATAAAACTGCAAGATCTGCAAGAGGATAATGTTTAGGTACACCAGACCTGTGAAATAACTTTGAGTTAAGACCATGGAACACTTCTGGACAGCTGTTTCAGATTTATTAAAGGGACAGTCAAGTCCAAAAAAAAACTTTAATCTCCAATTTTGCTTTGTTCTCTTGGTATTCTTAGTTGAACGCTAAACCTAGGAGGTTCATATGCTAATTTCTTAGACCTTGAATACTGCCTCTAATCTGAATGCATTTTGACCACGAGAGGGCATAAGTTCATGTGTTTCATATAGATAACATTTAGCTCATGCACGTGAAGTTACCCTGGAGATAGAACTGATTGGCTAAAATGCAAGTCTGTCAAAAGAACTGAAATAAGGGGGCAGTTTGCAGAGGCTTAGATACAAGGTAATCACAGAGGTAAAAAGTATATTTCTGTAACATTGTTAGTTATGCAAAACTGGGGAATGGGTAATAAAGGGATTATCTTTCTTTTCAAACAACAAAAATTCTGGTGTTGACTGTCCCTTTAACTCTCATCAGCAAAATATTGGTTGCTGAAGCTTATTTCCAGAGAGAAAACAATACTTAATTGAGTTATGGTCGAGATAAAAGCATGTGATTAAAATCCTCTATTTCGAAAAAAAGGGTCCAGAAGTTTTGTGTTCTTCACTGCACCTTCCCCATAAAGAAGAATTGCTGTGGTTGAACATGATACTGGAAGCAAAATGCATGAGATATTGTATATCTAATTTGCATATTTTACACAGAGTTCTCTGGTGAATTGATAACAATGTACTTTGTAATAATTGCATCTCTATCATATACTTAAATGCAGAGGAAAACCACAGTTTTATGCCCCTTTAATGTAATAAATGTCCATTTTGTGACTTCTTTTTTTTTTTATTACATCATTTAAGGAAACCACAAAATGGCAACCAAAGACAAATACTATAAACATTGCTTGAACAATATTAGAAATGCTCTAAGCCCAGAAACAAAAGACTAAATAAATATCCATGTTAGAATTACAAAAGAGCAGGTATGTAGCTAATAGCAAAATATACAAGTCTGCAAAAAGCTGAATACAACACAGTGAAAAGTCTGCATTACAAAAATAAGCAGTAATCCTACAGCTTCAATCTTTTTCATAATGTTTGAATCATTAAAACATTTTTTTTTTACATTTATTCAAAATATTGTCTGTTTTTTGTGAGAAGAGATCAGTTTTATGTAGGCATAACAACATACAGGAATATGAAACGCTATATCTGCAGTGATATGAATTTCAAAGATAAAAAGGATCAGTAAGATAACAAAAATTCAAACAGTAAACAATAGCTCTACAAGAAGAAAAAAATGTAATGTTGGATAAGACAATAAAAATGATGGAACATAATTTTATTGTAGCTTCAATACAACACTGAAAAAGATATAAAGAAGAGCGCTTCATAGTGCAGTTTATCCAAGATAAATTTTCAGCAAAATCAGGGCTGCTGACAAATGGCCACTCGCAAGGGTGTCAGACATCCCAAGCTGCAAAAGCTCATTTCAGGGAGGTGGCTTCACCTGCTACTGTGCAAACCCCCCCCCCTTCCTCCTCTACCAGTTATATATTGGACACCTTGAAACAATAAATAAGATAGAGACTTATTCAAGTAGCTTCCCACTAAAGTCACAACCACATACAACAAACCTATTTTCCAGTGATCGTACGCTTGTTGAATTTTAGAATACGAAGTTTAATTACGTGCAGTAAATAAGGTAGTATTTGTGTTTTATTTTATTAAAATCAGTGGGGGCTTTTTGGTTACTGATGCATGCTTTGAGGGTTCTATAACGTCCCAGCAACTAAAGGCATTCCTAAAAAAAACTTTTCCGGATTTGGGCCAAATTGGATCATAGTACTTGGAGTTTCAGGGAGATTGCACTCCATTTGCTGGCATCAGGGAGTCACAATCAATCAGAGAGACTCCCTGCACTTCAGGGAGAGTTGGGATATCTGCGGTGTTTGCACTGAACAAAGTGCAATATGCGCAGGCCAGGCCCCGCAGTCTCCAGCTGACTTACACAGGCAATGTCTCCCCCAGATGGCAAGGGGGTGGACTTAGGGCGTGGTGGCCTCCAAAACACAAAAGACACAAAGCCTCTCCCAGTGCAGGCAAAACCAACAACAAGATGGTTCCAGCAAAGCACACAAAATGAGCACTCAGATTCCAATCCGCACGGCAAATTTGTGCAAATAAGACAGGCTGGATGTTACAGACTCCAGCTGTCTAAATCAGGTCTCCTTGGGCTGTTCTTCCAAGAGATTGAAAAATAGAATAAAGTGCTCCAAAAAGTGAAAGAGAAGTACAAGTGCAGACCACTTAAAATCACAAATTTGTTTTAAAAACATATATAAAGCATGCAACACATTTCTCAGCTGGCTAGCTGTTTTATCAGGCATGTCAATACAACGCTGACTTTTATTTTTTCATATATATATATATATATATATATATATATATATATATATATATATATATATATATATATATATATATATATACACACATACATACAGTATATATATACACACACACACAGAGATAAATATGTTTTTTTCTTTTCTTTAACATAAGGAAGCTATATCATGTTAATCACTATAAAAAAATAGTAGCAAAAATATATGCAGCATTCTAGCGGCATTGCAATGTTGCAGGTTATTAAAGGGACATGCCAGTCAAAACTGAAATGCACATATATGAATTACATCTTTGAATAGAAACATATTTGTAATGTACATGTATTGGCAAGAATGCTTCTAGTAAAAGTTATCAATGTTTTAGTGTTAACATTTATCTCTGCACGTGCATGTGAAGCATAGCTAGATATTCTCAGTACACCAGCATTGTACATACTGAAGCTGCTCAGAGCGCCAGTGGGGCTTGTATCAGATCAGCAATTAACAAATTGAGTCATTACCAGATGGTACAAGCACCTTAGGCTCTCTGATAAAGTGCTGTGTTTAAAATGCTGGTGCTGAGTGTATACTTGAATACACTTTTGAAACAGCTATAGATTTTATTAGAAGCATTTTTGCCAAAGTTTTGCTAAACTGAAATGCATCCATGTGGATTACAATTTTGTCTGGAATGTCCCTTTAAGTCCTGTTAACTCTTTGCATCTCTGACAACCAAAAGATTAACTTTTATCCTATCCCATACACAAAACATACTTCCTACCCCTTAATCATAAGCAATAGGTTTGACCAGAACATTGTTGTAGTAATGATGCTGGAGTAAAATACTCTGTTGTCATGGATCTAATTTTAGAGGTTCCTTAAAGGGACATTAAACCCAAACATTTTTTTTTTTTTAATGATTCAGATAGAGAATACAATTTTAAACAGCATTCACATTTACTTCTATTGTCTAATTTGCTCCAATCTTTAGATATCCTTTATTGAATAAATAGAAATAGACATTGGTGAGCCAATCACACGAGGCATCTATGTGCAGCGACCAATCAGCAGCTACTGAGCCTAACTAGATATGCTTTTCAGCAAAGAATATCAAGAGAATGAAACAAATTAGGTAATAGAAGTAAATTAGGAAGTGTTTTAAAATTGTATGCTCTATCGGAATCATGAAAGACATTTTTTTAGTTTAATGTCCCTTTAATAGTATGAAATATTACATACAGTCAGTCATAACTGATAAAACCAATTCCTTCTTGAAATTATTTGTCAGTAATATAGTGTGCACGGTCACCAATATTATACACACAAACACACAATGGTGAAAAGGAGTGAAAGAGGAGATTTCTGCTACAGAGATTCATCAACTAAAAAAGAAACAGAGGGATCAAGTGTCATGTAACTGCAGATCTGGTTTTCAATCATACATCAATATTGTATGAAGAAGCCTCTACTGATTAAAAACAAAGCATGAGAGCTATTCTTCCCTTCTCAAATAAATTCCATCTCACTATGCTACATGGCCTAGCACAGACGAGGTTTATCATGGAGATCAGATGTAGTTCTGCTCATTGTTTTTTTGGAAGGTTGAAACAGAACATGAATGATGTATAATCTGTAGAAGATTTGAGACATACAAACCAAAAATATTTTATTCCAGAAGATTATGTAGCACTATAAAGACAAATAGAATATCCAATCTTAACTTTTAAAGAGGCAAAAATTGTCAAATTGGTGGAAGCAGGTTTAATACAAATCTAATTGTTTTTTTATTTACATCAGATTTTTTTCATTTAAATAGGATTTTTTTTAAAACTATGAAATCATAAAAGTTTAATTTTGACTTGACTGTCCTGTGAATCTCATTTTCCACTGCAATTCTATGTAAATAGAATCAACCCCTTACTACGTTTCAAGAAGCACAATGAATACAAGATTGGTTGGAGTAGAATAAATCTGCACAAGGACCTAAGTGTGAGGAGGGAGCAGGGAAGCAGTAAATAAAAAAGTGAAACCTATAATGTTATTGTTTTAGTTAAATAATACTATTTTAATTGTTAATATTATTATTAAAGGGACAGTCAACACCAGAATTTTTGTTGTTTAAAAAGAACGATAATCCCTTTATTACCCATTCCCCAGTTTTGCATAACCAACACAGTTATAATAATACACGTTTTACCTCTGTAATTATCTTGTATCTAAGCTTCTGCTGACTGCCCCCTTATTTCAGTTATTTTGACAGACATGCAGTTTAGCCAATCAGTGCTCACTCCTAGGTCACTTTACGTGAATGAGCTCAATGTTATCTATATAAAACATGTGAACTAATGCCCTCTAGTGGTCAAAATGTATTCAGATTAGAGGCAGTCTTCAAGGTCTAAGAAATTAGCATATGAACCTCCTAGTTTTAGCTTTCAACTAAGAATACCAAGAGAACAGAGCAAAATTGGTGATAAAAGTAAATTGGGAAGTTGTTTAAAATTGCATGCCCTATTTAAAACATGAAAGTTTTTTTGGACTTGACTGTCCCTTTAAGGTAATTATTATTTTTGTTTAGCTAAATAAAACTATTTAAATTGTTATTATAAAGTCAATTATTATGTTTCTCCTTCCAATAAACTACAGCTTAAAAGTTTATCAAATATGAATGACTGGAGAGATTTATGAAATTATTATGAAGTAAACTATCTATATATGTCTAACAGACTATAACTTAATAAGTAATTTTCTGATATAAATGGAAACATAATTTGAAAAGTTATTCTAAAAATTAAACCTTTATCTATAAAACCATGATTTATACCAAGTCTTACTTACACCCTGGGTAGAAGGCCCTGTTGCCAATTGGTGTAATTCCCCTTGCATGAAGATGATTTACAGAACAGCAGGGCTTATAAGTGCTCATGCTAAGGGGTGCTAGTGGAACTGAAGATGGAGGGAGAGGAACTACGGTAAGAGAGGATCAGATGTATGAATGTATGTAGTGGTGAGTCTTGCTGAGAGAGGCAGAAAGTTCCTCAAATATGGGGCAAAATTGAATATCTTCTGTAGATGGGAATGTGAGGCGGTTACAAGAATGAAGGGAACAGGAAAATATCTGCAAACAAGGAAAGAGATATAGGAGGGTAGAAGTTAATTGTGAGCTTTGAATGAAGCACAAAAGATAGCTTTCAATATATTGTGGATAAAAAAAAAAGTATTAGTTTACAGACTGTAAACTAAATTATATTTCAAAGATAGACTTAGGTAGATCATGGATAATCACAGAGCAATTTAATACCACCCACTATATATTGCTAACAGTGTATATATTAGCGCTTGATATGAAAGGATTTATTATTAGTGATTAATCAAATCTTTTAAATGCCCCAATCCTTCACTAACCTGAATGAGCACATAAATACAGAACCTTAAGGTTGTAAATACAATTGATGAAATAAAATAGGGGTACTGCTTAAAGGCTTGGTGTTTTTCATGAATCACAACATTTTAAGTAGATTGGACATCACTCATCACAAACTCCATAACAGTGATAGTGTTCTCATCTTTGAAAGTGCATACAGTAATTTTTCATTAACAACCTGAAAGAAGTTGAGGATTAGTCTAGATTCATTAAAGTTCTTTTTTTAAGATAATTACAAAAAATGAACACTAAGGTTTTAATGAATTGGGTACAATTATAACTAATATGTACCTTTTGAGTTCTTCAACATGTCAAGGAGCAATTCTAATAGGGCTGTTTCTCCCCCCCCCCCTAATGGTTACAAAATATCGCTGTAGAACAAACCTATCTGTATGATAATTCCAATATCTAAACACATTTAATTAGATATATTAAATATATAACACTTGTTTTATGCATTTTTACTTAAAGGGACAGTAAAGTCAAAATGTAACTTTCATGGTTTAGATGGAGCATGCAATTTTAAACAACTGTCCAATTTACTTCTATTATCAAATTTGCTTTTTTTGCTTGGTATTATTTGTTGAGGAGTAAACCTAGGTGGGCTCATAGGGCTTCAGGTGTATGCACGTCTTTAGCAGTCTAGGGGAGCAGTATTTGCAACATTGTTTTTAAAAATGTTATAAAAACTTACCAATATTGCGGCCATAGCTAAAAACAGCCCATCTAGGTTTACTACAAAGTATTCAAACAACAAAAAAAAAATTGATAAAAGTAGTAAATTGAAAAGTTGTTTAAACTTACATGCTCTATCCAAATCATGAATGTGTCATTTTGACTTTATTATTCCTTTAAAGGGACAGTCTACACAAAAAAATGTATTGTTTAAAACGATAGATAATGCCTTTACTACCCATTCCCCAGCTTTGCACAACCAACATCGTTAGATTAATATACTTTATAACATTTAAACCTCTTCTATCTTCGTACAGGCAGCGTGGAGCTATCCAGGACAGCGAAGACATCCTGTGCGGAGCCTCCTCTTCATACGGTCACCACCGTACACTAAAGTTAAATGCAAGGTAGTCATTTCAAAAACATAATTTATGCTTACCTGATAAATTCCTTTCTTCTGTTGTGTGATCAGTCCACGGGTCATCATTACTTCTGGGATATTATCTGCTCCCCTACAGGAAGTGCAAGAGGATTCACCCAGCAGAGTTGCTATATAGCTCCTCCCCTCTACGTCACCTCCAGTCATTCGACCAAAGACCAACGAGAAAGGAGAAACCAAGGGTGTAGTGGTGACTGAATTATAATTTGAAAAATATGTACCTGCCTTAAAAAACAGGGCGGGCCGTGGACTGATCACACAACAGAAGAAAGGAATTTATCAGGTAAGCATAAATTATGTTTTCTTCTGTTATGTGTGATCAGTCCACGGGTCATCATTACTTCTGGGATACCAATACCAAAGCAAAAGTACACGGATGACGGGAGGGATAGGCAGGCTCATTATACAGAAGGAACCACTGCCTGAAGAACCTTTCTCCCAAAAAAAGCCTCCGAAGAAGCAAAAGTGTCAAATTTGTAAAATTTGGAAAAAGTATGAAGCGAAGACCAAGTTGCAGCCTTGCAAATCTGTTCAACAGAGGCCTCATTCTTAAAGGCCCAAGTGGAAGCCACAGCTCTAGTGAAATGAGCTGTAATTCTTTCAGGAGGCTGCTGTCCAGCAGTCTCATAGGCTAAACGTATTATGCTACGAAGCCAAAAAGAGAGAGAGGTAGCAGAAGCTTTTTGACCTCTCCTCTGTCCAGAATAAACGACAAACAGGGAAGAAGTTTGGCGAAAATCTTTAGTTGCCTGCAAGTAGAACTTGAGGGCACGAACTACATCCAGATTGTGTAGAAGACGTTCCTTCTTTGAAGAAGGATTTGGACACAAGGATGGAACAACAATCTCTTGATTGATATTCCTGTTAGTGACTACCTTAGGTAAGAACCCAGGTTTAGTACGCAGAACTACCTTGTCTGAGTGAAAGATCAGATAAGGAGAATCACAATGTAGGGCTGATAACTCAGAGACTCTTCGAGCCGAGGAAATAGCCATTAAAAATAGAACTTTCCAAGATAACAATTTTATATCAATGGAATGAAGGGGTTCAAACGGAACACCCTGTAAAACGTTAAGAACTAAGTTTAAACTCCATGGCGGAGCAACAGTTTTAAACACAGGCTTGATCCTAGCTAAAGCCTGACAAAAGGCCTGGATGTCTGAATTTTCTGACAGACGCCTGTGTAACAAGATGGACAGAGCTGAGATCTGTCCCTTTAATGAGCTAGCCGATAAACCCTTTTCTAAACCTTCTTGTAGAAAAGACAATATCCTAGGAATCCTAACCTTACTCCAGGAGTAATCTTTGGATTCACACCAGTATAGGTATTTACGCCATATTTTATGGTAAATCTTTCTGGTAACAGGCTTCCTAGCCTGTATCAGGGTATCAATAACCGACTCAGAAAAACCACGTTTTGATAAAATCAAGCGTTCAATTTCCAAGCAGTCAGCTTCAGAGAAGTTAGACTTTGATGTTTGAATGGACCCTGAATCAGAAGGTCCTGTCTTAGAGGTAGAGACCAAGGCGGACAGGATGACATGTCCACTAGATCTGCATACCAAGTCCTGCGCGGCCATGCAGGCGCTATTAGAATCACTGATGCTCTCTCCTGTTTGATTTTGGCAATCAATCGAGGAAGCATTGGGAAGGGTGGAAACACATAAGCCATCCTGAAGTTCCAAGGTGCTGTCAAAGCATCTATCAGAACCGCTCCCGGATCCCTGGATCTGGATCCGTAGCGAGGAAGTTTGGCGTTCTGGCGAGACGCCATGAGATCTATCTCTGGTTTGCCCCAACGTTGAAGTATTTGGGCAAAGACCTCCGGATGAAGTTCCCACTCCCCCGGATGAAGAGTCTGGCGACTCAAGAAATCCGCCTCCCAGTTCTCCACTCCCGGGATGTGGATTGCTGACAGGTGGCAAGAGTGAGACTCTGCCCAGCGAATTATCTTTGATACTTCTATCATTGCTAGGGAGCTTCTTGTCCCTCCTTGATGGTTGATGTAAGCTACAGTCGTGATGTTGTCCGACTGAAACCTGATGAACCCCCGAGTCTTTAACTGGGGCCAAGCTAGAAGGGCATTGAGAACTGCTCTCAATTCCAGAATGTTTATTGGCAGGAGACTTTCCTCCTGACTCCATTGTCCCTGAGCCTTCAGAGAATTCCAGACAGCGCCCCAACCTAGAAGGCTGGCGTCTGTTGTTACAATTGTCCAGTCCGGCCTGCTGAACGGCATCCCCCTGGACAGATGTGGCCGAGAAAGCCACCATAGAAGAGAGTTTCTGGTCTCTTGATCCAGATTCAGAGTGGGGGACAAATCTGAGTAATCCCCATTCCACTGACTCAGCATGCACAATTGCAGCGGTCTGAGATGTAGGCGTGCAAAGGGAACTATGTCCATTGCTGCTACCATTAAGCCGATCACCTCCATGCATTGAGCTACTGACGGGAGTTGAATGGAATGAAGGACACGGCATGCATTTAGAAGCTTTGTTAATCTGTCTTCTGTCAGATAAATCTTCATTTCTACAGAATCTATAAGAGTCCCCAAGAATGGAACTCTTGTGAGAGGAAAGAGAGAACTCTTCTTTTCGTTCACTTTCCATCCATGCGACCTTAGAAATGCCAGAACTAACTCTGTATGAGACTTGGCAGTTTGAAAGCTTGAAGCTTGTATCAGAATGTCGTCTAGGTATGGAGCTACCGAAATTCCTCGCGGTCTTAGTACCGCCAGAAGGGCACCCAGAACCTTTGTAAAGATTCTTGGAGCCGTAGCCAATCCGAATGGAAGGGCTACAAACTGGTAATGCCTGTTTAAGAAGGCAAACCTTAGATACCGGTAATGATCTTTGTGAATCGGTATGTGAAGGTAAGCATCCTTTAAATCCACTGTGGTCATGTACTGACCCTCTTGGATCATGGGTAAGATTGTCCGAATAGTTTCCATTTTGAACGATGGAACTCTTAGGAATTTGTTTAGGATCTTTAAATCCAAGATTGGCCTGAAAGTTCCCTCTTTTTTGGGAACCACAAACAGGTTTGAGTAAAACCCTTGTCCTTGTTCCGACCGCGGAACCGGATGGATCACTCCCATTAACAATAGATCTTGTACACAGCGTAGAAACGCGTCCTTCTTTATTTGGTTTGTTGACAACCTTGACAGATGAAATCTCCCTCTTGGGGGAGAGAATTTGAAGTCTAGAAGGTATCCCTGAGATATGATCTCTAGCGCCCAGGGATCCTGGACATCTCTTGCCCAAGCCTGGGCGAAGAGAGAGAGTCTGCCCCCCACTAGATCCGGTCCCGGATCGGGGGCCCTCGGTTCATGCTGTCTTTGGGGCAGCAGCAGGTTTACTGGCCTGCTTGCCCTTGTTCCAGGACTGGTTAGGCTTCCAGCCTTGTCTGTAACGAGCAACAGCTCCTCCCTGTTTTGGTGCAGTGGAAGTTGGCGCTGCTCCTGCTTTGAAATTCCGAAAGGGACGAAAATTAGACTGTCTAGCCTTAGCTTTGGCTTTGTCTTGAGGTAGAGCGTGGCCCTTACCTCCTGTAATGTCAGCAATAATTTCTTTCAAACCGGGCCCAAATAAAGTTTGCCCCTTGAAAGGTATATTAAGTAATTTGGACTTAGAAGTTACATCAGCCGACCAGGATTTTAGCCACAGCGCCCTGCGTGCCTGAATGGCGAATCCTGAATTCTTAGCCGTAAGTTTGGTTAAATGTACTACGGCCTCCGAAATGAATGAATTAGCTAGTTTAAGGACTCTAAGCCTGTCCGTAATGTCGTCCAGCGTAGCTGAACTAAGGTTCTCTTCCAGAGACTCAATCCAAAATGCTGCCGCAGCCGTGATCGGCGCGATGCATGCAAGGGGTTGTAATATAAAACCTTGTTGAACAAACATTTTCTTAAGGTAACCCTCTAATTTTTTATCCATAGGATCTGAAAAAGCACAGCTATCCTCCACCGGGATAGTGGTACGCTTAGCTAAAGTAGAAACTGCTCCCTCCACCTTAGGGACCGTTTGCCATAAGTCCCGTGTGGTGGCGTCCATTGGAAACATCTTTCTAAATATTGGAGGGGGTGAGAACGGCACACCGGGTCTATCCCACTCCTTAGTAACAATTTCAGTTAATCTCTTAGGTATAGGAAAAACGTCAGTACTCGCCGGTACCGCAAAGTATTTATCCAACCTACACATTTTCTCTGGTATTGCAACAGTGTTGCAATCGTTGAGAGCTGCTAAGACCTCCCCTAGTAATACACGGAGGTTTTCCAATTTAAATTTAAAATTTGAAATATCTGAATCCAATCTGTTTGGATCGGAACCGTCACCTACAGAATGAAGCTCTCCGTCCTCATGCTCTGCAAGCTGTGACGCAGTATCAGACATGGCCCTAGAATTATCAGCGCACTCTGTTCTCACCCCAGAGTGATCACGCTTGCCTCTTAGTTCTGGTAATTTAGCCAAAACTTCAGTCATAACAGTAGCCATATCTTGTAATGTTATCTGTAATGGCTGCCCAGATGTACTAGGCGCCATAATATCACGCACCTCCCGGGCGGGAGATGCAGGTACTGACACGTGAGGCGAGTTAGTCGGCATAACTCTCCCCTCGCTGTTTGGTGAAATTTGTTCAATTTGTACAGATTGGCTTTTATTTAAAGTAGCATCAATACAGTTAGTACATAAATTTCTATTGGGCTCCACCTTGGCATTGGAACAAATGACACAGGTATCTTCCTCTGAATCAGACATGTTTAACACACTAGCAATAAACATGCAACTCGGTTACAATTTTATTTAATAAAAACGTACTGTGCCTCAAGAAGCACTAAACGATTAAATGACAGTTGAAATAATGAACTGAAAAACAGTTATAGCATCACTCTTAACAAACAACACAACTTTTTAGCAAAGGTTTGTTCCCATTAGTAAAATAACACTAATTAAATTTTAAACATAAAAATTACAGAGCAACGTTTTAAATCACAGTCACTATATAAGTCTCACAGCTCTGCTGAGAGAATCTACCTCCCTTCAAAGAAGTTTGAAGACCCCTGAGTTCTGTTAGAGATGAACCGGATCATGCAGAAAAACTGACTGGAAATTTTTGATGCGTAGCAAAGAGCGCCAAAAACGGCCCCTCCCTCTCACACACAGCAGTGAGAGAGAAACGAAACTGTCATAATTAACACAAGCAAACTGCCAAGTGGAAAAATAATGCCCAAATATTTATTCACTCAGTACCTCATTAATGCAAACGATTCTACATTCCAGCAAAAACGTTTAACATGAAAAATACCTAATAAAAGGTTTAATGTACTTTTACAGAGTAATTCCGGTGTAATACCATCCCCAGAATACTAAAGTGTAAAGCATACATACATGTTCATTATAACGGTATGGCAGGATTTTTTCATCAATTCCATTCAGAAAATAAAAACTGCTACATACCTCAATGCAGATTCAACTGCCCGCTGTCCCCTGATCTGAAGTTTTTACCTCCCTCAGATGGCCGAGAAACAGCAATATGATCTTAACTACTCCGGTTAAAATCATAAGAAAAACTCTGGTAGATTCTTCTTCAAACTCTGCCAGAGAGGTAATAACACGCTCCGGTGCTATTGTAAAATAACAAACTTTTGATTGAAGTTCTAAAAACTAAGTATAATCACCATAGTCCTCTCACACCTCCTATCTAGTCTTTGGGTGCAAGAGAATGACTGGAGGTGACGTAGAGGGGAGGAGCTATATAGCAACTCTGCTGGGTGAATCCTCTTGCACTTCCTGTAGGGGAGCAGATAATATCCCAGAAGTAATGATGACCCGTGGACTGATCACACATAACAGAAGAAATGGCATACCTTGCATTCCTATTGGCTGATTCGATTCTTCAAATTCAAATCAGCCAATAGGATTTCAGTAGCTCTCATCCTATTGGCTGTTTTGAACAGCCTATAGGATTTCAGAAGCTCTCATCCTATTGGATGATTTGAATTTGAAGAATAAAATCAACCAATAGAAATGCAAATTACGCCATTTTGAAACAGCTACCTTGCATTCAACTTCAGTGCACGGCAGTGACCTTAAGAAGACGACGCTCAGCACAGGATAGATCCACTCCGCGCCACTGGGATGAAGATAGAAGACGTCCCCGATATGGATGAAGGTGTTGCCGCCTAGATGAAGATGGCTGTCCGGATTTAAGGAACAGTGAGTAAATTTTATTGGGTTAGTGTTAGGTTGTTTTATGTTTTGTTTTTTCGGGTGTTTTTTTTTCTTTTAGATTAGGGCTTTGGGCACTTGTAAAAGAGCTGAATGCCCTTTTAAGGGCAGTAAAAGATCTGAATGCCCTTTTAAGGGCAATGCCCATACAAATGCCCCTTTAGGGGCAATGGGTAGCTTAGGATTTTTTAAAGTTAGGTTTTTTATTTTGGGGGGTTGGTTGGGTGGGGGGGTTTACTTTTAGGGGGAAATTAGTATTTTTTTCTTAAGGTTAAAGAGCTGTTTAAATTAGGGCAATGCCCTACAAAATGCCCTTTTAAGGGCTATTGGTAGTTTATTGTAGGTTATGGGGTGTTTTTATTTTTTATTATTTTTGTAGGGCTATTAGATTAGGTGTAACTGTTTTTATTTTTGATAATTTTGTTTATTATTTTTTATAAGCTTAGAGGTTTTTTAATTTTTCGTAATTTAGTGTTTATTATTTTTTGTAATTTTAGATTTTTTTTAAATTTTTTGTAGTGTTAATTTTTTAAAAAAATTTGTAATTTAACATAACATAGTAGATAAGGTTGAAAAAAGACTGAAGTCCATCGAGTTCAACCTATACAAATCTAAAATACTTTCAAAAAGCTCCAGTTAAGCTTAAATAACCCCATTAAAAATTGACCCATTTAATGCTAGCAATCATATCCATGAATTTTGTTTATATACAGAAATTTATCCAGACTATTTTTTTTTTTTTTTTTTAATAATTTTTATTGAGGTAAGAGAAAAAAAAATTACAACAACATTGTAGATATGTCTTGACATATAGTGGTGGCAGTGATAACAATAACACAATGCTCATAAAGAAGATATGCATAAACTCAGATATTAATATACAGACATTAACATCGCAGGTTCAGTGAGTACTCTGTAACCAAGTTATGAGCTAAGAGGCGAGAACTTTTCATCATTCAGAGAGTGACTTAGATAGGCAAAACATATTAAATCTGAAGCTATAATCATAGAATGGAGTAATAATATATGACAAAAATTAGTGTCAAGAACATATTGTAATGAAACCTCGGGTTTTTTTAACCTGTTACCTGAAAATAATAGGAATATTCCCCCAATTGCAGAAAAAATCTACCAGTGGCTGATCTGTTTTAGGCTAAGTGTCACAATATGGGGGGTTAGCAAGATGGGTTTTTGTTTTAGGGAAGGGGAAGGAAGTTCAGCGGGCACGAGCCGCTCTAAATAAGAGAGGGGAATGGGGGGGGGCGGAGCCAGTTAGGGTGCCCGTCCTGTGTAATTTTGGGTTCCTTATAAGGAATGGTAACTCTAGTTAGATATGTATAGAAAAGAGAGTAGAGATACATATATGAGATGTAGGTGACTTGAGCAAGCGCCCCTCTCCTGGGGGAGCGCCATCTCTTGGCAATGTAGGTAAAGTGAATAGGGATATGACCCGCAGGCAGCCAGTACTAGCGGGAAAGGGAGGAGAGGGGCCTAGTAGAAATAATCTTCAAATAGGCTACATAAATGGAGTATATATAATTAGAGGTATGAATACAATAAGGTTGGTGAAATGTTCTCTTCTAATGGCATAGTTAATTAGAGACAGTAAGCACATAGCGTGCTATGAAAAGTAGCAGATATATATCAGGGGCCGGATTGTCCAGTGCTAGGATAGAGGAGAAAATGGACATCACGCAAACTGAAAATGGATCTTAAATATTAGGACATGATAATCCTCTAACAATATGTCTCTAGGGGTTATCGTAGCCAAGCGTTATACTATGATGAGTAGAGACATATTTAACTAACCCTTTGAGATCTGGTATAGAGAGCAATAAAGCAAATTTTAACAACAGTTTATATAGGCACTCTTCTATACCATACTTTAAGGTAAAAAGTATAATAGGTGCGCTACGTATTGCACGCATACGAGAAGATAGGCTCTTACATACACTAAGCGTGCAGAAGGTGCCATTTTGAAACCTTATATTAAAAGTAGTGGAAATAGTTAGGCACCATATTATATTATATAGTATAGTACGGAGTGAATTACAACACACAATGCCCACAAGTGCACAATCATGTAGTTTCAGTTACATCTATAGGGTCCTAAAATAACTCTCAGTCCTTATCACATGGTTTAAAGAATAAAAATAATGAAAAAAAAAGTAAAAATAAAGCAGCTATGACAACATGCACCTTAATAACAATAAACAGTTCAGGTTGCTCAACAGCAGGGATGTGAGCAAGTATGCTAGTAACTAAACTTAGCAGGGCGATATGTCCATGGTAAGGTAATTTGCTTAAGGGTAGAGTGGACTGACATGAGGGGTAAACATCAGCTAACTGTCACAATATACTTCAAGGACAGCAATTCTAAAATACCCAGTATGACCCTTGCAGTACAAAGAGGTGTCGCTAACCGCCTGGATCAAAAGAACTTCTGAACCACTCTACAGGCGCAGAGGGGAGCAGCCTCAAAGTCTTCTGCGGTAGGTTATAGGAAGTCATTACCGGGGATACCAATGTCCGGGAAAATCTGGAGGACAAGAGTCACATGTGGATAGCAGAGTCTGGTTGTCTGATCAAGCTATTCAGATTGGTGAGTGATCCGTATTTTATAGGGGACTGTCTCTCACCTCTTGTAGTGATAGGATCTGCTTTTCCTTGTCTGCTGTTACTTGGGGATCTGAATGTGTTGCAAACTCCATCGCACCTGAAGGCAGCTGGGACCGGACCCTCACGGGCATCTAAGATAGCGGTGAAAGCTTCATCCCGGTACTGATGTGCAGATTTAGCAGGGGTAGACCTGTGTACAGCTGTCATCACGGTCATGTGTAGAGGGTATTTGCTTTCTCTGGCTGCTTCTTGTTTCGCGGAGCCCGCCGCCATCTTGTTTGCAGAGCTGTTACCTCGGGTGCTTTGAGCAGTTGAAGCATGTGCAGATGGGGTATGTGATAGTCGCAGAGTATCAACTGCCTCTGTGAGGGATGTAGTACACTCCGAGTGATGCTGCAATGTTATAGGCTCTAATGTTGGTATCATAGTGTTAAACTGAGAGGGTTCAGTGTTTTTCAAGTCAGCCGCCATATTAGGATTTAAGCAGTCCTTCATTCCAGATCGATCTCTAATTGTACACCTCAGGGCATAAAAACAGCGGTCCATTCTCTCCTCAAATTCAGCTAAGCATTTAAGGACCTGCTCACCGAAATCTGCCATATTCAAAGGAGATCAGTATGAATTACCAGATAGCTGTGAACCTAGGTATTATCTGTGCCTCATGAGCAAGCCATGGGGAATAGCCCTCAGCCGTTATTGTAGTGGACCGCTGAGATTTCTTGAGTCGCTTCTCCTCCTTCCTTTCTATAGGGAAATAACAGGCTGCTTTCCTTCTTTATAATTGCAGGACATATAATTAGTTAAGAGGAACAGGTTATGTTTTCCAATAAGCGAGATATGAAATAGTTTTACAGGAGCTCATGATATGTGCGTCCTGTCTCCTCTGCCTATCCAGACTATTTTTAAATGTATCTATGGTATTGGCATTCACTACCTCCTTTGGTAATGAGTTCCACAATTTTATTGCTCTTACAGTGAAAAAACGTTTCCGTTGCAGGAGATTAAATCTCCTTTCCTCCAACCTTAAATTGTGACCTCTTGTCAGAAACAATTTTCTTGGAATAAACAGAGCTTCTGCCATCTCTGTATATGGGCCTTGAATATATTTATATAAAGTAATCATGTCACCTCTCAAGCGCCTTTTTTCTAAAGAAAACAGACCGAGTTTGGCTAGCCTTTCCTCATAGGTTAATTTCTCCAATCCCCTTATTAGCTTTGTGGCCCTTCTCTGAACTTTTTCTAGTTCTGCAATATCTTTTTTAGCAATCGGTCCCCAGAACTGCACTCCAAACTCAAGGTGAGGTCTTACCAGGGCTTTATATAATGACAGAATTATGCTTTCCTCCCTTGAATCAATGCCTCTTTTAATACATGCTAGTATATTATTAGCCTTTGAAGCCGCTGCCCTGCATTGTGCACCCATCTTTAGCTTGTTATCTATTACTACTCCCAAATCCCTTTCCTCCTGTGTTTGGCTAAGTCTTGTCCAATTTAAAAAATACGTAGCCTGCTTATTTTTACTTCCAAAATGTAGAACCTTGCATTTTTCCGTATTAAAGGGACATTCAACACTGCCCACAACAATAATCTATGTTTCTAAACTAAGTATAAAGAGCAAGTTTTAACGTTCCCCCTTTCTCTTACTTACTGCCTTCACTGTTCAATCCTCATCGATAACTTCAAAATTTGTCTCCTAATATGGCTGCTTAACTCCCCCCACTGTGACGTATAGCTTGTCTTCTTCAAACTAGCCGGCAGTTATATCCCATTTCTCCTACTTCAATCCCAGTGCGTTCACGGGCGTTAGCACATGCGCGATACAATAGGAACATTAAAAGCGGAACCATAATAACCCAAGTTGTTTCCGTTCCGATTATCTTACTTATAGTACTCCATTACGTAATATAAGCGGAACGGAAACAACTTGGATTATTTTGGTTCCGCTTTTAGTGTTCCTAGTATATTGCGCATGCGCTAACGGCCGTGAACGCGCTTGGATTTCAGTCCGGGGAATGGGCTCTCATTGGCTGCTAGTTTGAGAAAGAAGGCGAAGACGTCACAGTGGGGGGAGTTAGGAAGACATGTTAGGACACCAATTTGGAAGATAACGACGACGATTCAACAGTGAAGGCGGTAAGTAAGAGAAAGGGGGCACCTTGGGGCTTGATCTTTTTATTTAGTTTTGAAACATAGATTAATGTTGTGGGCAGTGTTGAATGTCCCTTTAAATCTCATTTTCCATTCACTTGCCCATAGTTCTAATTTTAGCAAATCCCTTTGTAAAGAGAGTTCGTCCTGCTCTGACCTAATGACCTTACTTAACTTAGTATCATCTGCAAAAATAGAGATGTCGCTATTTAATCCTTGCTCCAAGTAATTTATAAAAATATTAAAAAGAACAGGGCCCAGTACTGATCCCTGTGGGACGCCACTAATTACCTTTGTCCAATCTGAGTATGATCCATTTACTACTACTCGTTGCTCCCTATCTTTTATCGAGTTATTTATCCATGAGCTAACATTTTCAGCTATTCCCAGTCCCTTAATTTTGTGCATTAATCTCTCATGTGGCACTGTATCAAATGCCTTTGCAAAATCTAAGTATATCACATCAACTGATTCCCTTTTATCTATATTTTTACTTACTTCCTCATAGAATCTAATTAGATTAGTTTGACATGATCTATTTCTCCTAAAGCCATGCTGATTAGAACTCATAATCTTGTTTACACGAATATGCTCATCAATATAATCCCTTATAATCCCTTCAAATATCTTCCCCACTATTGATGTCAGACTAACTGGTCTATAGCTTCCTGGATCATCCCTGCTTCCCTTTTTGAAGAGTGGCACCACATCAGCTTTACGCCAATCCTGGGGTACCATGCCTGAGGATAATGAGTCTTGAAAAATTAAGAGTAAAGGTTTGTCTATAACAGTTTAGATTTTTTAAATGGTAGTTTTTTTTAAAATTTCATTAGAATAGTTATGTTAGGTTAATTTATAGTTTAAACTTAGTTTTTTTTTATTTCACATGTAAGTTTTTTTATTTTACGATAGATATATTTTAATTTAAAGTTAGGGGGTGTTAGGTTTAGAGGTTAATAGTTTAATTTAGTGATTTGCAATGTGGGGGGCTTGCGGTTTAGGGATTAATACTTTATTATAGTGTTGGCGATGTAGGGGGATGGCAGTTTAGGGGTTAATAGGTTTATTTAGGTGTCGGCGATGTTGGGGGCAGCGGATTAGGGGGTCAATCACTTTTATTAGTGTCGGCGATGTCGGGGGCAGCGGATTAGGGGTCAATAACTTATTAGTGTCGGGGAGCAGCGGAACAGGGGTTAATAATTATATTTAGTGTCGGGGGACGGAGGATTTGGGGTTCATAGGTTTATTTAATAGTCGTGATGTGGGTGGATGGCAGATTAGGGGTTAATAATTTTAATATAGTGTTTGCGATGTGGGAGGGTGGTGGTTTAGGGGTTAAAAGGTAGTTTAAGGGTGTTAGTGTACTTTGTAACATTTTAGTTATGAGTTTTGTTAAACATTTTTGTTACACAAAATCCCTTACTACTGGTCTAAGATGGCGATATGGATCGTGTCGGTATAGGATGTAACGCAAGCATTTAGCCAGACCGCACAACCTGTAATATGACGCTATGGTAAATCCTGCACTTAAACGTCATTTTTTTAGTGCAGAATTGACATTGCCTCTCTGTATCTTATTGCCTATTTTATGCTTTAGGGTTGGCAATGAAGCCAAATTAGAGGAAATGATAGTGAGCACAAATCAGAGAGACCCTCCCTCAACAGATAAGAAGCCAACACTTTCATTAAAGGGACAGTCTACACTAAAATTGTTACTGTTTAAAAAGATAGATAACGCCTTTACTACCCATTCCCCAGTTTTGCACAACCAACATAGTTAGATTAATATATTTTATAACATTTAAACCTCTAAATTTCTGCCTGTTTCAAAGGCTCTATAGACAGCCTCTTAATCGCATGCTTTTGTATTTGCTTTTTCACAACAGGAGACTGATGTGGGTCATATGGATAACAATGTGTTCACGCCTGAGAAGTTCGCACACAATACTAAATGCAAGTCAATAGATAATAGTCATGTGATCAGGGGGCTGTCAGACGATGCTTAGATACAAGGTAATCACAGAGGTAAAAAGTATCCTATATAATAAAAGGCCAGGTATGTTTGTCAGATGCAGTCATGCGCATTAGAGACCGCAAGGACAAACATACCTGGCCTTAACATTCAAATCATAAGTGTCGGTATTTGTGGAGCAGCGTGTCTGCTGCAAGGTCAGTGGCGCGTGAGGATCAGTGGAACATGTGAGTTGAATGAGAAAGGTTGTGATGGAGGTGTGGCCGGCTGGGAATGGTCGTGAAAGAGAGCAAAAGAGAGGGGGGAAGAGCAAAAGAGAGGAGGGTAGAGCAAAAGAGGAAGAGAGAGCAAAAGAAAGATCGAGAGAGCAAAAGAGAGAGCAAGAGAGCGAAAGAGAGAGCGAGAAAGAGAGAAAGAGAGCGAGAGAGCAAGCGAGCGAGAAAGAGAAAAAGAAAGAAAGAAATAGAGAAAGAGAGAGAAAGATAGAAAGAAAGAGCAAAAAAGGGGGAGAGAAAGAGCACAAAAGAGAGGGGAAATAGAGAGAGCAAGAAAGGGGGAAAGAGAGAGGGAGAGAGAGCAAAAGAGAGGGGGGAGATAGAGAGCAAAAGAGAGGGGGGAGAGAGAGAGCAATGGGACCGCTGTACTGCAAGAAAGGCATTCAAAGTTAAAAATTCTATACATTTTAAACATAGAATTTGATGGTAGATAAGAACCAAAAGGCCAATCAAGTCTGCCAATATTACATGTTACTGTTTTCTTAGGATAGCCTTATGCATTTGTTTAAATTATTTTACAGTTCATGTGTTTACCACCTCTTTTGGAAGTTTATTCCATGAATCCACCACTCTTCTGTAAACAAATGCTTTTTCACATTTTACTTTTTTTTACTTTTATTACCAATTTTGTTTTGTTCTCTTGGTATTCTTAATTGAAAGCTAAATATAGGAGGTTCATGTGCTAATTTCTTAATCTGAAAGTATTTTGACAGTTTTTCACCACTAGAGGGTGTTAGTTCATGTGTTTTATATAAATAACATTGAGCTCAGGCACGTGAAGCTCCTAGGAGTCAGCACTGATTGGTTAAAAATGCAAGTCTGTCAAAAAAAACTGAAATAAGGGGGCAGTTTGCAGAGGCATACTGTAGATACAAGGTAATCACAGAGGTAAAAAGTATATTATTATAACTGTGTTGGTTATGCAAAATTGGGTAATAAAGGGATTATCTACCTTTTTAAAACAACAAAAATTCTGGTGTTTACTGTCCCTTTAAGTCCCCTCATATATTTGCAGGTTTCTATCATGTCACCTCTTTCCCTTCTCTCCTCTAAACTATACATATTTACATCAAAGGGTCGTTCTTTGTACAGTTTATATTTTAGACCATGTACTATTTTAGTAGCCCTCCCTTGGAAAGTTTCTACTTTATTTATATCTTTCTGGAGATGTGGTCTCCAGAACTGTACACAATATTACAGGTGAGGCCTAACTAGTGATCTGTAAAGTGGCATAAGAACCCTACTATTTCTGATACTATTACCTCTCCCAATGCAAGAAAATATTCAATTAGCCTTACTGGCTGCACTGCTGTATTGTTTACCAAATTTTAAATCATCTGAAATAATAATTTCCAAGTGCTGTTCCTCTTTAGTTACAGTAAGTAATGTACCATTGAAACTATAATTGGCCTTTATGGATCCTATATGCATGATTTTGCTCTTGGTAATATTACATTATTTGCACAGTCCTTTTGTTTGTTTTTTTAAATCACTGCTCATTGTATCCCCTCCTCCTGGAACATCAACTCTGTTACAAATTTTTGTATAATCAGCAAATAAGCATACCATGTTAAACAAAACAGGCAAGAGAACTGAGCCTTGCGTAACAATAAGAACTGATCCCTCATTTGAATATACTCCATTAATTGAATCCCTCTGTCTTCTATCCTTAAGCCAGCATTCTACCCACTTAAAAATAATAGCATCTATTCCAAGGCAATACATTTTCTGAATATATGTTTGTTCGTTGTGTGGGACAGTGTCAAATGATTTGCTAAAGTCTAGATATGCTACATCTATGGCTCCTCCCTGGTTTATTAAATTTAGTTACATGGTCAAAGAAATCAACCAGACATTATCTTCCAGCAGTGAAAACATGCTATCCTTTGTCTTCTAAGTTGTTTGCCTGAAGGTTAGAAACACGTCTTTCCTTTAAAAGAGATTCCATTAATTTCCCTGCAATGGAGGTTAAAATGACTGGCATATAGTTAGCAGAATCTTCCCTACTACCCTTTATATGAAGAGGAATAGCAATAGCAATTTTCCAGTCTTCTGGAACAACTCCTGTTAAAAGTGGCTGATTAAATAAATCAGCTAATGATGTAGCTATCACGGATCAGTTATCTTAGAACCCTTGGACAAATATTATCTGGACCTACAGACATATTTACTTTTATTTTTGATAAAGCCCTTAAAACCTCTGTGTAAGAAAAAAAAAAAAAAAAAAAAAAAAAAGAGTACTACCCGCATTATCATTTAAAGTAACATTAAGTAATAGAATTTCATTATCTTTACAATCTGTCGTGAAGACTGAACAAAAGTAACAATTTAGGCAGTTTGCTATTTGTTTATCTCCTTCCACTACTTTGTTGGCATTATTAAAAATAAAACTGACTAAGAGTTGCGACTTCCTGTGGGAGGAGCAAGGAGGAAGGTGTGCTTGCTCTGAGCTCCCTTGAATCCGGAGCTAATTCAAACATCTGATACCCACGCCACGAAAGCCCTATTGCCGGGGCGAATGATTTACCCGGCCTGGGGGACAGAAAAGCGTGGTAGAAGGAAGCCATTACACCCTTAAGAACAAATTGGACGTAATATACCTGCCAAGAGGGAGCTCTAAATAGTTCACACAAACCTAATTGGAGAACAGCTGCAAACTGCCGCCAGCATAGTTCGTGGTAACAACTCTGGGCCGACCTGAATACCGAGAGGTGGAGATCCGAGGAGCAGTGGAGGATCCGGGTTGGGAGACTGTCATGGTCGCCGCCTGCAACACAGACCGGACAGCGGCTTCAATTCCCCCCCATACCGGTAAGCCGGCCAGGTATGATGACGTCATAGCGGCGCAGAAGTGAGGAACAACCGAGCAAGAGTGGAGGTGAAAGCTGCACTGCTCGAAGGGAAAACTTCCAGAGGACTCATATCAAAGACCCCCCTGGTGGGGCAAAATGCCAGACAGAGTCATCCAGTGACCGGCCGCGAAGCAATGGGGGGGTAAGTACGCAAAAGTCTGTATATATGAAAGTCTGTTAAAACTAGAAAGGCTGAATTTGGCGTGTATCAAGGCCTGGGGAGCCATCTACGACAAGCAGAGCAAAAGGGAGGCCCAGAACTTTATATCAACCAGGGTTAGACTGGTGGCAGTAGCTCCTTAAGGAAATATATTTAAGTGCATAACGGTAGTTCCTGGAACGTTGAAATCAGTAGATATCTCTAATATGTACACCTATACAGAGCACCTCCCGCCCTTAGACTTTTTTACCTTTTGAAAAGCACAGCTACCACAATAGCAAAAGACTGGTGTCCACACTTCAGCAGAGCAAAGCGTGAACACTGAGGCAGAAGCGTTCTGAGACAAGTTTCAGCAGTATTAATAGGAAATACTGGGGGTACTTACTATAGACTGTATTGTGCCCGGTGTGTGAATCTTTCAAAGGAATATAAGGAATATAAGGGTGATAGGAGGAGGTGGAATTTAACGCAGCATCTCTACCTTGGATGCGCTATATGGAACTTTTTAAAGGAGTCAGCAGAAAAGGACTGTAATTTTGCCTAGCTTAAAAAAAAAAAAAAAGGAAAGAAAAAGGGGGGGAAGGAAAAACCTCTATCTGGCTGATGGACGCTTATTGTGCATAGCTGAAACATATTGCCTAAATCGGGACAGTTAACCAGCAAAGGCTTTCTGTAATATTGTGTCTATATTGTTAGGAAGGGCAAGCTCAAATTCTGCCAAAAGTATTTGGAGTAGAATGTCTGATTACTGTTGCTATTTTTGAAGTTATTTCTGAACTGCAAAAGATGCATGCAAAATGAAATTTACAATTGTTTTATTTGCAAGGAAATTATAGGTATTTTTTACAGCAGTAGTAGTGTTTAGGTATAACAAAGAATCAAGGTATAGACTCTAACTGATTTATTGCGTTACTGTGACAGACAGTAGATGCAAAGAATAGGCTGGGAAGAAACTAGGTAACAGTAGTGTCTAATCAAGACAAGTAATCAGAGGACAGACCCTAAGTAATCTGTATTAAGGGGAACTTCTGGTAAAAGTACTGCAGTAGATTGTCCGGGTACTATTTCTACTCTCTAGGATACCTGATATCTGACAATTTTAAAAGGTGCATGTAAATGAAAGTTAAAATTGCTGTACATACAATGAGACAGTAAGTACCTGCAAAGAAGTACCAAGGAGTAGTAAAAACAAATAATCTAGGCACGGGCTATATCTGATTCATTGTGGGGAGCACACTGGTTTTTGGGGGAGTCAAAATAGATATTCTTTGTAATATTTTGTATATAGGAGTAGGAGGGGCAGATGTAGCTTCTCTTAAAAACACTAGGGTAGATTGTAGCATTAGTATCTTGGTCTACTAAGATTTTTGCAAGGGGCAAAAGGGTTTCAAATAAGAGCATATGTGATGAAACTATAGGCATTAGAAAAACTAAGTATATAGATCCGAAGAATAGCTTAGGACTGTACATGGTAGCAACAGTGTTTAGCTTAAATGAATAATTAAGATACAGATTCCAACGGACTAAAGTTAAGGGGTTGTGACTGTAGACCAACATAGAGTACTAGATCATAATAAGAGAAACACGGTATAGAGGAAGCAACACAGCATACTGTAAAAGAGCAGTGCGTTTGTACTTTATAAAAAGGGTGCGAGCAACAATAGGGAGCAAGAGAAAATAGTTGGGAGCAAGAGAAAAGGGAATACACAAATGGAAAAGTATGTCACAAACGTGAAAAATAAATCACCAGCAATGCCATTGAAAAGAGATAAAAGACAGAAAGCACAAAGTGAAATTAGTATAGAATCCAATATCCAGAGCCCAGAGAGAAACCCAGAAACACAGCTTACAATAAATCAATTAGCAGATCTAATTTTACCACAATTCGAAATTGTTAAAAAAGAGATTTCAGAATTATCCCAGGAAATCAGGCAATTTTCGATCAGGTTAACTGAGGTAGAAAATAGGGTGTCTGATGTAGAGGATAAACTAAATACTCAGGAGTCAACAGTGGTTAGGCACAGAGAAAAAATCAATGCATTACAGTCAAAGATAGAAGATCTGGAAGACAGGTCACGGCGGAGTAATATCCGTGTAGTTGGTCTGCCCGAGTCAAATGGGCAGGAAGATTTACTGACATTCGGTGCAGTCACATTACCCAACCTATTAGGAATGCAACCCGCAAATGGGGCTCAGCAGGTGGAGAGAGCACATAGGATTGGATCCCTAAGACAACCTAGAGAGAGCAACACCAGGCCAAGAGTACTCATTATCAAATATTTAAATTTTCAGGATAAAGTCAGCATAATGTATCATTATAGGAAAATGAGAACACTTCTGATTTTCCAGGATTTCTCGGTGGAGACATCGGGGAAAAGGCGTGCCATGGCACCGTACTGTACAGGGCTGATAAAAGCTGGGCTGAGAGCCACTATGAGATACCCAGCCAAAATCACGGTCCTGGGGATGGACGGTGTCATGGCACTCAACACAGTGGAAGAGGCGAAAGCTTTTTGCACTGAAAATAATATAGAATTGTAATGGTAATAGCTGGGAAGTTTTCTACATATTACCAAGAATGCAGAAATAGAATGATGGGGATCAGAGAAATGGACGCAGGCGGGGGAGGTGGGGGAGCGGGGGGGCCAGGTGGTGGAAAATGCACTTTTTTCCTTTGTTTTTTTTTTTTTTTTTTTTTTTCCCCCCTCTATGTAGTGGTTATTATAAATAGATCAGTAAAGGATGAGTGTGTCACTTAATTTTGTATCATGGAATGTGGGAGGGATAACCTCCCCCATTAAACGTAAGAATATTTTTAAAGTATTGAAAAAGCAGAAACCAGACATCATATTTCTCCAAGAATTACACTTAAAAGCAGCTGAAATAGACAAGTTAAGAACTAATTGGCTTGCAGAAGTCATTGCAACCCCATGTGTGGCAAGTAAATGCGGGGTAGCAATATTATTGAATAGAAGTCTGGATTATGAGATATTAAAAGCAAAATTGGACCCACAGGGTAGATTTATTATTATGCAAATCAAAATAGATGATAGAATATGGACCCTGTGCAACATATACGCACCCAACACATTCAAAGTCAATTTTTGGCAACAGATAATAAAGGAACTGACACCGTATTTAGGTCAGAATTTGATAATAGCAGGTGACATGAACACAACACCATATCCTGACAGTGATAGATTTAAGGCAGGTCACAGACAGGCATATCAGCGGGAGGCAAGAATTTTTCGCAATTTTTTAAAAACCATTAAAGTCCAAGATATTTGGCGATTGCAACATCCAGACGAACGGTCCTATACGTGCGAATCTAAGACGCATCGATGTTTTTCAAGAATAGACATGTTCTTAATAGATGAACATCTTTTAAAACATGAAATTAGGACACACATAGAAGAGATAATATTATCGGATCATGCAATTATTAGTTTTAAGATACTGCCCCATGATAGGGTGAGTTATAAAACGAATACATTTAGATTTCCCGGCTATATGTCCAAAAGTCCCAATTTTATCAATTGGGTTTCAAATAAGTGGAAAGAGTATATCGCACTGAACAGAGAGTATTCTGATAAACTGGAGATTTTGTGGGAGGCAGGTAAAGCGGTCATACGCGGGGAGATAAAGGCGTACATGGTCAATTTAAATCGCAAAAATAAGGCGAGAGAAATTCAGCTGGCAAACCAGGTCAGAAATGCATATGTGAGGTACCTAAATAGCCCTAATCGGGGTCGATGGGAAAAATATGCATACGCAAAAACAGAAAGGGAACAATTTATGAAAGAAAAATGGGCAAATGAAGAGGCAAAGTGTAGGGCAAGATTCCAAGGACTCCAGGGAGTTTCGGCAAAACATCTAGCCAAGATAACTAAGTTTCGAAAGAAATGTAATATAATCTCAACAATTAAGGAAGGCAAGAATATGTACACCAGCCCTATAGCAATTAGAGAAGTATTCCTTCAATATTACCAAAAGCTATACTCGAAGGAGGAAATAAATAAGGAATGTAAGCAACAATTTTGGGAACAGATAAAAATTCCTAAAGTTGCCCCAGAAGCATTACAGCAGGTAAATGCACCAATCTTGGAAGGAGAGGTGTTAAGAGCCATTCAAAAAGCCAAACCAGGAAAAGCACCTGGGCCAGATGGTCTCTCTGCCGAATTTTACAAGATGACTTCAGAAATAATAACAGGGACGCTAACTAAACTATACAACGGGTACTATATTAAGAACGATATGAAATTCCCATATTTTTCAGACGCAATCATATCATTAATACTTAAAAAAGGGAAAGATGTTACAAATTTGTCATCGTATCGCCCTATCTCATTATTAAATCATGACTACAAGATATTAATGTCTATAATAGCTGACAGATTAAAAAAAGTAATACCTGATCTGATACATCCAGATCAGGTTGGGTTCATACCAGGAAGGAATTCGGTACGTAACATGAGAAGATTGTTAGCAATGGTGGATCACTTTTATTGGGCCGGGCAGGGCGCCTCAGGGAAGAGTAGGAATCAGATAGACAAAGACATCGCATTAGTAACAATAGACGCCGAAAAGGCATTTGATTCAATAGGATGGGATCACCTCTTTGTATCTCTGGAGAAGTTCGGTCTCTCAGGTGCCCTGCTCGACCTGATTAAAATGATTTATAAGAAACCTAAATCACAGTTGTTAATTAATGGGGAATTGTCTGAGCCAATAGTTCTTGAAAGAGGAACGCGTCAAGGGTGCCTGCTTTCCCCTTTACTGTTTGACATTGCGCTCAAACCTCTTGCGATATATATTAGACACAAATTAGCTCCAGTAAAGATAGGAGCGGAAAGTATGACGATTTCGCTTTATGCGGATGACATTTTATTCTTTTTGCATGACACGGTTACCTGCATCCCACAACTTCTACAGTCGATCAAGAAATTCAGTTCATTCACAGGCTATAAAATAAACCCCGCAAAATCCGAAATTTTATGGATAAACAAAACTAAGGCGAGTCAGGATACAATTTTTAAAGAGGTTCAGTTTATTAATTATCTAGGGATCAAAATCGGGAGGAATCCAGGGGAGTGGTACCAGTTGAACTATAAAGAATTATTTGATAATATGGAATCAGAAATAGGAAAGTGGAATGTGTATTATCTGTCACTATCTGCACGTATTATACTGATAAAAACAATTTTCTTCCCAAAAATATTATTTCGTCTTCAAAACTTACCATTAGTGATTAAAAAGAAAGATATTGACATATATAATAGAGCATGTTCAAGATTTATTTGGGGCAAGCGGAATGCACGTATATCAACGGAAAAACTGAGTTACGCAAAAAACATGGTGGATTTGCCCTCCCCAACATTAGGTACTATAATTACGTCACCTTGATTAAATTTGGAATAGACTGGTTGACCGAGTCAGAATATGTTACCTATTACAAACTGGAAACTGAGATGGTCAAACCCTTCAACCTGAAAGCAATACTGCATTGTCCACATAAGAACCTACCAAGTAATGTGGCGAATTTAGTAACATTCACTAGCATAGTCTGGGCATGGCAAAAATACTGTCATATAGTGGGACAAGAGTACCATGTGTCAGCATTGCTACCGATTGTTGGGTGCGTAGATTTTGCACCAGGGCTACATAATAGGATTTTCCTTGAATGGCAAGGCATGGGTTTGAAATATTTCTCACAAATAAGAACGGGAGTGGAGGGACCAACACGGACTTTTGAGAGTCTGGCGGCAGAATATAATCTACCCGCTAAACAATTTTATACATACTTACAGCTAAGACATTATATAGAAACCCACATCATGCAATATGGAGTGGACTGGAGTCAGTTCGTGGATGAGCCGGGTTTAAAATTATATCAGGCAGGGATGCGTTCTATAGCTATATGGTACCAGAATATAATACAGAGATTAGGAATGAGACAAATAAGTCTGAGCATGGAAAAATTTCTTAGATATTTTCCCTCTATACAAAGCGAAAATATAATGGATAGTATTAAGAGGGCGGAAGAAGCCACGGAGAGAATTAGCTGGTGGGAGTCACATGCAAAATTGATAAATAGTTTTTATTTGACTCCAGAGAGAATTAGTGGTTGGGCCAGAGCAGCCCCAACAAGTTGCTACAAATGTAATTACGTGAAAGCAAATTTGATGCATTGTTTATGGAGCTGCCCGAAACTACAGCAATTTTGGCTGAAAATCCAGTTCTGGCTCAACAAATATTTAACTGATAAAATAAAATTGGAACCAATACAGATATTCTTTCTTTATCAGACTGAAAATACAGGGGATAAAAATCTTACAAATTTGGCTATTTTGGTAACCCGTAGTCTCATATTCCGGAAATGGAAACAGAAAGAGGCGCCAAGTATGAAGGAATTTATAAATAACATGAAATTCCAAATGATAGTGGAAAGGCAGGACTTGAAAAATACAGAGAAACATCATAAAAGATACTTCAGCAAGTGGAAAAATTATATCGAGTCATGGCCGAGGGCATTGCAGCAGCAGTTTCTTGACCCTTTGCAGAGCTCAGTTCCCTTTCTAAATCTAGTAGTAGCAGGAATTTTACCGGCACACTGGGTGGGGAGATAAGGTGACTCATCCATCCTGGATATCAAGAGGTTTTTTTTTTGTTTTTTTTTCTTCTCTCTTTCTTTTTCCCCCACATGGCTCCTACCGCTCTCGCCCCTTCCCCCCCCTGTTTTTTTTTTTATCTGTAGTAAATGGGTACCCCATAGATAAAGTTCGGAGATGTGGTTTTGTGACTGATGAAAGGCAGAGATAGAGGATGTTGAGAAAGTAGTACTAATTGATCGGACTGAATACATGAAAAGCTCGAGAGAATTAACGGATACCTAGGGAGTATCAAGGTCATCTGATAGGATGAAGATAGGAACAATAGGTTGAATGTTTAATTTAGCAGGTAAAGTAGGAGAGAGTTAATGGATAACTTGGAATATTAAGACCTTTTGATAAGATGGAGAGAGGAACGCCAGGTAGAAATTTTGTATGTAAACTAGGAATTAGTATCTCACTCTCGCATATGAGCAAGGGTGGAAGTTCCCGAGACACCAGAGGGTGCCATAATAGATTGGCTTTTCATTTCAGGTTTAAGAGAAAAACTGAATAAGAAAATATGTATTTATAGGAGATGCAGAATGAATATGGTTGTTATGTATTTTTTTTTACAAGCGTGGCTTTAAGTAGGTTAGGTTCTGAATTTGTCATGATAAGCTTAGGTATTTTCGCCGAGGTCTGGCCACTCGCTGTAAAAGACATTTGATTTGATTTATTGTTGTTTCTCTTTGTTTTTATGTTTTTTTTCCTTGTTTTAAAGTGGTTTTCAAGAATGCTGTGTTAGTTTAAAACTGGTATAATACAATTTGTGGAATTAGACAATTGTAGAATTCAATATGACAATGGGATGGAAATGTTACATTGAGGAGCTGCGTCTCCAATTATATGTATCATTAGATTTAATTTTCAATAAAGCATTTGAAAACCAAAAAAAAAAAAAACTGAAATATATTGAACATAAGCATCCAAGGCTTTCAAAATTATCTTTAATCTGTTCTAGGACCATTTGCTAACCTATTTAATTATTATTATTTTTTAATTTAAATCTGATTTTTTTTATTTATTATTTAAATAGGTTTTTTAAGAAACTGCTTTAGTTATTTTTTATTTAAGATACAATATAATCCAAAAGTTATTCATTCTGTATGTAAGGTGAGGGGAGATGTCTGGAACTCAGTATGTGGGAAAAAACCCCAAAAACAAGAAGGTCTTTCTTGTGTAATCTTTATTGAAGAAATGATATGCAGAAACAGATTAATCAAAAAAGAGAACAGAACTGTACCAGAGCAAATCTTACAATGCAATATAGAACAAAAGTCTCTCAAAAAGCACAGGACTCAGCGTGTACTGTTAGTAAGCTATTTTGTGAAATGTCCAGGAACAAGATAGCATATGCAAGTAGGTACAAGTCTCTCAATAAGCAAAAGAACTCAGCGAGTACTGTTGGTAAGATATTTTGTGAAATGTTCAGGAGCAAGATCTGAGTGATAAGTTTTTGGTTGCAGAGTGAATAATATCCGACAAGAAGAGATGAAAGTTCGAAAGTGGGATCGTTTTCCACCAAACTTTTCCGGTAAGGTCACTCTAGGTTCAGGTACAAATGCATTAGCCATTGAGGTGGAGAAGCTAGGACCCTGTGGAGGACTTTGATATAGCTGTTCCAATCTGTTCTGATTCTTTTGTAATGCTCGGACTGTCTGGGTCACAGTGTTTAGTTGCTGAATAAGGGCCTCAACTATTCCTGCGAGTTCCATGTCTTTTGGCTGAGTTATTCTGTAAGGTGAGAGTAGATATCTGGAACTCAGTATGTAGGAATAACAACCAGAAACAAGAAAGTCTTTCTAGAGTAATATTTACTGAAGAAATTATATGCAGAAATAGATGAATTCAATAAGAGAACAGAACTGTACCAGAACAAATCTTACAATGCAATATAGAACACACGTCTCTCAACAAGCACAGAACTCAGTGAGTACTGTTGGTAAGCTATTTTGTGAAATGTCCAGGAACAAGATAGCATATGCAAGTAGGTACAAGTCTCTCAACAAGCACAGAACTCAGCGAGTACTGTTGGTAAGATATTTTGTGAAATGTCCAGGAACAAGATAGCATATGAGAGTTGGCCCACGTTAGTTGTAGAATAACCATATAACAAGGATATGTCAGCAGAGATCTTTGGTCTCAGCAGTAGTAGAAGCATACATCAGTATTACAACAAGGGTCTTTGGTACCAGCGGCAGTATAGCATACCCAAGTATGTCAGCAGAGGTCTTTGGTCTCAGCAGAAGCAAAGGAACAGGAATGCACCTTCCAAGGCAGTTCAGGCAGGCAAAGGTTAAACACAGTCCTTGGTAGTCCAGACAGGCAACGTTTAAACACAGACCTTGGTAGTCCAGGCAAGCAAAGGTTAAACACAGACCTTGGTAGTTCAGACAGACAGGCCTTACAACAGAGTTGCTTGTACTCAGGAACAGGATAACCATACAGAAAACAAGCCAAGACTCAGGAACAGGATAACCATACAGAAAACAAGCCAAGACTCAGGAACAGCATAACCATACAGGAAACAAGCCAAGATTCAGGAACAGGATAACCATACAGAAAACAAGCCAAGACTCAGGAACAGGATAACCATACAGGAAACAAACCAAGACTCAGGAACAGGATAACCATACAGGAAACAAGCCAAGACTCAGGAACAGGATAACCATACAGAAAGCAAGCCAAGACTCAGGAACAGGATAACCATACAGGAAACAAGCCAAGACTCAGGAACAGGATAACCATACAGAAAACAAGCCAAGACTCAGGAACAGGATAACCATACAGGAAACAAGCCAAGACTCAGGAACAGGAGCTGATTGCACTTTATAGAGACTCCCACACCTGAGTCCTGCAGGTGGGAGCTCCTGCAATCAACAGGATGTCTGTTTAAATCCTAGCAAGGTGCGGCCACGTGCGCCTAGGAAGCTGCAGCAACAGTTTCACACTGAACTCACTCCACAAGGAAAGCTAAGAAGAGGTCCTCCAGGTAAGGTTCCTGACACTGCAATAAAGACCCATTTTTAAATATGTAGCATGAGGCTGTGATTTCATGGCAGTAATGTTTCATTTATTTGGAAAAGTAATTCCATTAATACATTCACAATGCGATGCTCTCACAGAGGTTTCTGTACGATTATTATTTTGTCTAAAAATATATTAAAGGGCCACTGTAAGTAAATATTTTCTATGCCTGTTACTAACTAACTACCCCAAATACGCTTTTTAACAATAGCATTTCATTAATATATCTCTACCGTATATCAGAAATCTTGTCTGCAAATTTAATTGTTTTCCAAACCCACTCCGTGGGTATCCTTTGCTCTGTACCAATCCATTTACAATACCTAGGTTTCAAAATGGCGCTTTAAACACAAAGTTATTGGTTTAAGCATTTTGAACACGCAGTGCTGAAAATAGTGGGCAGGATAACGTGACATCATCGGCGAATAAAAGATATAACTTTTAGAACGTTATGAAACTTCGTTTTGGAGAAAATATAGGTCAGTAGGTTTTAATTAATGTTTATTAACTTTAATATGTTAGTTGTTTAGCTTAAAAATTATAACAGAAAGTAATCCTTTAATCACATATTTTTGGCTTTTTAGTTCTCAAAACTGTGAGTTTGTGTTTGTAGAACTAAAATGCAGAAATGTTATAAAATAAACAATTATAATAGTTGAGAAATGGATATTAAAGGGACATAAACGTTTTTATTGTATGATTTGGATAGAACATACCATTTTAAAAAACATTCAGATTTACTTCTATTATCAATGTGCTTCATTATCTTGGAATCCTTTGTTGAAGGAACAGCAATAAATTACTGGGGGCTTAGCAGTACACATTGGGTAAGCCAATGACAAGAGGCATACAGGGCCGGATTGGGAAATCAGACCGGCCCTGGAAATTTGCATGGCCCGGCCCATCCCCGCCCCCTCTGGCTCAGCCCCACACCCCTCCTATTTAGCCCCATCCGGCTCGTGGCCAATCCAGCCCTGTTTAAACAACTTAAAAGCTAAAACATACAACACAGCCCAGAAGCCACAAAATGATGTAGAAAACTAATGAACTGCACTGCAGCAGTAATAATAAACTACACAAATACATAGTATATAACTCAGCAGCTAGATATTACTCATCGTGATTAGCTATTGTCACAGATCCTTATAATAAGGATCTGTGACAATAGCTAATCAAATGAGTAATATTTAGCTGCTTAGTTATATATTATGCATCGTGTCACCAGTTCAAAGTAAGGCAACTCCCTAAGGGCTGTTTCAATTATCCCCGCAGTACAGAGAGAGAGCCACACGGGCACCCTGCACATCCCCTGACCACTTATCCTGCCCAAACCCTCTGTCTCTGACTCCCCTCTATATCTTAATCTAACCTGAAACTCAGCGAAATCCTCGCAGGCAGCGCACACTTTCACTGGGCGCCGCCATGTTTGAAAAGCCGAAGGACCCGGCGTCCTTACCTCTGACCTCCCAATGAGGTATCCGGAAAGATCAGCTGAGAAATATCACGCAGGGCCTGCCTACAGCTGTCTCAATCTGTAAACCCCACCAGGGAACAGTAGCCACAACCGGAGCTGCCATCTGACTGTACCGGCCGCATCAGCAGCTGAGCTGCTTAAACCTCTGCTCTCTCTTACTCTCTGTGCAGCTGCCAGTGCAGTGCCAGCCCACCAGGATGCCGGCCCACCGGGATTTTTCCCGGTATCCCGGTGGCCCAATCCGGCCCTGGAGGCATACATGTGAAGCCACCAATCAGCAGCTAGCTCTCCGTAGTGTATTGCTGCTTCTCAGTCTACCTAGTTATGCTTTTTTTTTTTTTTTTTTTTTTTTAAAAGGATAAGAGAATGAAGCAAATTAGTTAATAAAACATACATTTAATCCCATTGTTCCCCTACAATTCTGTGCACACAGAATCAACCCCATACTAAGTTCAAGAAGCTCAATGAGTAGAAGATTTTGTGTGTAATAGATCTGCACAAGGACCTAAGTGTGAGGAGAGACGGGGCAAGCAGTAAAAATGAAACTCAAACCTATAATGTTATTGTTTTATTTAAAGGAACATGAAACACATTTTCAGATAGATCATTCCAATTTACTTCTGTTATTTAATTTGCTCCCTTCTCTTGGTATCCTTGATTGAAGAAGCAGCTATGCACTACTGGGAGCTAGCTGAATGCATTGGGTGATCCTTTAACATAAGGCATATATACGGGCAGCCATCAATCAGCAACTCCTGAGCCTACCTAGGTATATGTTTTAACAAAGGATACCAAGAAAACAAAGCAAATTAGATAGTAAATAGAAGTAAATCGTACACGGTTTAAAATCACATGCTCTACATCCTTTGTGGGGGTTAAACACACAGTAGTGTAGGGTCGATAGTCTTAAAATTAACTAAAGAATTAGAAAATGGAATTTTTTATTTTTACATTTATTGCATTTGTAACATTTTCCAGTATTGTCAATTCATTATTTATTTATTTATTTTTCTTTAAAGGGACATAAAACAAGTTGGGATAGAGATAAAATATAATATGTACTTTAATTACTTTACCTGCAAATTTATACTGCAGTGCCTCACCATTAACCCTTTCTTTTGAATTTCTGAATTGTACAGCCCTAACACAATTCCTTCTATGGCTGTATCCATATCTACCTTTGCTTTTGGTAGAATGCATAAGTAGCCACTCATTATCTGCTGGAGCATACCTAGAAGCAAATAAGCTGCTGTGAAATACAATGCCTGCTTTTCTGTAGCTGAACACTGATAAGGGGGGTGGATCAGACTACTCCAGACAGCATGGCCACGTTACTAATTTTGCTTATTTTTGAACAAACAAATAAATAAAATACTTGCCAGTATTTTTTTTTTAACAATTTTTGTTTGCAAACAATTTTTACTTAATTAGCCCTTTTAGGATATGCACAGATCTCAACATGTTTTATGGCACTTTAAGCTATTACACCACAGATTCCCCCCCCCCCCCCCAAAAAAAAAAAACGAAAAAAATATTACATGATGTATGCCTTATCCCATTCCATAGCCATTCATAGCCAATGTGATAATGGTTATGTGGGAAAAGTCTTAGAGGCCTATTTATCAAGCCGTCAACCGCAAATACGCTGGAATTCTGCAGCGTAATTGTGGCAAGCCTGATTTGCCCTATTTATCAAAGCCTACAGACAGGCAAAAGTTGAAGTTTGTGACGTAACATATGATCCGCCGGTCTCAATCCGATACAGATCGATGCTTACGTCATTACAGATTTTCCAAATACAAATTCGGCACTATCTCACACCTTTTGCTAGATATCAAACTTCTAACAGGTACGCTCGCCACTATTCCGGCCCAGCGTACCTGCTTTTCAATCCGCCACCCTGGAGGCTGCGGATGCCATAGGAATCAATGGGAGTCTAAAAGCAGCGAAAGCTTATGTTCGGTCTGCCAGATATCCCATTGATTTCTATGGGTGAAAACCAGTAACGTTTACACCTAACACCCTAACATAAGCCCCGACATCTCTAATCTGCCGCCCCCGACATCGTGCAACCTACATAATGTTATTAACCCCTATCCCGCCGCTCCCAGAGCCCACCGCAACTAAATAAATATATTAACCCCTATTCCGCCGCTCCCGGAGCCCACTGCAACTAAATAAATATATTAACCCCATCCCGCCACTCCCAGGGCCCACCGCAACTAAATAAATATATTAACCCCTATACTGCCGCTCCCAGACCCCTCTGCAACTAAATAAATGTATTAAACCCTAAACTCCTGGCCTCCCACATCACTACCACTTACTAAACCTATTAACCCCTAAACCGCCAGCCCCTCACATCGCCATAAACTAAATTAACCTATTAACCCCTAAACCTAACAACCCGCTAACTTTACATTAAATATTAACTCATCCCTATCTTATAATAAATTTAAACTTACCTTTAGAATTAAAATAAACTATATTAAACTACTAATTAACCTATCACCAAAGGAAAACGGCACAGGTGTAAAACTTAAAAATTACTTTATTACTTCTTCTTAAAACAAGGCATATTAATAAAAACACAGCACACTCCTGATAGACATGTCTAACATGTTTCGGCTTTAATTAGCCTTAATCATAGACTCTACTTGTCATAACCAATTGGTGTCTTTTATTTCACTCCCTTTGTGTTGATTGGTTGTCTGTGTTAAATGTTTCTAGCTCCTTTTCCCTATTTTGTCTGAGGATACTGGTTACTTGTTAGTGCTCACCTAAATAATATTTTATTATTACAATAACCGATTGATATTCTATTTAGTAATGTTAGATAAGATAACTTTTATGCACAATTCCTTTTTTATGCACAATATTAGATAAGATAATTTTTATGCACTATTCCTTTGCAGTAGTTGTCAATATTTCTAAAAGAATTAACATTAATTGCTTTTATTTTAGTAATTACCATTGCTATCTTCGGCATTATGTCTTCCTACTCTCATTACTTCTATTTCCATAGTTTGACAAAACACATCTTTTGTATGTATCTTGGTATTAATACACACATGATCCCCATTGTTGATAATATTATTGTGGATTTAACATACAGATTTGCTAGTCAGGTATCAGAGGTGGGGGCATATTCTATTCCCTCCTGGTTATTACCAGTGATATTTATTATGATGTTATCCTTAGAGAAATGCTTTTATCTATTCTTTTGGGGCATAGTTATGGTGCAGTTAGGAAAGTACAAATGGAACACAATATCTTTGCTGTATATTAGATTTTCAATATATTATTGCCAGTGATTAATGAGATCAGTCTCGATATTTAGGCCTTTCGGCATTCGTGTGTTCAATTTGAAAATCCAAAAAGCCTCCTTTTTATATAGCTCCTTTACTCTATTGCCTCCTCTAGGTTTGTTTTTAATAATATCTATAATCATCCAGGTAAATGTTTTAACACTACCTCCATGTTCATAGATAAAATGCTTAGATGCCCCTGTTGCTGTCCTCCCTTTCTCAATGTCATTCAAATGTTCACGTATCCGTTCACGTGTCTCTCGTGTCGTGCACCCTATATACTGTTTCTGACAGAATGTACAGGTAATTGCATAAATTGCAAATTCAGAACGACAGTTGGTACAATAGTTACAATCAAAAACTCGTTGCGTATAGCATGACTGAAACACCTTGCCACTGGTGGTATATCCACATGCAGTGCAGCCATGTGAACCACATTTATAGTGTCCCTTACAGCTAAGCCAGCTACTTTCCTTCTGTAATTTCCTAAGGGCGCTGGGTGACACAATGTTGCCTATTGTTAAGTTTCTTTTTGAAACAAATTGGCAACCTTTATCTATCACTCCTTTCAATGCTTCGTCTGCCCTTAAGATTGGCAAATTTTTCCTAATAATCTCGCAAACCTCCCTGTACTGATTTGAGTAGTTTGTCACAAATGTAATCTCACTTTGTCTTTTTGTACAATCACCTGATGCTTTTGGCTTTAGTAGATCTTCCCTAGAGATTTTTTGTACATCAAAATAAGCCTTTCTCAAAGGCCCATCCGGGTAACCCCTGGCTTTAAGTTTTTTCCATAACAACTTGCTTTCTACTTGGTAATCTGTTTCTCTAGAGCAGTTGCGTTTCAGCCTTATGAATTGTCCCTTTGCCACTCCATAATTCATATGGCGTGGATGACAGCTCTTTGCATGCAGAAATGCATTAGCCGTAATTGGTTTTACATACAGGGTGGATATTACTGCTCTCTCTGCTCTGTCACCTTCCAATTCCACATCTAGGTATGGTACTTTCTTGACATCAAAGGCATAAGTAAACTGCAAACCAGCTCTATTGCAGTTTAGGTATTCCATAAAGGATACACTCTCTGCTTCCGTACCTGACCAAACCATTATCAAATCGTCAATGTAGCGCTTGTATGCTACAATTGAGTCTCTGAAGGGATTGTCATCTGCATAGACGTGGGACAGCTCCCACCAGCCCATATAGATGTTTGCAAAGGCCGGGGCAAATTTTGCCCCCATGGCTGTCCCACGTCTCTGCAGGTAATACAAGCCGTTAAACTCAAAATAATTGTGAGTTAGTAAAAATAGGAGCGTTCGCAAAATATAGCTTTTAAGGTTGGTGTCGTAATCACTGAAGCTGTCTAACATATATTTAACAGCTTCAAGGCCCTCCTTGTGGGGGATAGCTGAATAAAGTCCCACCACGTCTATGGTGAGCCAGTTATAATTTGGCTCCCAAACCAATTCTTCTGTTAAATTTAACAGGTGCTTGGTATCTCTTAGAAATGATGGCAGTTTCCAGACGACGGGCTGGAGCAGAGATTCTATCCAGTTAGACAGGTTCTCAAAGAGGGACCCTATACCAGACACTATAGGACGTCCCTTGACATCCTCCAATGTCTTATGCACCTTTGGCAAATGGTGGAAGATCGGGGTAACCGGCTCCTCCACCATTAAGTAATCAAAGGTATCCGGATCTATTATCCCAAGCTCCAGCCCGTCATCCAGCAAACTCCTCATCTCTTTTTGGAAGGACAAAACCGGGTTCCCCCGTAATACAAGGTACACCTCCTCATCATTGAGTTGTCTCAACGCCTCTTGGATATAGGAGCTTCTATCCATAATTACAATGGAGCCTCCCTTGTCCGAATTTTTTATTACCACATCAACCCTTTGTTTCAGAAGTTTTAGGCCGGCCTTCTGTTTGGCTGTAAGGTTCTCTCTATGGCTTTTTCCCTGTGACTTCAATATCACTAAGTCTTCCTCCACTCTCTTGTGAAATTGTTCTAATATATTCCCTCGATTTCTAGTGGGGTAAAATGTAGACTTGGGTCTATAGCCTATGTGTGAGTTTTTGATGTTATCATGTATGTTACTATCCTTTTCCAACTGGTACAGAGATAAAAAATCCACTGCATCCTTAACCTGAAAGTAATCATTCTCCTCCCGTCTATCAACATTGATTTTAGTCTGTGCAGCATCTGACTCTACCAATTCTGTATTGAAAAACTTTTTTAATGTTAATTTGCGAACCAATCTGTTCACATCAAGCAAAGTCTCGAACACGTCAAAATCTACTGAGGGTACAAAATTAAGACCCAACCTAAGTACTTCTAACTCTGATTCTTCTAATGTGACACTTGATAAGTTTATTATTTTTAAACTCTGTATTTGTTCTTCTTCCCTCTCCTTAATGTGTACCTCTCCCTCTGAGCCTGGGGCTGCTCTCCTCCCTGCATCGTTTGAGATCTGAGTATCCCACCTCTCCCCCTTCCGCCCCCTCCCTGTCCGGCTGCGGCCTCGTGAAAAACCTGCGGCTGCTCTATGTTTACCCCTTGTTTAGGGTGTCCATCTTTCTCAAGAACTCTGCCATATCTATTTCTACCAGCCTGCTTATGTTTATGTGTGCCTTCATTTGCTTTTGCCTGTGGAAGTTGGGGCTGTGGGTTATGGTGTATGTCTAATGTATTTATCACATCAGTATCATTAGTTAATTCGGCCTCATCTGATGAGGGCCCACTTGTCATAAAGTCCACAAACTCTTGTACTTCATATTCATCATTAGACTCAGGGTCCGTATCTGAAAAAGTCACTTGTTTCTTGGTACTTGAAGGCTGTTGTTGCATTTGTGTCTCTTTGGGCTCTATGTCACTCCCTCTGTACTGCCTACGTTGTCGTCTATTTCTTTTGTTCTGTTGTATATTCTTTAGATAGACCCTATTATGGGTATAATCCTCTGAATCCCTCGTAAATTTACGAAACTTTAATTTATCAATGTCTCTTTTCATATTGTCTACAGTTTGTTTAAGTAGATTGTCTAGTTTCTCATAACTGTTATGTCCCACAAAGCTGTTTAGATCTTTTTGTATGTCTTGTATGGAATGTCTTGCCTCCATCAGTTTTTGTTCTTTGTGTTTTATTATTAGGTGCATAAGCCTTATTGAGCACTCTGTGAGTATGTCATTCCACTCATTAAGAAAAGCATCATCCACCTGTAGGAAAGTTGGCCTTTTCTTTAACCTTAGGCCCCGAGGTATCATATTTAGATCTATATATTTTTCTAGTGATTTTTTATCCCACCATGTTTGATACTCTTTCATCAGAGCTTTTTCCATTTTTAAGAACACCTCTGAAATTTCCTTAACCTCATTATCAGGATTGAATATGTCTTTTAATGTGGGTCTGCTTTTTTCCAATTCCTCTAAGGGTAAGAGTGAATAATAATTGCTGGTAGCCATGTTGTAAATTACCTCTTAACACTATTACTCTATTATCAAAACTTGTGGTGTTCAGGTACGAAGTAATAATGAAGTGAAGAAAGTTTATTACTGTCATGAGCGCTTCCGTTCATCGCCGTGTCGCCGCGGCTCCCGGAACTCCTCTGTGTCTCTGACGTCATGTTGCTTAGCAACATGACGCTTTCTCTCACACCCCTCTGATGACGGTTACGCTCTGCCCTTTAAATCTCGGCGGGAGATCTGAATCTGGGCCCGTTTGTTGTTTCCCTGGATTGTGAGTACCATATCAGTTTTGTTCTTCTGTATGCCGACTTCTGCTTGCCTGACCCTGTCTTTTGCCAATACCTTTTGCTGATATTTGGATGCCGAATTCTGCCTGCCTGACCTTGCTTTGGCCTTTACCTTTAAACCTATTCTTTGTTAAACAACACCTGCTTAAAAGGGACATTTACTTTTACAAGCTGCAAAAGAGAACTTTGCCTTTCTGTTTGTTATAAACCTGCTTAAAGGGACATTATACTTTTACAAGCTGCAAAAGAGAACTTTGCCTTTCTGTTTGTTATACACCTGCTTAAAAGGGACATTTACTTTTACAAGCTGCAAAAGAGAACTTTGCCTTTCTGTTTTTTATACACCTGCTTAAAAGGGACATTTACTTTTACAAGCTGCAAAAGAGAATTTTGCCTTTCTGTTTGTTATACACCTGCTTAAAAGGACATTTACTTTTACAAGCTGCAAAAGAGAACTTTGCCTTTCTGTTTGTTATAAACCTGCTTAAAGGGACATTATACTTTTACAAGCTGCAAAAGAGAACTTTTCCTTTGTTTTACAAGCCTGCTAAAGAGGACCTTTTTCAGAAGCTTCAAGTAAGAGCATTTCCTTTTTGTTCTTTGAACTACTTAAAGGGACGTTTTATCCTTTGTGGCTTTCCTGCATTCTGGAACAATATTCATTTTTGTTATCTTCTAATCTGCTTCCTGAGTGGGTCACGTCCTGGATATTTCTCAGTGTGCTAGCGTGTGCTTTCAATTCACGCTAGCAGTTGGGTTACATCCCGGATTGATTCCTGAGCGGCTGACATTACAAACGGGCCATAAAAATGGACCCCACTGAATTATCTATGGCCGTGGCTCACCAGGGACAGCTCTTGGGTTCTCATGCCACTCACTTGCAGTCTCTGGACACTAAACTTGATCAAATTACTGCTCTATTACAAAATTTGGTTGCTACCGCACCTCCCAATCCTAATCCCAATCCAAATCCGATTGAGGCATTACCTCCTCCGATTCCTAACAATCAGTCTCAGGTACAACTAAGTCCCAGGATTCCTCTTCCGGATAAATATGATGGGAATCCTGAAGAATGTAGAGGCTTTTTGAATCAATGCCGTCTTCATTTCCGAAATAGCCCTACTCTCTTTGCTACTGCCTCTTCTAGAATCACGTTTCTTATTTCCTTAATGAAAGGAAAAGCCTTGGCTTGGGTGTCACCTTTGCTAGAAAAGAATGATCCTATACTGTTGGATGTTGATACATTTCTATCTACATTCTCAAACGTATTCGATAAACCTGGAAGGTCATCCGCTGCTGAAGCAACTCTCCTGGATTTACGTCAAGGAAATCAACCAGTCTCTCAATATGCAATTGAGTTCCGCACCCTTGCTTCTGAAACCACTTGGAATCAGGGAGCACTCAGAGCCGCTTTCCGTAAAGGACTTTCTGAGCGTCTCAAGGATGAATTGGTGTATCGTGAACTTCCAGAGTCCTTAGAAGCCTTAATAAATCTCTGTATCAGTCTCGACGCCAGGTTTCGTGAACGCCAACAAGAAAAGGATAGAACACAGAGGACTTTCACTCGAACTCCTTTTCGTTTAGCTCCTCGTTTTTCTAATCCAGTCACTCCAGCCTCTCCTACTACTGATCAGGCTGAACCCATGGAAGTAGGAAGTATAAAATTAACTGAGACTGAACGCTTAAGAAGACGGACTCTTGGCTTATGTCTGTACTGTGGCCTTAAAGGACATTTATTAAGGGATTGTCCTACTAGGCCAGTAAAAGCCAGGGCTTAACTCTAGTCCAGGGAACTGAGTTAAGCCAAAATAGTGGTCATTCCCTATACAAGAAACTCTTTGTTCCAGTAACTCTTCTAATTGGACATAAGAAGATCTATACCCAAGCTCTAATTGATTCTGGTGCTGGAGGTGTGTTCATTGACTCTACATTTGTTTCTACTCATTCTATACCCTTACTAAAGAAGGAGTATTCCATTTCAGTCTCTACGGTCAGTGGAGATCCTTTGGGTTCTGGATACATTCAGTTTTCTACTCAACCCTTAATCCTCACCGTAGGAATACTTCATTCTGAGACAATTTGTTTCGATGTCATTCCCACTCCGCAATTTCCCATTATCTTGGGACTACCCTGGCTCCAGATTCACAATCCCATTTTTTCTTGGACTTTCGGTGAACTCACTTCCTGGGGATCTACATGCCAGACTAAATGTCTTCAAAAGATTACTAAGTTACCACTCACTATTGCTCTCACAGTTGAAACTCCGGAATCCTTACCTATGCATTACCATGACTTTGTGGATGTCTTCTCCAAAAAAGAAGCGGAACGTCTTCCTCCTCATCGCCCTTTTGATTGTCCCATTGACCTCCTTCCTGGGGCTGCCTATCCTCGAGGCAAGACATATCCACTTTCTAAACCAGAAAACATGGCTCTGGAAGAATATATAAAAGACAATCTGGCTAGAGGATTTATTCGACCCTCCTCTTCCCCTGTAGGGGCTGGTTTCTTTTTTGTGGGAAAAAAGGATGGCGGATTAAGACCCTGTATTGATTATCGTGGATTGAATCAGATTACCATCAAGAACAGTTATCCTCTGCCCCTTATTCCTGAACTTTTTACTTATCTTCAGGGAGCCACCATTTTCACCAAACTCGACCTACGTGGTGCATACAACTTGATCCGTATACGCAAAGGAGATGAGTGGAAGACTGCCTTTAACACTCGATTTGGGCATTATGAATATCTGGTCATGCCCTTCGGGCTATGCAATGCTCCGGCGGTTTTCCAGCATTTTGTAAATGAGATCTTTCGTGATTTTTTGAATATTTTTGTTATCATATATCTGGACGACATCTTAATTTTTTCTCAGAACCACCAAGATCATGTGCACCACGTCAAGAAAGTACTTCAACGTCTAAGAGAATTCCATCTGTTTGCTAAACTGGAGAAATGTTCTTTCCATCAAAAATCCATACCCTTTCTGGGTTATGTAATATCGGCATCTGGATTCGAAATGGACCCTACTAAACTTTCTGCCATTTTGGATTGGCCTAGACCTGATTCTTTGAAGGCTTTACAACGTTTCCTAGGCTTCGCCAATTATTACAGAAAGTTCATCAAGAATTTTGCTACTATTACTTCTCCTCTTACTTCTCTCACAAGAAAAGGACAAAACTGTAAAGTATGGCCGTCTGAGGCTATAGAAGCTTTTGAATCTCTCAAAGAAGCTTTTTCCTCAGCTCCTATCCTTCGTCATCCAAATCCTGAGTTTCAATTTATTCTGGAGGTGGATGCTTCCTCTGTTGCTGCTGGAGCGGTTCTGTCTCAAAGAATACCAGAGACTGGAAGGATTCATCCTGTTGCTTTTTTCTCTAAAAAATTCACTCCTTCCGAATTTAACTATGACGTAGGGAATAAAGAGTTGCTTGCCATCAAGATGGCATTGGATGAATGGAGACATTGGCTGGAAGGTACTTCTTTGCCATTTACTATACTTACTGATCATAAGAACCTTCTGTATCTCCAAACAGCCAAACGACTAAATTCCAGGCAAGCACGCTGGTCCTTATTCTTCTCTCGGTTTCACTATAATTTGTCTTACATACCTGGATCAAAAAATATTAAAGCAGACGCACTTTCCAGACAATTTCAAGATACCCCAGTTCCTGAGTCTGGTACCATTCTCCAACCTCATGAAGTCATTGCCCAGTTAACAACTTCTTGGTTACAAGAATTACAGTCCGCTCAAGAGCATCTTCCTTTGTCCTGTAAACCTCCCAATGGTTTACTCTTTGTTCCTGAACGCCTTCGTTCCAAGATTTTATTTTGGGCTCATGATAGTCCCCTTTCTGGACATCCTGGCATCAGTATTACCACTCGAAACCTCAAACAACATGTCTGGTGGCCTACACTCTCTCAAGATGTGAAGGATTACGTCTCAGTATGCACACAATGTGCCATGAACAAAACTCCACGCCAACTTCCTTCAGGATTACTCCAACCATTGCCTATACCTCACCAGCCTTGGACTCATGTATCCATGGACTTTATTACCGATCTTCCCTTGTCCACTGGGAACAATACTATCTGGGTGGTGGTCGACAGGTTCACTAAGACGGCTCATTTTGTACCCTTGCCAGGATTACCATCTGCCAAAAGACTCTCTGAACTTTTTATTCTACATATTGTAAGAATCCATGGATTTCCTCTAGATATTGTTTCAGATAGAGGGGTACAATTCGTTTCTCGATTTTGGAGGTCACTTTGTAAACATTTTGGTACTACTATATCTCTCTCTACTTCTCACCACCCACAATCGAATGGTCAGACTGAAAGAGTAAACCAGTGTCTTGAAACTTATCTTAGACATTATGTGGATCATTATCATTCAAACTGGACTTCTTACCTTCCTTTGGCTGAATTGGCCCATAATGCCCGGTACAATTCCTCCCTTCAGACTTCTCCTTTTCATGCAGCTTACGGATATCAGCCTAGGACATTCCCTTTGCATACTTCCTCCACAGTGAATCCTGCTTCTGATCTTACAGCCCGAAGATTAACTCGACATTGGCAGAAGATACATCGTATTCTTTCTGTAACTTCTAGACGTTACAAGTTCTTTTCGGATCTTCGACGGAAAAAGTCTCCCAAATATCGCCCTGGTGATAAAGTTTGGATTTCCTCTCGATTTCTTCGCCTGAAACAACCTTCTAACAAATTGGGACCACGATATGTGGGTCCTTTCCGAATACTGGGTCAGGTATGTTCCACTGCTTATCGGGTAGCTTTACCCAAATCTCTCAAAGTCCATCCAGTATTTCATGTTTCTCTTTTAAAACCTGTGATGTTTAACAGGTATTCTAAGCCTTTTTCTAAACCTCCACCGTTATTGGTGCATGGACATCCTGAGTTTGAGATCAGCCATATTTTAGATTCCAAATTGCGGGGCAAGAAATTGTATTATCTCATTCATTGGAAGGGTTATCCAGTCACGGAACGTTCTTGGGAACCTGCTCATCAAGTAAATGCTCCTATATTGGTCAAGTCCTTCCACAAGACTCATCCTGATAGACCTGGTCCTGTCCCCCGGAGGGGTCCTTGAGGAGGGGGTGCTGTCATGAGCGCTTCCGTTCATCGCCGTGGCTCCCGGAACTCCTCTGTGTCTCTGACGTCATGTTGCTTAGCAACATGACGCTTTCTCTCACACCCCTCTGATGACGGTTACGCTCTGCCCTTTAAATCTCGGCGGGAGATCTGAATCTGGGCCCGTTTGTTGTTTCCCTGGATTGTGAGTACCATATCAGTTTTGTTCTTCTGTATGCCGACTTCTGCTTGCCTGACCCTGTCTTTTGCCAATACCTTTTGCTGATATTTGGATGCCGAATTCTGCCTGCCTGACCTTGCTTTGGCCTTTACCTTTAAACCTATTCTTTGTTAAACAACACCTGCTTAAAAGGGACATTTACTTTTACAAGCTGCAAAAGAGAACTTTGCCTTTCTGTTTGTTATAAACCTGCTTAAAGGGACATTATACTTTTACAAGCTGCAAAAGAGAACTTTGCCTTTCTGTTTGTTATACACCTGCTTAAAAGGGACATTTACTTTTACAAGCTGCAAAAGAGAACTTTGCCTTTCTGTTTTTTATACACCTGCTTAAAAGGGACATTTACTTTTACAAGCTGCAAAAGAGAATTTTGCCTTTCTGTTTGTTATACACCTGCTTAAAAGGACATTTACTTTTACAAGCTGCAAAAGAGAACTTTGCCTTTCTGTTTGTTATAAACCTGCTTAAAGGGACATTATACTTTTACAAGCTGCAAAAGAGAACTTTTCCTTTGTTTTACAAGCCTGCTAAAGAGGACCTTTTTCAGAAGCTTCAAGTAAGAGCATTTCCTTTTTGTTCTTTGAACTACTTAAAGGGACGTTTTATCCTTTGTGGCTTTCCTGCATTCTGGAACAATATTCATTTTTGTTATCTTCTAATCTGCTTCCTGAGTGGGTCACGTCCTGGATATTTCTCAGTGTGCTAGCGTGTGCTTTCAATTCACGCTAGCAGTTGGGTTACATCCCGGATTGATTCCTGAGCGGCTGACAATTACTTTAAAGTGACTATAGTTGTCACTTATTCACATTAATGCTCATCCCACAGTTGTCACTATGTTATTACAACCTTCAGAAGTGACATTCGTATTAATACTGTAATCCAAAAGTGTTCTAGTGTCCCTTTGTGTGCTCAGTCCATATCAGAGATAGAGTAAATACCAAAAAAGTTGCACACTATGTAGTGAGCTAAAGGAATCTTACCGCTCTCGGTGACACCCTATCTTCTCCGATCACTATCCGGATCGTCCAATCTCCCTCTGTCGTTTTCGGAAGGACAAAATGCTGCTAGGCTGGCTCCCAGCGGCTCTTCACGGCTTCTCTACTCCAATATTTCAATTTGAAGGTGCCGACTACTGCCGCTCTGCCTCCTCTCCCCTCACCAGTGTGTCGGCGTCTGACGTCACCCGGCCTGTTCGGTCACGTGACTTTCTCTCTGCCTCTGGTATCGGGGTATTGCGAAATCCTCCGCTCCGTAAGATCTAGGGAATGTCTCCTTCAGTTGGGGTGTCACCGGTCCTGGCGGCCCACTTTGGAAGTCCTGTGGGGTAACCCAGATGCCACTGGGATTTGTTTGCAAAAATAAGTCTTACTTAAACCTGGCCGGACGGCACTCTCTGCTGCAATACGGCATAGGAGAGTGCCGTCCGGCCAGGTTTAAGTAAGACTTATTTTTGCAAACAAATCCCAGTGGCATCTGGGTTACCCCACAGGACTTCCAAAGTGGGCCGCCAGGACCGGTGACACCCCAACTGAAGGAGACATTCCCTAGATCTTACGGAGCGGAGGATTTCGCAATACCCCGATACCAGAGGCAGAGAGAAAGTCACGTGACCGAACAGGCCGGGTGACGTCAGACGCCGACACACTGGTGAGGGGAGAGGAGGCAGAGCGGCAGTAGTCGGCACCTTCAAATTGAAATATTGGAGTAGAGAAGCCGTGAAGAGCCGCTGGGAGCCAGCCTAGCAGCATTTTGTCCTTCCGAAAACGACAGAGGGAGATTGGACGATCCGGATAGTGATCGGAGAAGATAGGGTGTCACCGAGAGCGGTAAGATTCCTTTAGCTCACTACATAGTGTGCAACTTTTTTGGTATTTACTCTATCTCTGATATGGACTGAGCACACAAAGGGACACTAGAACACTTTTGGATTACAGTATTAATACGAATGTCACTTCTGAAGGTTGTAATAACATAGTGACAACTGTGGGATGAGCATTAATGTGAATAAGTGACAACTATAGTCACTTTAAAGTAATAAACTTTCTTCACTTCATTATTACTTCGTACCTGAACACCACAAGTTTTCATAATAGAGTAATAGTGTTAAGAGGTAATTTACAACATGGCTACCAGCAATTATTATTCACTCTTACCCTTAGAGGAATTGGAAAAAAGCAGACCCACATTAAAAGACATATTCAATCCTGATAATGAGGTTAAGGAAATTTCAGAGGTGTTCTTAAAAATGGAAAAAGCTCTGATGAAAGAGTATCAAACATGGTGGGATAAAAAATCACTAGAAAAATATATAGATCTAAATATGATACCTCGGGGCCTAAGGTTAAAGAAAAGGCCAACTTTCCTACAGGTGGATGATGCTTTTCTTAATGAGTGGAATGACATACTCACAGAGTGCTCAATAAGGCTTATGCACCTAATAATAAAACACAAAGAACAAAAACTGATGGAGGCAAGACATTCCATACAAGACATACAAAAAGATCTAAACAGCTTTGTGGGACATAACAGTTATGAGAAACTAGACAATCTACTTAAACAAACTGTAGACAATATGAAAAGAGACATTGATAAATTAAAGTTTCGTAAATTTACGAGGGATTCAGAGGATTATACCCATAATAGGGTCTATCTAAAGAATATACAACAGAACAAAAGAAATAGACGACAACGTAGGCAGTACAGAGGGAGTGACATAGAGCCCAAAGAGACACAAATGCAACAACAGCCTTCAAGTACCAAGAAACAAGTGACTTTTTCAGATACGGACCCTGAGTCTAATGATGAATATGAAGTACAAGAGTTTGTGGACTTTATGACAAGTGGGCCCTCATCAGATGAGGCCGAATTAACTAATGATATTGATGTGATAAATACATTAGACATACACCATAACCCACAGCCCCAACTTCCACAGGCAAAAGCAAATGAAGGCACACATAAACATAAGCAGGCTGGTAGAAATAGATATGGCAGAGTTCTTGAGAAAGATGGACACCCTAAACAAGGGGTAAACATAGAGCAGCCGCAGGTTTTTCACGAGGCCGCAGCCGGACAGGGAGGGGGCGGAAGGGGGAGAGGTGGGATACTCAGATCTCAAACGATGCAGGGAGGAGAGCAGCCCCAGGCTCAGAGGGAGAGGTACACATTAAGGAGAGGGAAGAAGAACAAATACAGAGTTTAAAAATAATAAACTTATCAAGTGTCACATTAGAAGAATCAGAGTTAGAAGTACTTAGGTTGGGTCTTAATTTTGTACCCTCAGTAGATTTTGACGTGTTCGAGACTTTGCTTGATGTGAACAGATTGGTTCGCAAATTAACATTAAAAAAGTTTTTCAATACAGAATTGGTAGAGTCAGATGCTGCACAGACTAAAATCAATGTTGATAGACGGGAGGAGAATGATTACTTTCAGGTTAAGGATGCAGTGGATTTTTTATCTCTGTACCAGTTGGAAAAGGATAGTAACATACATGATAACATCAAAAACTCACACATAGGCTATAGACCCAAGTCTACATTTTACCCCACTAGAAATCGAGGGAATATATTAGAACAATTTCACAAGAGAGTGGAGGAAGACTTAGTGATATTGAAGTCACAGGGAAAAAGCCATAGAGAGAACCTTACAGCCAAACAGAAGGCCGGCCTAAAACTTCTGAAACAAAGGGTTGATGTGGTAATAAAAAATTCGGACAAGGGAGGCTCCATTGTAATTATGGATAGAAGCTCCTATATCCAAGAGGCGTTGAGACAACTCAATGATGAGGAGGTGTACCTTGTATTACGGGGGAACCCGGTTTTGTCCTTCCAAAAAGAGATGAGGAGTTTGCTGGATGACGGGCTGGAGCTTGGGATAATAGATCCGGATACCTTTGATTACTTAATGGTGGAGGAGCCGGTTACCCCGATCTTCCACCATTTGCCAAAGGTGCATAAGACATTGGAGGATGTCAAGGGACGTCCTATAGTGTCTGGTATAGGGTCCCTCTTTGAGAACCTGTCTAACTGGATAGAATCTCTGCTCCAGCCCGTCGTCTGGAAACTGCCATCATTTCTAAGAGATACCAAGCACCTGTTAAATTTAACAGAAGAATTGGTTTGGGAGCCAAATTATAACTGGCTCACCATAGACGTGGTGGGACTTTATTCAGCTATCCCCCACAAGGAGGGCCTTGAAGCTGTTAAATATATGTTAGACAGCTTCAGTGATTACGACACCAACCTTAAAAGCTATATTTTGCGAACGCTCCTATTTTTACTAACTCACAATTATTTTGAGTTTAACGGCTTGTATTACCTGCAGAGACGTGGGACAGCCATGGGGGCAAAATTTGCCCCGGCCTTTGCAAACATCTATATGGGCTGGTGGGAGCTGTCCCACGTCTATGCAGATGACAATCCCTTCAGAGACTCAATTGTAGCATACAAGCGCTACATTGACGATTTGATAATGGTTTGGTCAGGTACGGAAGCAGAGAGTGTATCCTTTATGGAATACCTAAACTGCAATAGAGCTGGTTTGCAGTTTACTTATGCCTTTGATGTCAAGAAAGTACCATACCTAGATGTGGAATTGGAAGGTGACAGAGCAGAGAGAGCAGTAATATCCACCCTGTATGTAAAACCAATTACGGCTAATGCATTTCTGCATGCAAAGAGCTGTCATCCACGCCATATGAATTATGGAGTGGCAAAGGGACAATTCATAAGGCTGAAACGCAACTGCTCTAGAGAAACAGATTACCAAGTAGAAAGCAAGTTGTTATGGAAAAAACTTAAAGCCAGGGGTTACCCGGATGGGCCTTTGAGAAAGGCTTATTTTGATGTACAAAAAATCTCTAGGGAAGATCTACTAAAGCCAAAAGCATCAGGTGATTGTACAAAAAGACAAAGTGAGATTACATTTGTGACAAACTACTCAAATCAGTACAGGGAGGTTTGCGAGATTATTAGGAAAAATTTGCCAATCTTAAGGGCAGACGAAGCATTGAAAGGAGTGATAGATAAAGGTTGCCAATTTGTTTCAAAAAGAAACTTAACAATAGGCAACATTGTGTCACCCAGCGCCCTTAGGAAATTACAGAAGGAAAGTAGCTGGCTTAGCTGTAAGGGACACTATAAATGTGGTTCACATGGCTGCACTGCATGTGGATATACCACCAGTGGCAAGGTGTTTCAGTCATGCTATACGCAACGAGTTTTTGATTGTAACTATTGTACCAACTGTCGTTCTGAATTTGCAATTTATGCAATTACCTGTACATTCTGTCAGAAACAGTATATAGGGTGCACGACACGAGAGACACGTGAACGGATACGTGAACATTTGAATGACATTGAGAAAGGGAGGACAGCAACAGGGGCATCTAAGCATTTTATCTATGAACATGGAGGTAGTGTTAAAACATTTACCTGGATGATTATAGATATTATTAAAAACAAACCTAGAGGAGGCAATAGAGTAAAGGAGCTATATAAAAAGGAGGCTTTTTGGATTTTCAAATTGAACACACGAATGCCGAAAGGCCTAAATATCGAGACTGATCTCATTAATCACTGGCAATAATATATTGAAAATCTAATATACAGCAAAGATATTGTGTTCCATTTGTACTTTCCTAACTGCACCATAACTATGCCCCAAAAGAATAGATAAAAGCATTTCTCTAAGGATAACATCATAATAAATATCACTGGTAATAACCAGGAGGGAATAGAATATGCCCCCACCTCTGATACCTGACTAGCAAATCTGTATGTTAAATCCACAATAATATTATCAACAATGGGGATCATGTGTGTATTAATACCAAGATACATACAAAAGATGTGTTTTGTCAAACTATGGAAATAGAAGTAATGAGAGTAGGAAGACATAATGCCGAAGATAGCAATGGTAATTACTAAAATAAAAGCAATTAATGTTAATTCTTTTAGAAATATTGACAACTACTGCAAAGGAATAGTGCATAAAAATTATCTTATCTAATATTGTGCATAAAAAAGGAATTGTGCATAAAAGTTATCTTATCTAACATTACTAAATAGAATATCAATCGGTTATTGTAATAATAAAATATTATTTAGGTGAGCACTAACAAGTAACCAGTATCCTCAGACAAAATAGGGAAAAGGAGCTAGAAACATTTAACACAGACAACCAATCAACACAAAGGGAGTGAAATAAAAGACACCAATTGGTTATGACAAGTAGAGTCTATGATTAAGGCTAATTAAAGCCGAAACATGTTAGACATGTCTATCAGGAGTGTGCTGTGTTTTTATTAATATGCCTTGTTTTAAGAAGAAGTAATAAAGTAATTTTTAAGTTTTACACCTGTGCCGTTTTCCTTTGGTGATTGCTGCAATACGGCATAGGAGAGTGCCGTCCGGCCAGGTTTAAGTAAGACTTATTTTTGCAAACAAATCCCAGTGGCATCTGGGTTACCCCACAGGACTTCCAAAGTGGGCCGCCAGGACCGGTGACACCCCAACTGAAGGAGACATTCCCTAGATCTTACGGAGTGGAGGATTTCGCAATACCCCGATACCAGAGGCAGAGAGAAAGTCACGTGACCGAACAGGCCGGGTGACGTCAGACGCCGACACACTGGTGAGGGGAGAGGAGGCAGAGCGGCAGTAGTCGGCACCTTCAAATTGAAATATTGGAGTAGAGAAGCCGTGAAGAGCCGCTGGGAGCCAGCCTAGCAGCATTTTGTCCTTCCGAAAACGACAGAGGGAGATTGGACGATCCGAATAGTGATCGGAGAAGATAGGGTGTCACCGAGAGCGGTAAGATTCCTTTAGCTCACTACATAGTGTGCAACTTTTTTGGTATTTACTAATTAACCTACCCTAACTATTATACTACAATTACATTAAACTATATTAAAATATTTATTAATCTACCCTATTATACTAAAATTACATTAAATTACATTAAACTATATTAAACTATTAATTAACCTACCCTGTTATACTAAAATTACATTAAACTAACAATTAAATTAACTATATTACATATTTAAAACCTAACCCTACTCAAATTATTTAAATCTACAATAACAAATTACTAAATTACAAAAAAATTATTAAATTACACAAAATAAAAAATACTAAGTTACAAAAAATAATAAACACTAAATTACACAAAATAAAAAATAAATGATCAAATATTTAAACTAATTACGCCTAATCTAATAGCCCTATCAAAATAAAAAAGCCCCCCCCCCCCCAATAAAAACAATAAACTACCATGGCCCTTAAAAGGGCCTTTTGCGGGGCATTGCCCCAAAGAAATCAGCTCTTTTACCTGTAAATAAAAATACAAATACCCCCCAACAGTAAAACCCACCACCCACACAACCAAACCCCCCAAAAAAAAACTAAGCTCCCCATTGCCCTGAAAAGGCCATTTGTATGGGCATTGCCCTTAAAAGGGCATTTAGCTCTTTTTCAGCCCAAAACTCTAATCTAAAATTAAAACCCACCCAATACACCCTTAAAAAAACCTAACACTAACCCCTGAAGATCCACTTACAGTTTCTGAAGACCCGATATCCATCCTCAACAAAGCGGCAGAAGTCCTCCTCGAAGTCGGCAGAAGTCTTCATCCAAGCGGGCTGAAGGCTTCATCCAGACGGCATCTTCTATCTTCATTCATCCGGCGCGGATCGGCTCCATCTTCAAGACATCCGGAGCGGAGCATCCTCTTCTTCTGACTTCTTCTGAACAATGAAGTTTCCCTTTAAATGACATCATCCAAGATGGGGTCCCTTACATTCCGATTGGCTGATAGAATTCTATCAGCCAATAGGAATTAACGTGGAAAAAATCCTATTGGCTGTTGCAATCAGCCAATAGGATTGAGCTTGCATTCTATTGGCTGATTGGAATAGCCAATAGAATGCGAGCTCAATCCTATTGGCTGATTGGATCAGCCAATAGGATGAAAGCTCAATCCTATTGGCTGATTGCAACAGCCAATAGGATTCTTTCCACCTTAATTCCTATCGGCTGATAGAATTCTATCAGCCAATCGGAATGTAAGAGACGCCATCTTGGATGACATAATTTAAAGGGAAACTTCATTGTTCAGAAGACGTCGGAGGAAAAGGATGCTCCGCACCAGATGTCTTGAATATGGAGCCGCTCCGCGCCGGATGGATGAAGTTAGAAGATGCCATCTGGATGAAGACTTCTGCCCAGTTGGATGAAGACTTCGGCCCGCTTGGATGAAGACTTCTGCCAGCTTCGAGGAGGACTTCTGCCGCTTTGTTGAGGATGGATGTCGGGTCTTCAAAAACTGTAAGTGGATCTTCGGGGGTTAGTGTTAGGTTTTTTTAAGGGTTATTGGGTGGATTTTAATTTTAGATTAGATTAGGGGTTTGGGCAGAAAAAGAGCTAAATGCCCCTTTAAGGGCAATACCCATACAAATGCCCTTTTCAGGGCAATGGGGAGCTTAGGTTTTTAGATTTGGGGGGTTGGTTGTGTGGGTGGTGGGTTCTACTGTTGGGGGTATTTGTATTTTTATTTACAGGTAAAAGAGCTGATTTCTTTGGGGCAATGCCCCGCAAAAGGCCCTTTTAAGGGCCATTGGTAGTTTATTGTAGGCAAGGTTTTTTATTTTATTTTGGGGGGTCTTTTTTCATTTTGATAGGGCTATTAGATTAGGAGTAATTAGTTTAAATATTTGTTCATTTATTTTTATTTTGTGAAATTTAGTGTATTTTTTTTTTTAACTTAGTTGTTATTTTTTTGTAACTTAGTAATTTTTTATTGTAGATTTAAATAATTTGAGTAGGGTCAGGTTTTTAAATATGTAATATAGTTAATTTCATTTGTAGTTTAATGTAATTTTAGTATAATAGGGTAGAATAAATAATTTAATATAGTTTAATGTAATTTTAGTATACTAGTTAGGGTAGATTAATAAATAGTTTAATATAGTTTAATGTAATTGTAGGGTAATGGTTAGGGTAGGTTAATTAGTAGTTTAATATAGTTTAATTTAATTCTAAAGGTAAGTTTAAATTTATTATAAGATAGGGATGAGTTAATATTTAATGTAAAGTTAGCGAGTTGTTAGGTTTAGGGGTTATCTTAGTTTATGGTGATGTTGGGGCTGGCGGTTTAGGGGTTAATACATTTAGTAAGTGATAGTAATGTGGGAGGCCAGGGGTTTAGGGGTTAATACATTTATTTAGTTGCGGTGGGCTCGGGGAACAACGGGATAGGGGTTAATAACGTTATTAGAGTTGTGGTGGGGTCCGGGAGTGGCGGAATATGGGTTAATAACTTTATTAGAGTTGCGGCGGGGTCCTGGAGCGGCGGGATAGGTGTTAATAAATTTATTAGAGTTGCGTTGGGGTCTGGGAGCGGCGGAATAGGGGTTAATAAATTTATTAGAGTTGCAGCGGGGTCTGGGAGCAGCGTGATAGGGGTTAAACATTTTAGTATAGTGGTGGTGTTTAGTGACAGGGTATAAATAAAGTTGGTAAAAAGCCGAATAGCAGCATCGATGACTATTAGTTAACAACAGTCCACTGCTCATCGCCCCGTACTTGGTGCGCGGCTTTTTGACAGCTTTTTTTATAAATAAGGAAAGCATATTCAGGTCCGCGGCTGCGATGTTAGGCGAGCGTGGACTCTTAATCTATAAATGAATGCCTGAATTGAAACAACCTTCTCTTCTGACTGATTATGTATATTTCACCAGCTCTTTGAGATGTCTGCACATTGCTAGCTATGTAAATTAATATTAATACCATTTGATTTCAATTAACACTCTCCAACCTTGTAAAAAATATTCACACTTCAATGATTCTGATACATCATAGAAAAATATTTTTCAGCTTATAATTAATATTAAAAAAAAATTCTTTATTACCCATAGCCAAACCAATATTTTCTTAATATAAGGAATACAAACAGAAAAAAAAACATCTCCAAAAATAAGGGACAGAATTATGAGTGAGACAAGTTTAATACAAGCAGAATAATTTCTCTAAAGGATATATGGAGATGATAAAAGGATTTATTATGTTCTTTTTTTTACGGTCACATTGGAATAAGAATGTGAAATCAACTGTATTGAAACATGTTTTGAATTCTTATGTACTTGAATGAATGTGTGGCTCCTTATGCAGGAAGATTTCCATTTAAGTGTTTATTCAAATCTACTTTAAAAATGGTATCTTTCAAATCTATTTAAAATGTACATGCAGTTGTTAAATCAAAAAAAGCAAATTTAACTGAGAAATGAATTTACACTCGTCAGCATTTTAAATTTATTTATGACAAATATTGAATTATCTTAAAAAGACAAAAGTAATACAAATTTTATATGAAAACATTACAGCATATTTAATTAAAAAAGTAACATTTTACACACGTTGAATCACTTAAAAGTGATGTAGCATACATGTTAAAAGATCATGCTCTGCTAAGGAAGATTGCTTAGAAATCCTGCAAGATCACAATGGATTCTCATGACTATAACGAAATCCCAAAAGATCACTGTAAATCAAAGTGGGAAATCAGCACAGATAAGGTTGATTGGTTTATGTAATAAAAAGGGACTGCTTACTCAAAAAAAATATTTAATTTGTTCCTGATGATCCACTTTACCTGCTTGAGTGTATTAAATTGTTTACAAGTATTTCCATTGCCCTTATATTGACATTTGAAATAAGTGATTTAGCCTGTGGTATCCCCACCTATCCTGAAAGTTTTTGGCCTCAAGGCCAAGCTGTGTTAACACAGTCAATAGAAGAAATTACACTCCCAGTGGGTTATAGAAGAGATAAGGTAATAAAATGTAAATTTCCCATTGTTCTCTCCAAGTATTGGTGATTGGTTTATGGACAGATATAAAATAAAGAAGCATGTATATGTACACAATGTGATAAAGTAATGAGATCTGATTATACCTACAAGCTCAACCCATTTTATTAGGCTGTGGATTCAAAACACAAAATCAGCTCATTCATGTACACAAATAGTCCTTAAAAAAGTAAATCTCATACATTTTATACTCTGCAGCTGGTAAAAAAAAGTAATTGGAAACACATTAAGGGAAAAACAATTTTATAGTATACTGTCCCTAGTTAAAAGTAGTTAGAGGAACTTAATGGTAAATGCTCACATATTAGTTACTCAGTTTTAAGTAAAGAAAAACTCTGGTATATAAAATTAATCTTCTTTTCTCACAGCTGCATCAAAAGTAATGAAAAACATAATTTATGCTTACCTGATAAATTTATTTCTCTTGTAGTGTATCCAGTCCACGGATCATCCATTACTTGTGGGATATTCTCCTTCCCAACAGGAAGTTGCAAGAGGATCACCCACAGCAGAGCTGCTATATAGCTCCTCCCCTCACTGCCATATCCAGTCATTCGACCGAAACAAGCCGAGAAAGGAGAAACCATAGGGTGCAGTGGTGACTGTAGTTTAATTAAAGTTAGACCTGCCTGAAAAGGACAGGGCGGGCCAAGGACTGGATACACTACAAGAGAAATAAATTTATCAGGTAAGCATAAATTATGTTTTCTCTTGTTAAGTGTATCCAGTCCACGGATCATCCATTACTTGTGGGATACCAATACCAAAGCTAAAGTACACGGATGATGGGAGGGACAAGGCAGGAACTTAAACGGAAGGAACCACTGCCTGTAGAACCTTTCTCCCAAAAACAGCCTCCGAAGAAGCAAAAAATTTGGAAAAGGTATGAAGCGAAGACCAAGTCGCAGCCTTGCAAATCTGTTCAACAGAGGACTCATTTTTAAAGGCCCAGGTGGAAGCCACAGCTCTAGTAGAATGAGCTGTAATCCTTTCAGGAGGCTGCTGTCCAGCAGTCTCATAGGCTAAACGTATTATACTCCGAAGCCAAAAAGAAAGAGAGGTTGCAGAGGCCTTCTGACCTCTCCTCTGTCCAGAGTAAACAACAAACAGGTTAGATGTTTGGCGAAAATCTTTAGTAGCCTGTAAGTAAAACTTCAAGGCACGGACTACGTCTAGATTATGCAAAATACGTTCCTTCTTTGAAGAAGGATTAGGACATAATGATGGAACAATAATCTCTTGATTGATATTCTTGTTAGAAACCACCTTAGGTAAAAACCCAGGTTTTGTACGCAGAACAACTTTATCTGAATGAAAGATCAGATAAGGAGAATCACAATGTAAGGCAGATAACTCCGAGACTCTTCGAGCCGAGGAAATAGCCATCAGAAAAAGAACTTTCCATGAAAGAAGTTTGATATCAATAGAATGAAGGGGTTCAAACGGAACCCCTTGAAGAACTTTAAGAACCAAGTTTAAGCTCCATGGAGAAGCAACAGGTTTAAACACAGGCTTAATTCTAACTAAAGCCTGACAAAATGCCTGAACGTCTGGAACTTCTGCCAGACGCTTGTGTAAAAGAATAGACAGAGCAGAAATCTGTCCCTTTAAAGAACTAGCTGATAATCCTTTGTCCAAACCCTCTTGGAGGAAGGACAATATCCTAGGAATCCTAACCCTACTCCATGAGTAATTCTTGGATTCACACCAATGAAGATATTTACGCCATATATTGTGGTAAATTTTCCTGGTGACAGGCTTTCGTGCCTGTATTAAGGTATCAATTACTGACTCGGAAAAGCCACGCTTTGATAGGATCAAGCGTTCAATCTCCATGCAGTCAGTCTCAGAGAAAGTAGATTCGGATGATTGAAAGGACCTTGTATTAGAAGGTCTTGTCTCAGAGGCAGAGTCCATGGTGGAAAGGATGACATGTCCACTAGGTCTGCATACCAGGTCCTGCGTGGCCACGCAGGCGCTATCAATATCACCGATGCTCTTCCTGTTTGATTTTGGCAATCAGACGAGGCAGCAGAGGAAACGGTGGAAACACATAAGCCAGGTTGAAGAACCAAGGCGCTGCTAGAGCATCTATCAGTGCCGCTTCTGGGTCCCTGGACCTGGATCCATAACAAGGAAGCTTGGCGTTCTGGCGAGACGCCATGAGATCCAATTCTGGTTTGCCCCAACGGAGAACCAATTGAGCAAACACCTCCGGATGGAGTTCCCATTCCCCCGGATGAAAAGTCTGACGACTTAGAAAATCCGCCTCCCAGTTCTCTACACCTGGGATATGGATCGCTGACAGGTGGCAAGAGTGAGTCTCTGCCCAGCGAATTATCTTGGAGACTTCTGACATCGCTAGGGAACTCCTGGTTCCCCCTTGATGGTTGATGTAAGCCACAGTCGTGATGTTGTCCGACTGAAATCTGATGAACCTCAGTGTTGCTAGCTGAGGCCAAGCCAGAAGAGCATTGAATATTGCTCTTAACTCCAGAATATTTATTGGGAGGAGTTTCTCCTCCTGAGTCCATGAACCCTGAGCCTTCAGGGAGTTCCAGACTGCACCCCAACCTAGAAGGCTGGCATCTGTTGTTACAATTGTCCAATCTGGTCTGCGAAAGGTCATACCCTTGGACAGATGAGCCCGAGATAACCACCAGAGAAGAGAATCTCTGGTTTCCTGATCCAGATTTAGTAGAGGGGACAAATCTGTGTAATCCCCATTCCACTGACTGAGCATGCATAATTGCAGCGGTCTGAGATGCAGGCGCACAAATGGCACTATGTCCATTGCCGCTACCATTAAGCCGATTACTTCCATGCACTGAGCCACCGTGGGGAGCGGAATGGAGTGAAGAACACGGCAAGCATTTAGAAGTTTTGATAACCTGGACTCCGTCAGGTACATTTTCATTTCTATAGAATCTATTAGAGTCCCTAGGAAGGAAACCCTTCTGAGAGGAGATAGAGAACTCTTTTCTTCGTTCACTTTCCACCCATGCGACCTCAGGAATGCCAGAACTATCTCTGTATGAGATTCGGCAATTTGAAAGCTTGACGTCTGTATCAGGATATCATCCAGGTAAGGAGCCACCGCTATGCCTCGCGGTCTTAGGACCGCCAGAAGTGAGCCCAGAACCTTTGTAAAAATTATTGGGGCTGTAGCCAACCCGAATGGAAGAGCTACAAATTGGTAATGCCTGTCTAGAAAGGCAAACCTCAGGAACTGATGATGATTCTTTTGAATCGGAATGTGAAGGTAGGCATCCTTTAAGTCCACTGTGGTCATGTACTGACCCTCTTGGATCATGGGTAAAATGGTTCGAATAGTTTCCATCTTGAATGACGGAACTCTGAGGAATTTGTATAGGATCTTTAAATCCAAAATTGGTCTGAAGGTTCCCTCTTTTTTGGGAACCACAAACAGATTTGAATAAAACCCCTGTCCTTGTTCTGTCCACGGAACTGGATGGATCACTCCCATTACAAGGAGATCTTGTACGCAGCTTAGGAATGCCTCTTTCTTTATCTGGTTTGCAGATAATCTTGAAAGGTGAAATCTCCCTTGTGGAGGAGAAGCTTTGAAGTCCAGAAGATATCCCTGAGATATGATCTCCAACGCCCAGGGATCCTGAACATCTCTTGCCCATGCCTGTGCGAAGAGAGAGAGTCTGCCCCCTACTAGATCCGTTGTCGGATAGGGGCCGCTCCTTCATGCTGTCTTAGAGGCAGCAGCAGGCTTTCTGGCCTGCTTGCCCTTGTTCCAGGACTGGTTAGGTTTCCAGGCCTGCTTGGATTGAGCAAAAGTTCCCTCTTGTTTTGAAGCAGAGGAAGTTGATGCTGCACCTGCCTTGAAATTTCGAAAGGCACGAAAATTAGACTGTTTGGCCTTTGATTTGGCCCTGTCCTGAGGAAGGGTATGACCCTTACCTCCAGTAATGTCAGCAATAATTTCTTTCAAACCAGGCCCGAATAAGGTCTGCCCCTTGAAAGGAATGTTGAGTAATTTAGACTTTGAAGTCACATCAGCTGACCAGGATTTGAGCCATAGCGCCCTACGCGCCTGGATGGCGAATCCGGAATTCTTAGCCGTTAGTTTAGTCAAATGAACAATGGCATCAGAAACAAATGAGTTAGCTAGCATAAGAGTTCTAAGCTTGTCAACAATTTCAGTCAATGGAGCTGTATGGATGGCCTCTTCCAGGGCCTCAAACCAGAATGCCGCCGCAGCAGTGACAGGCGCAATGCATGCAAGGGGCTGTAAAATAAAACCTTGTTGAATAAACATTTTCTTAAGGTAACCCTCTAATTTTTTATCCATTGGATCTTAAAAAGCACAACTGTCCTCAACCGGGATAGTGGTATGCTTTGCTAAAGTAGAAACTGCTCCCTCCACCTTAGGGACAGTCTGCCATAAGTCCCGTGTAGTGGCATCTATTGGAAACATTTTTCTAAATATAGGAGGTGGGGAAAAGGGCATACCGGTCCTATCCCACTCCTTACTAATAATTTCTGTAAGCCTTTTAGGTATTGGAAAAACATCAGTACTCACCGGCACTGCATAGTATTTATCCAGCCTACACAATTTCTCTGGCACTGCAATTGTGTCACAGTCATTCAGAGCAGCTAATACCTCCCCAAGCAATACACGGAGGTTCTCAAGCTTAAATTTAAAATTAGAAATCTCTGAATCAGGTCTCCCCGATTCAGAGACGTCATCCACAGACTGAAGCTCTCCGTCCTCAGGTTCTGCATATTGTGATGCAGTATCAGACATGGCTCTTACAGCATCTACGCGCTCTGTATCTCGTCTAACCCCAGAGCTATCGCGCTTGCCTCTCAATTCAGGCAATCTGGATAATACCTCTGACAGGGTATTATTCATGATTGCAGCCATGTCCTGCAAATTAATCGCTATGGGCGTCCCTGATGTACTTGGCGCCATATTAGCGTGTGTCCCTTGAGCGGGAGGCGAAGGGTCCGACACGTGGGGAGAGTTAGTCGGCATAACTTCCCCCTCGACAGACCCCTCTGGTGACAATTCTTTTATAGATAAAGACTGATCTTTACTGTTTAAGGTGAAATCAATACATTTAGTACACATTCTCCTATGGGGCTCCACCATGGCTTTTAAACATAATGAACAAGTATCCTCTGTTTCAGACATGTTTGTACAGACTAGCAATGAGACTAGCAAGCTTGGAAAACACTATAAAGCAAGTTAACAAGCAATATAAAAAACATTACTGTGCCTTTAAGAGAAACAAATTTTGACAAAATTTGAAATAACAGTGAAAAAAGGCAGTTACACTAACAACATTTTTACAGTGTATGTAACAAGTCAGCAGAGCATTGCACCCACTTGCAAATGGATGATTAACCCCTTAATAACAAAAACAGAATAATAAATGACAAAAACGTTTTTTAAACACAGTCACAACAACTGCCACAGTCTACTGTGATTGATACCCTCCTCAAACACGACTTTGAAGCCTTTTGAGCCTTTCAGAGATGTCCTGTATCATGCAGAGGGAAGCTGAATGTCTCTGTCAGTATTTTTAGCTGCACAAAAAAGCACTAAAATAGGCCCTTCCCACTCATATTGCAACAGTGGAAAGCCTGTTTCTAGGCAAAAGTCAAACCAGCCATGTGGAAAAAAACTAGGCCCCAATAAGTTTTGTCACCAAACATATATAAAAACGATTAACATGCCAGCAAACGTTTTATATTACACTTTTATAAGAGTATGTATCTCTATTAATAAGCCTGATACCAGTCGCTATCACTGCATTTAAGGCTTAACTTACATTAATCCGGTATCAGCAGCATTTTTCTAGCAAATTCCATCCCTAGAAATATATTAACTGCACATACCTTATTGCAGGAAAACCTGCACGCCATTCCCTCTCTGAAGTTACCTCACTCCTCAGAATATGTGAGAACAGCCATGGATCTTAGTTACTTCTGCTAAGATCATAGAAAATGCAGGCAGATTCATCTTCTAAATACTGCCTGAGATAAACAGTACACTCCGGTACCATTTAAAAATAACAAACTTTTGATTGAAGTTAAAAAACTAACTATAATACACCACTCTCCTCTTACTACGTCCATCTTTGTTGAGAGTTGCAAGATAATGACTGGATATGGCAGTGAGGGGAGGAGCTATATAGCAGCTCTGCTGTGGGTGATCCTCTTGCAACTTCCTGTTGGGAAGGAGAATATCCCACAAGTAATGGATGATCCGTGGACTGGATACACTTAACAAGAGAAATTATGTTTAACAGCACATTCCTCTGATTATTATATCACATTTGCTTTGTTCTCTTGGTATTCTTTGTTGAAGACTAAATTTAGGTGGGCTGATAGGAGCTTAGGATGTGTTTATAACAGTCTATGGCAGACATGTTTGTGACTATATAACCCTGATATTAACATAGTTGCAAATGCTGCTGCCAGATGGGTTAAAGTGAAAGTCAATCAAGCTCCTTTATTTGTTTCAAGCGTTCACCGCACTGAGCTGCTCAGGCAGCCCACGGCAGATTGCTTTTTTGCTAGAGAGGTGATGTTTCCACCTCTTAGCAAATAGCGTGCGGGAAATCCGGCTCCCAAGGGCGCCAAGCCGGATTTCCTGGACAGCTATTGGCTAAGAGATGAAAACATCACCTCTCTAGCAAAACAGCGTTCTGCTGTGGGCTGCCTGAGCAGCTCAGTGCGGTGAACACTTGAAACAAATAAAGGAGCTTTCTGCATTAAGTATTTTATACCTCATGAATGAAAGTCCCCTTTATTTGTTTTCAATAGTCAATCCTAGCGTTTCATTAACGCTAGGATTGACTTTCACTTTAAGACACATGCACACTTCTGAGCTCACCTAGTTTTACTCTTTAACAAATAATACCAAGAAAACTAAGCACAATTGATAATAGAAGTAAATTGGAAAGTTGTTTACATTTTATGCTCTAGCCAAATAATTGAAGTTTAATTGTAACTATACTGTCCCATTAAAGGGACAGTCAACACCAGAATGTGTGTTTAAAAAGAAATATAATCCCTTTATTACCCATTCCCCAGTTTTGCATAACCAACACAGTTATAATAATGCATGTTTTACCTCTGTAATTACCTTGTATCTAAGCTTCTGCAAACTGCCCCCTTATTTCAGTTCTTTTGACAGACCTGCATTTTAGCCAATCAGTGCTCACTCTTAGGTCACTTCACGTGCATGAGTTCAATGTTATCTATATGAAACACATGAACTAATGCCCTCTAGTGGTCAAAATGCATTCAGATTAGAGAGGCAGTCTTCGAGGTCTAAGAAATTAGCATGAGCCTCCAATTTTAGCTTTCAACTAAAAATAACAAAAGAACAAAGCAAAATTGGTGATAAAAGTAAATTGGGAAGTTGTTTAAAATTACATGCCCTATTTAAATCATGAAAGTTTTTTTGGACTTGACTGTCCCATACCATAAAACATTTTGTCTTGCAAAAAAGGAACATGAAGCCCATATATTGTTTTGCTTGTGATTTAGACAGAGCATAAAATTTAAAAAAAGTTTACAGTTTACTTCTATTATTAACTACTACATTTTCTAGGTAGGTAGGTTCAGGAGCTTGCACACGTCTGGAGTACTAAATGGCAGCAGTCTAGTCAAAATTAAACTTTCATGATTCAGATAGGGCATGTAACTTTAAACAACTTTCCAATTTACTTTTATCATCAATTTTGCTTTGTTCTCTTGGTATTCTCAGTTGAAAGCTAAACCTAAGTAGGTTCATATGCTAATTTTTAAGCCCTCTTAGGCCGCCTCTTTTCTGAATTTGTTTTGACAGTTTTTCACAACTAGAGGGTGTTAGTTCATGTGTGCTATATAGATAACATTGTGTTCACGTACATGGATTTACCTAGGAGTCAGCACTGATTGGCTAAAATGCAAGTGTGTCAAAAGAACTGAAATAAGAAGGCAGTTTGCAGAGGCTTAGATACAAGGTTATCACAGAGGTAAAAAGTGTATTATTATAAAGGTGTTGGTTATGCAAAACTGGGGAGTGGGTCATAAAGGGATTATCTATCTTTTTAAACAATAACAATTTTGGTGTAGACTGTCCCTTTAACAATGTTATAAATTGTCCAAACACAGATGCCACCTAGTGGTCAAATATATTCTTACACGGACTACCTAGCTATGTGCTTCCAACAAATTATACCATGAAAAGGAAGTCAATTTGATATAAGTAAATTAGACCATTTATTAAAACTATAGTATATACTCTATTTGAATAATGAATTAAATATTTTAAGTTTCTTGTCCCTTTAAGTGCTAAATTTTACTCATGTATAATTTTACTATTCCCTTAAACACACAGCACTCCAAGCTAGGTAAGTAGCCCTTTTAAATGTTTTTTTTTTCCCCCTACTACTACTATCAGGATGATCATTTTAATTGTTTCTATGGCTATTCTCTTTTGTTTAGTATTCAAATATGGTGTTCCTGCTTTCTTATGTGCATTTGTAGCCTTTTACAATACAAAATATCCCTCCTTCACTTACAGAAATGCAGGGAACGCCCCATGAAGTATAGCAAAATCTGCCTTTTTAGAATAGGGATCTTGCAGTGCTGGAGAATCTAATTACTGTATATAATCTTGTCTGAGGAGAGAGGGTAATATCATCAGGCCCTTGCCTTACTGGGAATAATAAGCATGTAATGCGCTGTATAGGGCATGGGTAAGTCTATACGCAAGAAACTAACTAAATACACAACAATGATTTTGCCTTTTTAATGAATACATAAAAAAGCATAGAACGGTTCATAACATCTAAAAGTTGTCAAAAAGGTTTTTTTTTTTTTTATCATTTACCATATTTATTAATGTATTTTAACTTAAACAGACACTAAAGTCAAAATAATTGTTTATGATTCAGATAGAGCATAAAGTTTTAAGACACTTTTCAACTTACTTTCATTATCAAATTTTGCACAGTATTTTTAAATTCACCCTTTCTGGAGAACAAGATCCTACTGAGCATGTGCACAAGCTCACAGGGTATACGTATACTAGTCTGTGATTGGCTAATGTCTGTCACATGGTACAAAGGGGCTGGAAAATGGAAGAAAAAAATTATTTGCCAAAAAAAAAATCTACTGGTTATTTGAAATTCAGAGTAACTGTTATTGCATTATTTTTTTATTATGTACGTGTTCATTTTGCTTTTCTACTCTATTGAGTGGTCCTTTAAAAAAAATCAAACTTACATGGTCTCTGTTTTTTATTGTTATTGATTTTTTTAAAAAAATAAATTACTCTATTCTTTAACTGCTACCACTTATACAACTTCTCACGCTCAGTGTGATACAAAATCAAAAACTTTTTTTTACATTAACAACCTTTGTTCAATTTTTTTTAAAGCAAGAAATGTCTGCCTATTGGAATTTTATTATATAAACCATCTTATTGAAATTTCACAAAACATCATAACCATTCATGGTGCGTATATTCCTATTCAATGGATCACACTAAAAATGTTTCATAGAACAACAATGGGTTTTCACATTAAGGTATGCTTTCCATTCCTTTTAAATAATCAAAATGGATTCTCTTTATTCATAGTGACTGCATGGAACACAGTTTTACCCAACTTAAATGTACTCTTTGTATATTGCTTCATATTTCTAAAGGATCAAAAAAAAATTAAAATTAAAAAGAACCAGATCAGAAGTACAACCTAATTTCATGCACCGTTTACCCCCATTGTTCAAAGCAAACAGTATTCAGATCTTTAGCGCACATACTGTGACAAACATCTCTATAGAATCATGCATATACTTCTAAGACATATGACAAAAACATTAATTTGCTTCAGTCAGAGCTGCAATGCTTAGCCCATGTTCAATAAAGCCTTTTATTTGTTGCCACTATTTGTTTATAAAAACTTACAATTGAATATAAGTCACAAATGACAAATAGGGACCTGCACATTTAAATGAACTATGTACAAATTTGATAAATTATATAAAATAAAGAAAAATTATATGTATTACTTGGTCTAAATGAGACATTTCTCACTTACAATAAAAAAAAAAATATATAATACTTTCCCCCCAGACAATGTAGCATTTAAGCACATCTGGAAAAAGACTACACCTTTTTCACCAACACATTTTTAAAGGGACACTAAACGCTGCAAAAAAACATAATTTATGTAAGAACTTATCTGATAAATTCATTTCTTTCATATTAGCAAGAGTCCATGAGCTAGTGAAGTATGGGATATACATTCCTACCAGGAGGGGCAAAGTTTCCCAAACCTCAAAATGCCTATAAATACACCCCTCACCACACCCACAAATCAGTTTAACGAATAGCCAAGAAGTGGGGTGATAAGAAAAAAGTGCGAAAGCATAAAAAATAAGGAATTGGAATAATTGTGCTTTATACAAAAAAATCATAACCACCACAAAAAGGGTGGGCCTCATGGACTCTTGCTAATATGAAAGAAATGAATTTATCAGGTAAGTTCTTACATAAATTATGTTTTCTTTCATGTAATTAGCAAGAGTCCATGAGCTAGTGACGTATGGGATAATAAATACCCAAGATGTGGAACTTCCACGCAAGAGTCACTAGAGAGGGAGGGATAAAAATAAAGACAGCCAATTCCGCTGAAAAACAATCCACACACCAAAATAAAGTTTCAATCTTATAATGAAAAAAACTGAAGTTATAAGCAGAAGAATCAAACTGAAACAGCTGCCTGAAGTACTTTTCTACCAAAAACTGCTTCAGAAGAGGAAAACACATCAAAATGGTAGAATTTAGTAAAAGTATGCAAAGAAGACCAAGTTGCTGCTTTGCAAATCTGATCAACCGAAGCTTCATTCCTAAACGCCCAGGAAGTAGAAACTGACCTAGTAGAATGAGCTGTAATCCTTTGAGGCGGAGTTTTACCCGACTCGATATAAGCATGATGAATCAAAGACTTAACCAAGACGCCAAAGAAATGGCAGAAGCCTTCTGGCCTTTCCTGGAACCGGAAAAGATAACAAATAGACTAGAAGTCTTTCGGAAATCTTTAGTAGCTTCAACATAATATTTCAAAGCTCTAACTACATCCAAAGAATGCAACGATCTTTCCTTAGAATTCTTAGGATTAGGACACAATGAAGGAACCACAATTTCTCTACTAATGTTGTTAGAATTCACAACCTTAGGTAAAAATTTAAATGAAGTTCGCAACACCGCCTTATCCTGATGAAAAATCAGAAAAGGAGACTCACAAGAAAGAGCAGATAATTCAGAAACTCTTCTAGCAGAAGAGATGGCCAAAGAAACAAAACTTTCCAAGAAAGTAATTTAATATCTAGAGAATGCATAGGTTCAAAAGGAGGATTTTGTAGAGCTCCCAGAACCAAATTCAAACTCCAAGGAGGAGAAATTGACTTAATGACAGGTTTTATACGAACCAAAGCCTGTACAAAACAATGAATATCAGGAAGATTAGCAATCTTTCTGTGAAACAGCACAGAAAGAGCAGAAATTTGTCCTTTCAAGGAACTTGCAGACAAACCTTTATCCAGACCATCCTGAAGAAACTGTAAAATTCTAGGAATTCTAAAAGAATGCCAAGAAAAATGATGAGAAGAACACCAAGAAATGTAAGTCTTCCAGACTCGATAATATATCTTCCTAGACACAGATTTAAGAGCCTGTAACACAGTATTAATTGCGGAGTCAGAGAAACCTCTATGACTAAGAATCAAGCGTTCAATCTCCATACCTTCAAATTTAATGATTTGAGATCCTGATGGAAAAAAGGACCTTGCGATAGAAGGTCTGGTCTTAACGGAAGAGTCCACGGTTGGCAAGTAGCCATCCGAACAAGATCCGCATACCAAAACCTGTGAGGCCATGCTGGAGCCACCAGCAGCACAAACGAACGCTCCTTTAGAATCTTGGAAATCACTCTTGGAAGAAGAACTAGAGGCAGAAAGATATAGGCAGGATGATACTTCCAAGGAAGTGACAATGCATCCACTGCTTCCGCCTGAGGATCCCTGGATCTGGACAGATACCTGGGAAGCTTCTTGTTTAGATGAGAAGCCATCAGATCTATTTCTGGAAGTCCCCAGATTTGAACAATCTGAAGAAATACCTCTGGGTGAAGAGACCATTCGCCCGGATGTAACGTCTGGCGACTGAGATAATCCGCTTCCCAATTGTCTATACCTGGGATGTGAACCGCAGAAATTAGACAGGAGCTGGATTCCGCCCATGCACATATTCGAGATACTTCTTTCATAGCCAGAGGACTGTGAGTCCCTCCTTGATGATTGACATATGCCACGGTTGTGACATTGTCCGTCTGAAAACAAATGAACGAAGAGGCCACGACTGAAGAGCTCTGAAAATCGCACAGAGTTCCAAAATGTTGATTGGTAATCTCGCCTCCTGAGATTCCCAAACCCCCTGCACTGTCAGAGATCCCCATACAGCTCCCCAACCTGTCAGACTCGCATCTGTTGAGATCACAGTCCAGGTCAGAAGAACAAAAGAAGCCCCCTGAACTAAACGATGGTGGTCTGTCCACCACGTCAGAGAGTGTCGTACAATCGGTTTTAAAGATATTAACTGAGATATCTTCGTATAATCCCTGCACCACTGGTTAAGCATAAAGAGCTGAAGAGGTCGCATGTGAAAACGAGCAAAGGGGATCGCGTCCGATGCAGCAGTCATAAGACCTAGAATTTCCATGCATAAGGCTACCGAAGGGAATGATTGAGACTGAAGGTTTCGACAAGCTGAAACCAAATTTCAGACGTCTCTTGTCCGTCAGAGACAAAGTCATGGACACTGAATCTATCTGGAAACCTAAAAAGGTTACCCTTGTCTGAGGAATCAATGAACTATTTGGTAAATTGATCCTCCAACCAAGTTCTTGAAGAAACGATACAAGTCAATTCGTATGAGATTCTGCTAAATGTGAAGACTGAGCAAGTACCAAGATATCGACCAAATAAGGAAATACCACAATACCCTGTTCTCTGATTACAGATAGAAGGGCACCGAGAACCTTTGTAAAAATCCTTGGAGCTGTTGCTAGGCCGAACGGCAGAGCCACAAACTGGTAATGCTTGTCTAGAAAAGAGAATCTCAGAAACTGAAAGTGATCTGGATGAATCGGAATATGCAGATATGCATCTTGTAAATCTATTGTGGACATATAATGCCCTTGCTGAACAAAAGGCAGAATAGTCCTTATAGTTACCATTTTGAATGTTGGTATCCTTACATAACGATTCAATATTTTTAAATCCAGAACTGGTCTGAAGGAATTCTCCTTCTTTGGTACAATGAATAGATTTGAGTAAAACCCCAGACCCTGTTCCAGAACTGGAACTGGCACAATTACTCCAGCCAACTCTAGATCTGAAACACATTTCAGAAACGCCTGAGCCTTCACTGGATTTATTGGAACGCGAGAAAGAAAAAATCTTTTTGCAGGAGGCCTTATCTTGAAACCTATTCTGTACCCTTGTGAAACAATGTTCTGAATCCAAAGACTGTGAATCGAATTGATCCAAATTTCTTTGAAAAATCGTAATCTGCCCCTTACCAGCTGAGCTGGAATGAGGGCCGCACCTTCATGTGGACTTGGGAGCTGGCTTTGGCTTTCTAAAAGCCTTGGATTTATTCCAGACTGGAGATGGTTTCCAAACAGAAACCGTTCCTTTAGGGGAAGGATCAGGCTTTTGTTCCTTATTCTGACGAAAGGAACGAAAACGATTAGCAGCCCTATATTTACCTTTGGATTTTTTATCCTGGGGTAAAAAAGTTCCTTTCCCCCCAGTAACAGTTGAAATAATAGAATCCAACTGTGAAACAAACAAATTATTACCTTGGAAAGAAAGGGAAAGCAAAGTTGACTTAGAAGACATATCAGCATTCCAAGTTTTAAGCCATAAAGCTCTTCTAGCTAAAATAGCTAAAGACATATACCTGACATCAACTCTAATGATATAAAAGATGGCATCACAAATAAAGTTATTAGCATGTTGAAGAAGTTTAACAATGCTATGAGTATTATGATCTGTCACTTGTTGTGCTAAAGCCTCCAACCAGAAAGTTGAAGCTGCAGCAACATCCGCCAAAGATATAGCAGGTCTAAATAGATTACCTGAACATAAATAAGCTTTTCTTAGAAAGGATTCAATTTTCCTATCTAAAGGATCCTTAAAGGAAGTACTATCTGCCGTAGGAATAGTAGTACGTTTAGCAAGAGTAGAGATAGCCCCATCAATCTTAGGGATTTTGTCCCAAAACTCTAATCTGTCAGATGGCACAGGATACAATTTCTTAAACCTTTTAGAAGGAGTAAATTAATTACCCAGATTATTCCACTCCCTAGAAATTACTTCAGAAATAGCATCAGGGACGGGAAAAACTTCCGGAATAACTATAGGAGGTTTAAAAACCGAATTTAAACGTTTAGATTTAGTATCAAGAGGACTAGATTCCTCCATTTCTAATGCAATTAAGACTTCTTTAAGCAAAGAACAAATAAATTCCATTTTAAATAAATATGAAGATTTATCAGTGTCACTATCTGAAACAGAATCCTCTGAACCAGAAAAATCATCATCAGAAACAGAATCAGAATGATGATGTTCATTTAAAAATTCATCTGAAATATGAGAAGTTTTAAAAGACCTTTTACGTTTACTGGAAGGAGAAATAACAGACATAGCCTTCCTAATAGATGTAGAAACAAAATCTCTTATATTAACAGGAACACCCTGAGTATTAGATGTTGATGGAACAGCAACAGGTAATGGAACATTACTAATGGAAATACTACCTGCATTAGCAAGTTTATCATGACATTCATCACAAACTACAGCCGGAGGAACAGTTACCACAAGTTTACAACAAATGCACTTAACTTTGGTAGATCCAGCATCAGGCAGTGTTTTTCCAGAAGTAGCTTCTGATCCAGGGTCAATCTGAGACATCTTGCAATATGTAATAGAAAAAACAACATATAAAGCAAAATCTATCAAATTCCTTAAATGACAGTTTCAGGAATGGGGAAAAATGCCAATGAACAAGCTTCTAGCAACCAGAAGCAAATAAACAATGAGACTTAAATAATGTGGAAACAATAATGACGCCCATATTTTTTAGCGCCAAAAAAGACGCCCACATTATTTGGCGCCTAAATGCTTTTGGCGCCAAGAATGACGCCACATCCGGCGACGCCGACATTTTTGGCGCAAAACATCAAAAAAATTACGCAATCACAAACAACTTCCGGTGACAAGTATGACGCCGGAAATGACAAAGAATTTTTTTGCGCCAAAAAAGTCCGCGCCAAGAATGACGCAATAAAATGAAGCATTTTTAGCCCCCGCAAGCCTAACAGCCCACAGGACAAAAAGTCAATTTTAAGGTAAGAAAAAAAATAATTATTCATATGCATTAACCCAAATAATGAAACTGACTGTCTGAAATAAGGAATATTGATCATCCTGAATCAAGGCAAATAAATGTTTAAACACATATATTTAGAACTTTTTATAAAAGTGCCCAACCATAGCTTAGAGTGTCACAAAAAATAAGACTTACTTACCCCAGGACACTAATCTACATGTAGTAGAAAGCCAAATCAGTACTGAAACGAGGATCAGTAGAGGTAATGGTAAATATAAGAGTATATCGTCGATCTGAAAAGGGAGGTAAGAGATGAATCTCTACGACCGATAACAGAGAACCTATGAAATAGATCCCGTAGAAGGAGACCATTGAATGCAAATAGGCAATACTCTCTTCACATCCCTGACATTCACTGCACACAGAGGAAAACCGGGCTCCAGCCTGCTGCGAAGCGCATATCAACGTAGAATCTAGCACAAACTTACTTCACCACCTCCACGGGAGGCAAAGTTTGTAAAACTGATTTGTGGGTGTGGTGAGGGGTGTATTTATAGGCATTTTGAGGTTTGGGAAACTTTGCCCCTCCTGGTAGGAATGTATATCCCATACGTCACTAGCTCATGGACTCTTGCTAATTACATGAAAGAAAACTTTTCTTCAATCGCTATATCCATATCTAACAATTAAATATGTAAATTGCTTTGCGTGTCAGATTCTTACCGTTATCGAGATATGCGTCTACAAAAATGTATTGATTTCCAAACCCACCGTTCTCAAATTATTTTCCATCCACGAATCATTTATGATAACCTGAGTTATGAAAATGTCGGACTTTGGCCGTAATGCGAATGCGAGATCTTATGAACTTGTCATACAATACGTCATGCTCTATCGTATGGAGCTTTGTATGGGTAAGTGTGGTACTGAAGGTAAATCTGTGCATGCGCGAATTACTGTATCATTGTTTGTACATGCGCTCAGGACACAGACCCTCGGGGCAGTGGTAGGGATTTGAAGACACCGACCCCTGACCCGGGGAAGAGTATCCTGGACGTGGATAGATGATATTCTGTGATTCATAGTTGCTAGAAGTTATTGTAGAATAAATGGAGGGTGCAACATTTGTATACAATATATTCTGACTTCACTGTGACTTATAGTTAGTTAATAGAAGTAACTGCAGGATTCAATGAGAGAAAAAATATAGCAATGTGGAATGTTCAGGCTTCAGAGTAATCTAGTAAAAGATTGACACTTAGATGCAAACTAAGGTTTGTTGCAGGTTCACAGTACATAATATTATATAAAGCTGTATGTCAGAGTTTAAGCACAGCTGCACAGGTACTTAGACAAGCTGCAAGTTTAGACATTAATTACTGTTTGTGCATTTAGATGCAAACTTGGTTTGTTGCAGGTTCACAGTATATAATATTATAAAGAGCTGTATGTCAGTAATTAGCAGAGCAGCACAGGTGAAAGTTAAGTTTAAGGCATCAATTACTGTTTGAACATATATTGGAGAATCACATGAAAGCTTTTAATTGAACACATAGATGCAGAGTTCAGAATATGTTAACATATTTGCAGCAGGATATTTCAGCAATGACAACTTGTAGCAGAGAAATAGTTATAAAGTTCTGAGTAAGATGCTGTTGTAATTAGAGAGTGATGATAACCAAAAGTATGCTTGATTTATAATAAAGTTCTGAGTTTGTTAAGTAGCAGTGTCCAGGAAACAGAAAATTGGAATTATTTGGATACTTGCGATTTGATGATTTTAGGCATTGGAATAGAAAATGCTGTAGGTTGAAATAGTTGGTAAATTCATATAGGAAACAGTCACAGACCTCTGTTGTTCAGGATCACAACTTCAATGTTAATGCCCAGCACATTAGACCTGAGAAGGCTTAAAAAGAGGCTGAGGTAATCAGGTGCATGAACGATTAATCAGGCAGGCATGCAAGCTGAATGTGAATACTGCCCAAATGCAGCAGTCAGAGAATTAAGTCTTAAAGGGATAGTGACATTAGGCTGAGATATGTTACAATCATATTGCGCATGCGCCGGGTGACAAAACAGGATAATAATTATATGCACGAAAACGGATTATAATTGGAGATTCATTTTGGTATTGAACGCACCATAAACGGGGGTTTTGCTTCAGTGACATCATTCTCAAAATCTAAAATATAATTTTATTAGACTTATAATGCTTGTTTTCATGTCAAAGTGGGTAAGTTTTGAAATATAAGCATTTGCGTTACGATTGTGATGATCTAATTAAACATAAAAATGAAAAGTTTTGGAATGCTTTAATTAAAGGGACAGTCTACTTGACATGTTTTGCTTAAAAAGATAGATAATCCCTTTATTACCCATTCCCAAGTTTTGCATAACCAACATTTAGTTGTATATGAATACACTTTTTAGCTCTGTAATTACATTTTATCTAAGCCTCTGCAGACTGCCCCTTTATCTCACTGCTTTTTACAAACTTGCATTTCAGTCAATTAATGCAGGTTCATGTATAGCTCCATGAGAATGAGCACAATGCTATATATATATATATATATATATATATCACACCTGAGCTAGCACTGTCAAGCTGTAAAAAGCTAATAAAATGCAGTGAGCTAAGAGGCAGCCTTTAAGGGCTTAGAAATCAGCCAATGAGTCTACCTAGGTTTAGTCTTAAAAAAAAAAATACCAAGAAAACAAAGCAAATTTGATGATAAAAGTAAAGACTGATTTTTTTTTTAAATTTGCATGCCCTATCTGAATCATGAAAGTTTAATTTTGACTTTACTGTCCCTTTAACAGTTATAGGATCACATTTTTTTTATTCAAAAGGGTGAGTCAAGACATAGGGGTAGATTTATTAAATGCTGGGCAGACATGATTCTCTGTAGTGAATCACGTCCACCCGACATCGCCAAATGCTGACAGCGACATTGCATAAGCATTTCTTGTGAAATACTTGTGCAATGCCGCCCCCTACACATTCACGACCCGCTAGCAGGGGGTGTCAATCATCAGATCGGGATGATTGCAGTCTGCCTCCGAGGAGTTAAATAGCAGTGGTCTTATGACCGCTGCTTCTAAACTTAAGTTTCAGTCGGACCAGAAACTTCGGGGGGTTGAACGCATTCCGCTGCTTGTTAAATCTACCCATAATATACATTTGGTGAGGTGAGTCAAAATGTCATTTAATTTAAATGTGAAGAAATCTGCTTATATAGCACAAAATCTCTTGATTATTGGTGTATAAAAAAGTATGATTTTCTTTGTTTCTTTTGTCTGCATCAGCTATCTCTCTAACATTGTTATATTCTTCAAAGCCATTTGAGATCCCTCAAAGAATTCTCTCCAAGACGGTAGACAAAATAGACCTCAGACTAATCTGATAATGATAATCATCCTTCTGCCTAGCATTTATTTAATGCCCCTTTAAACCACTTATAAATGACTTTGCACCATGTAAGTTTGTAAGGTATATCTCACTGAAAACCCCCTCAAACCCTTTTAAAACCTGTCAAGCAACAATTTTGTGCAAGTACCTTCTAAGAATAATATTCTCAATGTTCACCTTGTAAAAAAACCTATTTTGACCATTGTAACATGACGCACCTAGGCCTTCTAGGGGCCCGATCACATAGGTGGAGTCACCAGCAAAAGCCGGTGTCACCCATTTTTTTGCGAATCTATCGATCACATATACGGCGCCACATGCCAGTATGCTGCATATATTTATCCCGTCACCCGCTGTTTTTACTCCCATAAAGTAACATTGAACCGTTGTCGCAAGTCGGTATCATATATTCAGCGCAAGGACTTACGCAGCGAAAATGGAGAAATTTTACTTTATTGTCACCTCACCACACATAGGCAGGCGTAGCAAGCCTTGCGATGAGTATATGAGCAACGTAACTCCCTAAAAGCCTTAACAAACACTTAACGCATGCGCAATATATACCTCTCAACCCCCATCCCCCACCGCAATAACTAATAAATGTATTAACCCCTAATCCGCCAACCCCCCCACAACACAATTTACCTATTAACATTATTAACACCTTATCCTATGCAGCAAGAAGTGAATGGTAATGTAGCTGATCACAGAGCTCATGACTGTGACAAGAGGTAAGTACAAATCTTTATAAATTCTGCCATTTTTGAGTTGTGAAATGGCAGCAAGTTTTTTTTTTTCCACTGAGATATTAGTTTCAGGAGCACATTTTATTGACTTAGATCATTGAGGTTTGTTCGATTCTCTCAAAGGGACATTCCGATCTAAAATTGAAATGCACATAGATGAATTACATATTTGAATAGAAAGACATTTGCAATATACATGTATTAGCAAAAATGCTTCTAGTGAAAGTTATCACTGTTTTAGTATTTTGCAAACATACACAATACTTATGCACTACTTAAAAGTCCATAGTATGGATAAAATGACAAAAACACTTATAGATCACTTGTAAGGATTACTAAGTGCCAACGTGGTGTATAGTTATAAGATGACTGAGCAACTGTGTTGTAAGTCAAATATTGCCGTATATACCAGCTGCAATGTTCTTAAGTGCTTTGAACCCACTATGGCCATTTACGGTCAATAATTCAACCTCAAGAATAATATATTCCGATCCTTATATTCACTGATCCAGACTTTACAGCTCTATAGTGCATAACCAAATTTGAAGCGGTTTCTTCTTTATAGTTGACAACTTACTGTTATAACAACACTAAAGCCGGGGCACAGGTGTCTGCAAAGCTCTGCAGTTGCTTCCTGGTTCGTCTCCATTCTCGTGTTGACCATGTGACTCTCAATGGCCAATCGTGGGGTTTGCTATTAGGATTGGAGTTCCGTGTTACTTTGATCCTTACTCTGCACAGAGATTTTTAAGGGGATTGTGAGAGAAAGTAGTCCTTTGTAATCCTTAGCAATCCTTAGGTTGTATCAAGCCATATAGAAAGATAAATCACCATCAACGCGTTTCGCCATTAACACGGCTTTATCAAGATGGAATTTGAGATATTTAAGTGTCCTTACATACACACCTCCTTACTAGTGGTTGATTGAGTGCTAGAATTGTGCACATCTTAAGGTGGAAGCTTTTAAGGTGGAATCCACTAATTCAGAGCTTTCCAAACTTGTTATGTTAGTGACACACTTTTTAGACCTACATCATTTCGCGACACAGTAATTCAGTTGTACTAGCAAAAATGAGGTTAAACTAACTTGTTTTAAGAGATACAGACACATACATAAATTATATAACAATGAAATGTATTTACAAGTAACAGTATGTATGTGCAAGAATTAAAAAAAGTTTAATAACACCAATAGCTACTTGCTATTTTAATGGGATGTATGAGGTTGATGGGATGAACACAATTTCTGAATATTTGGTGGAATATTAGATAAAGACACTCGCATTTCATCATCAAGCATTTTTAAGCTTCCACTTCCTATCCATATATCAAGAGCAGGAGCAGCAATGCACTACTGGGAGCTAGTTGCCAAAAAAAACCCCACTGACTTCAGCTCCGCATTTAAGCTGCCGCCCTAAGAGCTCGGTGAGTCTGATTGACTACTGCCCGCGCTGCAAACACACTGCTGTCCCACTCACTGACTACACATGCAGTCACAAGCCAATTAAGGAGCCAATGTGCCGCCAATGGGAATAGTTTCAGTTTCCACTGAGCTGCGCTAATAGGTATCAATCACATGTCAACCATGTGATATGCGTAGCAGGCAGCCGGAAAGTCAGAAACCAAAAAAAAAAAAATTAAAAAAAATTTGTGCTGAAGCAGGGACACACCTACACACTGCTGCCGACACACTAGTGTGTCCCGACACACAGTTTGGAAAGCACTGCACTAATTTATTAAATATTAACAGTCCATAAATTGGTCACTATGCTTTTATATTGTTTGTCTAGTAAAGATTAGGTTTTATATTGTTTGTCTAGTAAGACTATTTTATCAATATCTGTCTAGATAGACATTTTTACATGACCGGTCATTTATGCTGTGATTATCTGTTTGTAATAAATATTTAATATTTTAAATCCATAGACTTTCTATATTGTTCTTTTTCTTCTTCCCTTTTTTGGATAATAATTACCAATAGGTTTACATTATATTTACTACACCCTTTAGCTGTTAGCGCTCATACACTGTCTTTTACTGTTTGCTATCCATATTTTTTACTGTTTGTGGGAACAAGTCTGCATATGTGCAAGGGCCCCAGCGCAACATTTAACCTATTCTCCTCATGAAAGCACATTGTTGCCTATTTTAAGTAGCATTTTTGGTCTGTGATTCAGTGTTAAAGTTCTTGTGCATGCTCAATTCACGATAACATGCCATATTTTTTTGTTTAACAGAAAGTTTAAAATACAATTCTAATCACACAGGTAAACTAAGAAATTTGCATACAAGTTAAATGCAATCATTACAATGTTCATTTGTGATTGCAATCAATTGTTTTAAAATGTTAATTATGAATATTAATCAAAATTATATGAAAATATGAATTACGCACTTTATGAACTAATATTATTGCTTGAGCAGAAAACTTGCATCTAAACATATGTCAGTGTAAATCAATATTGAATTATCTATCATGTATAACCAAAGTTTTGTGAAAATGCTTGCAAAAACCTACATGATTAACCTCTCATACCCCAGTTTCTTACAGGTTTTCCAAAATTTTCTTTTTTTCTATTGTATAGATAAAGTTCAAGATTACAAGTGATGCCCAACATCAATTTCATGATCATTTTTTCTTCGGCTGATATTACAAGTCGGGATAGCCATTGTGCTACTGCAATAGTCCTTTCTATGAAGCGAAGACCAAGTTGCCGCCTTACAGATCTGTTCAACAGAGGCCTCATTTTTAAAAGCCCATGTGGAAGCTACCGCTCTAGTGGAATGAGCTGTAATTCTTTCAGGAGGCTGCTGGCCAGCAGTCTCATAAGCTAAACGGATTATGCTTCTCAGCCAAAAAGAAAGAGAAGATGCCGAAGCCTTTTGGCCTCTCCTCTGTCCAGAGTAGACAACAAACAATGCAGATGTTTGACGAAAATCCTTAGTAGCTTGTAAATAAAACATTAAAGCACGAACCACGTCAAGATTGTGTAATAGACGTTCCTTCTTTGAAGAAGGATTAGGACACAGTGACGGAACAACAATCTCCTGATTGATATTCTTATTAGATACCACCTTAGGAAGAAACCCAGGTTTGGTATGCAAAACTACCTTATCTGCATGGAAGATCAGATAAGGGGAATCACACTGTAAGGCAGATAACTCTGAAACTCTCCAAGCCGAAGAGATAGCTACCAAAAACAGAACTTTCAAAGATAAAAGCTTGATATCTATGGAATGCAGAGGTTCAAACGGAACCCCTTGAAGAACTTTAAGAACTAAATTTAAACTCCATGGCGGAACAACAGATTTAAACACAGGCTTGATTCTAACTAAAGCCTGACAAAACGCCTGAACGTCTGGAACATCTGCCAGACGCTTGTGTAGAAGAATAAACAGAGCAGAAACCTGTCCCTTTAAGGAACTAGCTGACAATCCCTTCTCCAATCCTTCTTGGAGAAAGGATAATATCCTAGGAATCCTGACCTTACTCCATGAGTAACCCTTGGATTCACACCAATGAAGATATTTACACCATATCGTATGATAGATTTTCCTGGTGACAGGTTTTCGAGCCTGAATCAAGGTATCAATGACCGACTCGGAAAAACCACGTTTTGATAAAATCAAGCGTTCAATCTCCAAGCAGTCAGCCGCAGAGAAATTAGATTTGGATGCTTGAATCGACCTTGGAGTAGAAGGTCCTGCCTCAGCGGCAGAGTCCATGGTGGAAAGGATGACATGTCCACCAGATCTGCATACCAAGTCCTGCGTGGCCACGCAGGTGCTATCAAAATCACTGAAGCTCTCTCCTGCTTGATCTTGGCAATCAAACGAGGGAGGAGAGGAAATGGTGGGAACACATAAGCCAGGCTGAAGGACCAGGGCACTGCTAGAGCATCTATCAGCGCTGCCTGGGGATCCCTTGACCTGGACCCGTAACAAGGAAGCTTGGCGTTCTGACGAGACGCCATCAGATCCAGTTCTGGTTTGCCCCATAGTTGAATCAGCTGGGCAAATACCTCCGGATGGAGCTCCCACTCCCCCGGATGAAAAGTCTGCCGACTTAGAAAATCCGCCTCCCAGTTCTCTACTCCTGGGATATGGATAGCTGAGAGATGGCAAGAGTGAGCCTCTGCCCATAGAATTATCTTTGAAACCTCCAACATTGCCAGGTGGCTTCTTGTTCCCCCCTGATGGTTGATATAGGCTACAGTCGTGATATTGTCCGACTGAAATCTGATGAACCTGACCACAGCTAGTTGAGGCCAAACCTGAAGAGCATTGAATATCGCTCTCAGTTCCAGAATGTTTATCGGAAGGAGGGCTTCCTCCTGAGTCCACGAACCCTGAGCCTTCAGGGAGTTCCAAACTGTGCCCCAGCCCACAAGGCTCGCATCTGTCGTCACTATAGTCCACTCTGACCTGCGGAAACTCATTCCCCTGGACAGATGGACCCGAGATAACCACCAGAGAAGAGAATCCCTGGTCTCTTGATCTAGATTTAGCAGAGAGGACAAATCTGTGTAGTCCCCATTCCACTGATTGAGCATGCAAAGTTGCAGTGGTCTGAGTTGTAGGCGGGCAAACGGAACTATGTCCATTGCCGCTACCAATTATCATTTCTACTGAATCTATCAGTGTTCCTAGGAAGGTGAGAGGGGAGAGAGAACTCTTTTGTTCGTTCACCTTCCACCCGTGAGACCTCAGAAAGGCCAGAACAATGTCCGTATGGGACTTGGCAATTTGAAAAGTCGACGCCTGTACCAGAATGTCGTCTAGGTAAGGAGCCACTGCTATGCCCCGTGGCCTTAGAACCGCCAGTAGGGACCCTAGAACCTTTGTAAAGATTCTTGGTGCCGTGGCTAACCCGAAGGGAAGAGCCACAAACTGGTAATGCCTGTCTAAGAAGGCGAACCTGAGGAACTGATGATGATCTCTGAATCGGAATGTGGAGATAAGCATCCTTTAAGTCCACGGTAGTCATATATTGACCCTCCTGGATCATAGGGAGGATGGTTCGGATAGTCTCCATCTTGAAGGATGGGACTCTGAGAAATTTGTTTAGGATCCTGAGATCCAAAATAGGTCTGAAAGTTCCCTTTTTTTGGGAACTATAAACAGATTTGAATAGAAGCCCTGCCCCTGTTCCTCCCTTGGAACTGGGTGGATGACTCCCATAACCAGTAGGTCTTGAACACAACGTAAGAATGCCTCTCTCTTTATCTGGTTTACAGATAATTGTGAGAGATGAAATCTCCCCTTTGGAGATGAAGCTTTGAAGTCCAGAAGATATCCCTGGGAAACAATCTCTAATGCCCAGAGATCCTGGACGTCTCTTGCCCAAGCCTGGGCGAAGAGAGAAAGTCTGCCCCCTACTAGATCCGGTCCCGGATCGGGGGCTACTCCTTTGTGCTGTCTTAGAGGCGGTAGCAGGTTTTTTGGCCTGCTTCCCCTTGTTCCAAGCCTGTTTCGGTCTCCAGACTGGTTTGGACTGGGCGAAATTTCCCTCTTGTTTTGCATTAGAGGAAGCTGAAGCTGCACCACTCTTGAAGTTTCGAAATGAACGAAAATTATTCTGTATGGTCCTTAATTTATTGGACCTATCCTGAGGAAGGGCGTGACCTTTTCCTCCAGTAATATCAGAAATGATCTCCTTCAGGCCCGGCCCGAATAGGGTCTGTCCTTTGAAGGGGATGTTAAGAAGCTTAGACTTTGAAGTAACGTCTGCTGACCAGGACTTAAGCCATAGCGCCCTGCGCGCCAGAATGGCAAAACCTGAATTCTTAGCCATTAGTTTGGTTAGATGAAAAACGGCGTCAGAAATAAAGGAATTAGCTAACTTGAGAGCTTTAATCCTGTCTAAAATATCATCTAACGGGGTCTCCACCTGTAGAGCCTCCTCAAGAGACTCGAACAAAAAAGCCGCTGCAGCAGTAACTGGGGCAATGCATGCAAGAGGCTGGAGAATAAAACCTTGATGGATAAAAATTTTCTTAAGGAGACCCTCCAATTTTTTATCCATAGGATCTAAGAAAGCACAACTGTCCTCGACGGGGATAGTTGTACGCTTAGCTAGGGTAGAAACAGCACCCTCCACCTTAGGGACTGTCTGCCACGAGTCCCGTATAGCGACATCTATGGGAAACATCTTTTTAAAAGCAGGAGGGGGAGAGAACGGAACACCTGGTCTATCCCATTCCTTAGTAATAATTTCCAAAAACCTCTTAGGGACTGGAAAAACATCAGTGTAAACAGGCACTGCAAAGTATTTGTCCATTTTACACAATTTCTCTGGAACTACAATGGGGTCACAGTCATCCAGAGCCGCTAAAACCTCCCTGAGCAATAAGCGGAGGTGTTCAAGCTTAAATTTAAAGGCTGTCATTTCAGAATCGGACTGAAGTAACGTCTTCCCTGAATCTGAAATCAGAGCTGTCTCGCTTTCCTTGTAACCCTGGCAGTTTGGACAATACCTCTGTGAGGGTATTAGTCATAACTGCCGCCGTGTCTTGTAAGGTAAACGCATTGGACGCGCTAGATGTACTTGGCGTCACTTGAGCGGGAGTTATAGGTTCTGACACGTGGGGAGAGCTAGATGGATCAACCTCCCTTTTGTCAATCTGAGAAACCTCTGGTGATAAATCTTTAAATGCCATAATATGGTCTTTATAATTTATAGAAATTTCAGTACATTTGGTACACATTCTAAGAGGTGGATCCACAATGGCTTCTAAACATATTGTACAAGGAGTTTCCTCTATGTCAGACATGTTTAACAGACTAGTAATGAGACCAGCAAGCTTGGAAAACACTTTAATAAATGTGAAACATCAATTAAATAAAAACGGTACTGTGCCTTTAAGAGAAAAAACACATAAACTGCAAAACAGTGTTAAAAAGTAGTAAACTCTTCGAAATTTTTACAGTGTGTATAAGGGACTAAAGCAGCATTGCACCCACTTGCAAATGGATGATTAACCCTTTAGGCCCCAAACCGGATTTGAAAAACGTTAAAAAAACGTTAATAAACAGTTAAACACCTTGCCACAGTGGCTCCTACCTGCCCTCAAATACGATTTAGGAAAGAAATAAGCCCTCTATAGTGGTCCTCAGATGCCAGAGGACTACTTTAGGGAAGCTGGATGTCTCAGTCTGAATATGAACTGCGCATCTAGAGCGCAAAAATAGGCCCCTCCCACCATGCACTCGATGTCAGAGGGCCTTAAGAAAATACTCCTAGGAGTATCTGACTAGCCATGTGGAAACTAGGCTCCAAAAAAACGATTTATCACCCTCAGAGAAAAAACATTCTTTCTATATAACATGTAAACGTTTTGTCACTAAGAAATATGAGTATTAACATGAATATTACCCTTTTTTGTAAGCATGATCCCAGTCGTTGTTAAATCACTGCATCAGGCTTACCTCAATTATACAAGGCTCTGTCAGCATTTTCTAGATCTTATCATCTCTCTAGAAATAAATATACTGAACATACCTCAAAGCAGATAAACTGCAAACCGTTCCCCCAACTGAAGTCTTTCCCATACTCTTCAGTTATGCGTGAGAACAGCAATGGACCTTAGTTACAAACCGCTAATATCATCAACCTCCAGGCAGATTCTTCTTTTAATTTCTGCCTGAGAGAAAAACAGTACAACGCCGGTACCATTTAAAAATAAACTTTTGATTGAAGGTAAATCTACACTAAGTCACCACATATCTGTTGATACTTCCTATCTTGTCGAGAGCTGCAAGAGAATGACTGGGGGTGGCAGTTAGGGGAGGAGCTATATAGACAGCTCTGCTGTGGGTGTCCTCTTGCAGCTTCCTGTTGGGATGGAGAATATCCCACAAGTAATGGATGAACCCGTGGACTGGATACACCTTACAAGAGAAAGAGCTGTTAGCTTTAGGGCAATGCCCTAAAAGACCCTTTTAAGGGCTATTGGTAGTTTATTTGTAGAATAGTTTTTTTTTTTTAATCTTTTTTATATTTTTTTGGGGGGTATTAGAATAGGAATTATTTTTTTTTGGTAATTTTGTTTGTTATTTTTTGTAAGGGTATGTTTTGTTATGGTAGGGTTTTTTTGTGTAATTTTTTTTTTTTTTGTAAAGGCTAGGTTTTTTATTGTTGGTTATATAAGGTGTTTTTTTTAAAAAATGTTAGATTTTTTTAGGGTAAGATTAGGATTAAATTTCATTTTACATTTACAGATAGACAACTACATTATAGTATAATACTCAAAAAAAGCACAAAAGATTTTGCAATATTTCTTTCCATGTTAGTGAGTTGTTTGATCATCAGGCTATTAGGGCACAATGATCTAAACTTCTCCAGGCAAGACAAACAAAAAACATATTGACAGTTGCAGGGGACAGTCTTTATCAAATTATCTAAAAAGAAAAAAAGGGGATGCTCCTGCAAGTGGCGATGTCTCATAATTGAGTTCACTGGAAAGGGAAAGTTTGCTGGGGAGAGCGAAGTTAGCAGGGGCAGGAAGCACACTTTAAAAATGAAATCCTGCAGCTAATACTGGTGAGATTTTGCTGCTTTTAGCATACAGTACCCTAAAATTGTGTTTTTCTACTAGGATAATAAGAGTTTTGCATATTTTGAAACTCCCTTGCCACCTATTAGTTTGCAAGAAAAAACAGTGAGATTTGAAGGGGGAAGGTGTTTACAGAATACACCAGACATGCGGGAGAAATTTCAGCTACACCAATGGAACGTCCTTGTTCAGCCCACTAGCAGAGGGAGGAAAACTAATTTAACAATAAGGAAAACAATACATTTTAAATTTCCTATTATAAATATACATTTCACTGAGTTTTTTTGCATGCATGGTGTAGTTTTATTAAGATTTGTGTACTATGCACCATAAAAAAGGTTCTTTCCTGCTTCATTTCAATACAAAATTTCATTTTTACATAAAATACAAGTTTCATTATGATTTTAACTTGATTAAACAATATTAATTTACTACATATTTTTATTTCAATGTTTAATTTATTCATTTTATATGGGGGGGTTATTGCGAGACAAACTGTCCTCAAGGTAAAAACTACTTTTATAGTACTAAAAAGATTTCTTAGAAATTGCTTTTGTATCATACAAAAAGCAAAATAGAAATTGGATTCTGTGCAAGAATGTGCATCATGTGATTACAGGTTAATAAACAATAAAGGGCTAGATTACAAGTTTATCGCAAAATTTTCATTTGCAGGCACACGATAATTAACCCGCCATTGCAAGTGGTTTGTTATTGCAACCGCAAATCTTGCGGTTAATTTTCTAAATAATATATTATATTAACAGTCCATAAATTACTCACTATGGGCCCGATCCGATATGCAGCGTCGCCCGTAAAAGCCGGCGACACCGAAATTTGCGCTGGTTTGGTATCACATATACGGCGAAACCTAGAAGTTACGCTCGTATATTTCTGCCTTCGCCCGTAGTTTTTTGGGCCATAGGCAGGTATACCAAACCAGCGCAGTTTGGTACCCAATATACAGCGTAAGGACTTACGTGGCAAAAATGGAGATATCTTACTCCATTTTCACCTCGCCACAAAATGCAGCCGTAGTAAGCCTTACGCTGTCTATTGGAGCCCCGTAACTCCCTAAACTACCTGCAAAATAAACACCTAACGCATGCGCAATGTCTATCTACCTGTCAACTGCGATCCCCCGCCGCAATCCCTAATAAAGTATTTAACCCCTAAACCGCCGCACACAGACCCCGCCACCACCTACATTAAAAGTATAACCCCCTAATGTGATCCCCCTATACCGTCGCCAGCTACATTACATACCCCCTAATGTGAGCCACTTACACCGCCGCCATCTACCTTACCTACCCCCTAATGTGAGCCCCTTACACCGCCGCCATCTACCTTATCTACCCCCTAAAGTGAGCCCCTACCCCGCCGCCATCTACCTTACCTACCCCCTAAAGTGAGCCCCTTACACTGCCGCCATCTATTTTAAAAATATTAACCCCTAATTTAATCCCCCTACACCGCCGCCAGCTATATTAACTATATTAACCCTAATTATATTAGGGTTAATATAGTTAATATAGTTATTATATTATATATATTAACTATATCAACCCTAATTATATTAGGATTAATATAGTTAATATTGTTATTATATTATATTATATTATATATATTAAGTATAATAACCCTATCTAACTCTAACATCCCTAACTAAATTCTTATTAAAATAAATCTAATTAATATTAATATTATTAATTAAAATATTCCTATTTAAATCTAAATACTTACCTATAAAATAAACCCTAAGTTAGCTACAATGTAATTAATAATTACATTGTAGCTATTTTAGGGTTTATATTTATTTTACAGGTAACTTGGTATTTATTTTAACTAGGTACAATAGCTATTAAATAGTTAATAATAAAGATGGCGTTTGTCGAATTCCGATTGGCTGATCTTCAGGGGGGGTAGTGTTAGTTTTTTTTAAGGGGGGTTTGGGTCGGTTTAGAATAGGGGTATGTGGGTGGTGGGTTGTAATGTTGGGGGGTGGTATTGTGTTTTTTTTTTACAGGCAAAAGAGCTGTTTTCTTCGGGGCATGCCCCGCAAAAGGCCCTTTTAAGGGCTGGTAAGGTAAAAGAGCTGTGAACTTTTTTAATTTAGAATAGGGTAGGGAAAGTTTTTTTATTTTGGGGGGCTTTATTATTTTATTAGGGGGCTTAGAATAGGTGTAATTTTTTGTAATTTAGTGTTTGTTTGTTTTTTGTAATTTAGTTTAGTTTATTTTATTGTATTTTAGTTTAGATATTTGTAGTTTATTTAATTTATTGATAGTGTAAGTGTATTTGTAACTTAGGTTAGGATTTATTTTACAGGTAAATTGGTAATTATTTTAACTAGGTAGCTATTAAATAGTTATTAACTATTTAATAGCTATTGTACCTAGTTAAAATAAATACCAAGTTACCTGTAAAATAAATATAAACCCTAAAATAGCTAAAATTTAATTATTAATTACATTGTAGCTATCTTAGGGTTTATTTTATAGGTAAGTATTTAGATTTAAATAGGAATATTTTAATTAATAATATTAATTAGATTTATTTTAATAAGAATTTAGTTAGGGATGTTAGAGTTAGATAGGGTTATTATACTTAATATATATATATATATATATATATATATATATATATATATATATATATATATATATATATATATATATAGTAACAAAAGAAAAATGAACCAGTAGAAAAAATCCACTGAATCACTCCTAGGCGCTCACTATCAAATAAAAGCTGTGCCACAAGGTATATACTCTATACCCAGCACCTCATAAGAAATATTTTCAGCAAGAAGTATCCAGCTGCCAAACCCCAAAAAGCAGAGGAGACATATCACTCCTCAATAAAGAGACATAAATAGAAAGAAGCAGGGTGGCGCAGAGACCTCAAACTTTAAAATACAATAAATAAAATAATTAAATAAAATACAATACAGTTTACAATAAAATATTATAGCAATATATATAGTAGAATAAAATATAAAATAATAATATATTATAATATAAATGTCTATAGCTGTAAAGGTCCTAAACGATCAGATGTAGTCAGGAGCACATCAATTATGGAGAGGAAAGTCTTCAGATGCTAATCCCCTATTAGATGTACACTTACTTGAATGAACCTCAATCACATGAGGTAAGAATGTAGCACTTTCATAGAAAAGTAAGGCACTCCCTGTAGAAAAAGTAGAACGATCAACTGGATCTCCCAGAATATAGACTTCTGTATCTTGGAATATGGATAGTAGAATCCTCCAAATGTCCTTGTGCTCTCTTTAGAAAGTAGTAACTTCCAACTCCAGTATAGGTGTCATATAAAGAGAACCAGAAAAGCGAACATAGTGTAAAACTGCTTTAATAACACATAAATGACACACAATAGGGTACACTCACATAAAAAACCTCAACTAATGAGGTATGGAGAGAGCACATAGACGTAGTAAAGCTGCAGCCCAAAGAATCCAATAAGTATCCGCCGTGGGAATCTTAATTCAAAGGCAAATGCAGACTCCACAATAACAGCTGATGAAGAAGGGAACCTAATTTATTTGACCCTTCGAAACGCGTAAGATATTTCAAGGAAGGTACATGACCTGTTGTATGAACTGTTCGATACTTCTGTTATTGTGGAGTCTGCATTTGCCTTTGAATTAAGATTCCCACGGCGGATACTTATTGGATTCTTTGGGCTGCAGCTTTACTACGTCTATGTGCTCTCTCCATACCTCATTAGTTGAGGTTTTTTATGTGAGTGTACCCTATTGTGTGTCATTTATGTGTTATTAAAGCAGTTTTACACTATGTTCGCTTTTCTGGTTCTCTTTATATGACACCTATACTGGAGGTGGAAGTTACTACTTTCTAAAGAGAGCACAAGGACATTTGGAGGATTCTACTATCCATATTCCAAGATACAGAAGTCTATATTCTGGGAGATCCAGTTGATCGTTCTACTTTTTCTACAGGGAGTGCCTTACTTTTCTATGAAAGTGCTACATTCTTACCTCATGTGATTGAGGTTCATTCAAGTAAGTGTACATCTAATAGGGGATTAGCATCTGAAGACTTTCCTCTCCATAATTGATGTGCTCCTGACTACATCTGATCGTTTAGGACCTTTACAGCTATAGACATTTATATTATAATATATTATTATTTTATATTTTATTCTACTATATATATTGCTATAATATTTTATTGTAAACTGTATTGTATTTTATTTAATTATTTTATTTATTGTATTTTAAAGTTTGAGGTCTCTGCGCCACCCTGCTTCTTTCTATTTATATATATATATATATAATATAATAACGATATTAACTATATTAACCCTAATATAATTAGGGTTAATATAGTTAATATATATATAATATAATAACTATATTAACTATATTAACCCTAATATAATTAGGGTTAATATAGTTAATATAGCTGGCGGCGGTGTACGGGGATTAAATTAGGGGTTAATATTTTTAAAATAGATGGCGGCGGTGTAAGGGGCTCACTTTAGGGGGTAGGTAAGGTAGATGGCGGCGGGGTAGGGGCTCACATTAGGGGGTAGGTAAGGTAGATGGCGGCGTGGGTAGGGGCTCACGTTAGGGGAATATAGCTGGCGGCGGGGTCCGGGAGCGGCGGTTTAGGGGTTAATAACTTTATTAGGTGGCGGCGGGGTCCAGGAGCGGCGGTTTAGGGGTTAATACATTTTTTATTGTTAGGATAGTGAGGGGGGATAGCGGATAGAGGGTTAGACGTGTCGGGCTATGTTTGGGAGGCGTGTTAGACAGTACGGGAGATTTAATAAGTTTAGTCAGGTTTTGTAGGCGCCGGCAGTTTCTAAAGTGCCGTAAGTCACTGGCGACTCCAGAAATTTGTGCTTACGCAGATTTCTGGAGATCGCTGGTTTGTCAGACTTACGGCACTTTAGCCTCTGACGGCGCCGTATATAGGATAGCTCGAGTTGCAAGCTGAAACTACGGGCGGCGGGGGTTCCCTCACTTGCGCCGCAAACTACGATTTTATCGGATCGCGCCCTATGTTTTTATATTGTTTGTCTAGTAAGACTATTTTATTGATATCTATCTAGATAGACATTTTTACATGACTGGTCATTTATGCTGTATCTGTTTATAATAAATATTTAATATTTTAAATCCATAGACTTTATATATTGTTCTTTTTCTTCTTCCCTTTTTTGGATAATAATTACCAATAGGTTTGCATTATATTAACTACACCCTTTAGCTGTTAGCGCTCATACACTGTCTTTTACTGTTTGTTATCCATATTTTTTCCCGTTTGTGAGAACGAGGTTGCATAAGTGTAAGGGTCCCTACCAGCGCAACATTTAACCTATTCTCCTCATGAAATCAAATTGTTGCCTATTTTAAGTGGCATTTTTGGTCTGTTATTCAGTGTTAAAGTTCTTGTGCATGCTCAATTCACGATAACATTCCATATTTTTTTGTTTAACAGAAAGTTTAAAATACAATTCTAATCACACAGTTAAACTAAGAAATGTGCATACAAGTTAAATGCAATCATTACAATGTTCATTTGTGATTGCAATCAATTTTGAGTTTTAAAATGCTAATTATGAATATTAATCAAAATTATATGAAAATATGAATTACGCACTTTATGAACTAATATTATTGCTTGAGCAGAAAACTAAACATATGTCAGTGTAAATCAATATTGAATTATCTATCATGTATAACCAAAGTTTTGTGAAAATGCTTGCAAAAACCTACATGATTAACCTCTCATACCCCAGTTTCTTACAGGTTTTCCAAAATTTTATTTTTTTCTATTGTATAGATAAAGTTCAAGATTACAAGTGATGCGCAACATCAATTTCATGATCATTTTTTCTTCGGCTGATATTACAAGTCGGGATAGCCATTGTGGTACTGCAATAGTCCTTTCAGAAACCAATCCATACAGCGATCTAAGAGCTCTCATAAAAGTGTTTTGCAAAACTAAAAAGTTTCACAAAACATAACAAAAATACATTACAAAGTACACTTACACCCATAGACTACGCAATTAACCCCTAAACTGCCATCCCCCAAATCGCAAACACTAAATAAAATTATTAACCCCTAAACTGCCATCCACCCACATCAAAACACTAAATAAAACAATTAACCCCTAAACTGCCATCCCCCACATTGCAAACTATCTAAATAAATAATTAACCCCTAAACCACCATCCACCCGCAATGCACATTAATATACTAATAACTAAACCCCCTAACTTTTAAAGGGACACTCAAGTCAAAATTAAACTTCATGATTCAGATAGAGCAGGCAATTTTAAACAGCTTTCCAATTTACTTCAATTAACAAAATGTGCCCAGTCTTTTTATATTTACACTTTTTGAGTCACCAGCTCCTACTGAGCATGTGCAAGAATTCACAATATATACGTATATGCATTTGTGATTGGCTGATGGCTGTCACATGATACAGGGGGAGTGGAAATAGACATATCTTTGCAATTTATTTTAAAAAAATCTACTACTCATTTGAAGTTCAGACTAAGTGCTATTGCATTGTCTTTTTATCACGCATTTGTTGATTATGCAAATCTACTTTATTGACTGGTCCTTTAAGGGCAATGGCCATCCAAATTCCCTTTTTGGGGCAATGGGTAGTTAAGGGTTTTTATTTATTTATTTTTTATTTTGGGGGGGTTTGGGTTGTAAGGTTAGGGGTTAATTGTTTTATTTATTGCAAAAGAGCTGTTAGCTTTAGGGCAATGCCCTACAAAAGGCCCTTTTAAGCACTATTGGTAGTTTATTTGTAGAATAGGTTTTTTTTTTTTTTTAATCTTATTTTTTGTAAGGGTATGTTTTGCTATAGTAGGGTTTTTTGTGTAAATTTTATTATTTTATTTTTTTGTAAATGCTAGGTTTTTGTTGTTGGTTATATTAGGTTTTTTATTTTTTGTAAAAAAAAAATTTAAGTAATGTTAGATTTTTTTTAGGGTAAGATTAGGATTAAATTTCATTTTACATTTACAGAGAGACAACTACATTATAGTATAATGCTCAAAAAAAGCCCAAAAGATTTTGCAATATTTCTTTCCATGTTAGAAACTTTTTTTATCATCAGGCTATTAGGGCCCAATGATCTAAACTTCTCCAGGCAAGACATAAAAAAACATTGACAGTTGCAGGGGGCAGCCCTCATGAAATTATCTAAAAAGAAAAAAAGGGGATGCTCCTGCGAATGGCGATGTCTCTCATAGAATATAATGGAGTTCACTGGAAAGGGAAAGTTTGCTGGGGAGAGCGAAGTTAGCAGGGGGCAGGAAGCACACTTTAAAATGAAATCCTGCAGCTAATACTGGTGAGATTTTGCTGCTTTTAGCATACAGTACCCTTAAATTGTGTTTTTCTATTAGGATAATAAGAGTTTTGCATATTTTGAAACTCCCTTGCCACGTTTTAGTTTGCAAGGAAAAACAGTAAGATTTGCAGGGGAAGGTGTTTACAGAATACACCAGACATGCGGGAGAAAGTTCAGCTATACCCATGGAACGCCCTTGTTCAGCCCACTAGCAGAGGGAGGAAAACTCATTTAACAATAAGGAAAACAATACATTTTAAATTTCCTATTATAAGTATTTGTACTATGCACCATAAAAAGGTTCTTTCCTGCTTAATTTCAATACAAAATAAAAAAAATTGCAGAACAGTTTCATTATGATTTTAACTTAATGAAACAATATTAATCTACTGCATATTTTTATTTCAATGTTTAATTTATTCATTTTATATGGGGGGGGGGGGGTTATTGCGAGACAAACTGTCCTCAAGGTAAAAACTACTTTCATAGTACTAAAAAGATTTCTTAGAAATTGCTTTTGTATAATACAAAAAGCAAAATAGAAATTGGATTCTGTGCAAGAATGTGCATCATGTGATTACAGGTTAATAAACAATAAAGGGCTAGATTACAAGTTTATCGCTAAATTTTCATTTGCGGGCACACGATAATTAACTCGCTATTGCAAGTGGTTTGTTATTGCTACCGCAAGCTTGCGGTTCATTTTCTAAAAGTGCCCCAAATGCCCTCAATGTAGCTTTTTTTCTCATTAAAAACAACTGCACTAGGCAGTTTTTGGGGTTGAAAGTTGGTGGGAGTGAGGTGTTAGAAAAAAACGGCACTGGAAACTGCTTTTACATTGTTGTCTATGGGAACTGTGTGTCCCCAGTAAATATATATGTATATGCTTATATACATATATATATTTATACAAATATTAACACATAAATATATATGTTTATAGTCATATACATATATATTTAAAAATGCTGCCCATCGCTGTGCTACTTTCTCCCTTGGTTGAGCGAGGTTCTGATACCGTCTGTGACGGCCACAGAATAAGGCTCCCATTGAAGCCTATGGAAGTGCGCTCTGGTGATTAACAGGTCAATAAACCTTACAACACCTCCACTAGAGGGTGACTTCACATTTCTGTGAAAAACTGCCACCATGGTGATCTATAATGATCTATGTAGCAGGTTTGAACAGAATTGCAGTGCACATAAAATAACACCATGTAACAAAACAAACTAGATAAAGCTTACAACACCTCCACTAGGGGATGGCTTCACATTTCTGTGCCAATCTGCCACCATAGTTATTCATGAGGATCGATGTAGGTTTTTACAACATAATTAGCACCAAAATAATGACACTACATAGCAGAAGAACACTTTAACTAGAGGGTGACACTACATGTCTCAGTAGCTAAGCGTCACCATGGTATAACTGTTAGAGGATCCATGACTGCAAGTTTCAAGATATAGAAAATTTAAATAATGAAACAAACAAGCCTAATGCAGCTCTGTGGAACATACAAATTGTCTGAAAGGACTGTAGTGTGGGAAAACATACAAACCGCCAGATACAGGTCTCACAAAGAGTTGTACTACTATGGTAGTCCAAACTGCATCTCATATACTGTAGTTGTCACTGGATTGAACATATGGAACCAATGCCTAGGTATCAAGCATTGTGAGGTTGTCCACTTGGGTACCCTTAGAAAAAATAGTCTATACCTAATCTCACATGAAATTGGACTGGGAGGTGATAAACCTAAATTTAAAAGATTTCCTAATATAAAATAGTAAAAATTTACTATAGTGATTAACCCCTTAACCCACTATGACGCGGTACTTTGCTTATTGTACAGTACAACATAAATATACGTTGGAGCTGCAGGAAGCTCCAGGAGTCTCAGCTATTAAGTTACAGCCGACAGCTGGAGTTCCTGGGCTCCAGTCATCTGTTTGGAAGGAATCTGGTAGGGATCAGGGGGTGGGAAATGTCAGGTAGGAGAGTAATCTCTCCCTTTTTAACCCCTTCACTGTAGAGAATATCAGACGTGCGGTGCGCAGCTGCAATTAGCAGCCTTCTAATTACCAAAAGGCAAAGGCATGCATGTCTGCTATTTCTAAACAAAGGGGATCCCAGAGAAGCTTATAAAAACATTTGTGTCATGATTGCACAGGTGGTATGTAAATAAATTCAGTGAGAAACCCAAAGTTTGTGAAAAAGTTAACGACTTTTTTACTTTGGCAGTGAAATATACCAAAATGGACCTAGATCAATACCTTGGGTTATTTATATAATATAAAGTTTTGACAAGTAAATAAATAATAATAAAAAAAAACTAATTTCTATTTAAATGGAGTAATAGCAAAATGCTAAAGTTCTTCTCTGAAAGTACATTGGGCAAAGGGCACTAACTTGTTTAACACTTGAAGCTTAAAGTTGGGGACTTGCTTGTTTTGACTTGGGCCTTGCTTGTGCTGACTCAGAACTTCACTTTGGAGAATAACAATGATGTTAGCATTTTTGCTCAATACTGGTTTGCCCAAAGTTATCCAATCTCTTGTTTAGTGCACCCATACAAATTATACACTTTTAACAGGCAAACAGCTCTTTCTTGTAATACCATATATGGGTAAATAAAATAATAAATATGAATTTAATACTGAAAAATGGAGCAAAAAAACAAAACTCAAAACATTTCTTTTTATGTTTAAATCTTTTATTAGTTTTATAGATAGGTAAAACAATATAACAGATCATTAAGGCATATTTATATAGGTATGTGCATAACCATAGGTCCTGACATGTCGACAAATATCCTTCTTTTAATAAAGACAACTATTCAGGACTTATTATCCAAATATCAATATGCATCAAAATATACAACTATATATAGAGAAGGAAAAAAAAAACGAAGAGAAAGAGGATAAGAAAAAAAAAAAAAAAAAAAGGAGAAGGAAGAAGAAGAAGAGAACTCAAAGACTCAGTGGAACTCCTAACAACATCCGGCTCATATGTTTATTATCACTTATCTTCCTTATGTGGGATATCTGAGAGAGCAAGAGTAAGAGAAAAGTAGGGAGAAGCGGGGTAGGGGGTGCAGGATCGACATGGGAAAGGGGTAAGTTAAAGTAGTGTAGGACTCCCGGGCTCCTCCCGCCTCCCCCCCCCACGGTCATTGCAGCTTATGGGTCCTGTCTCACTAATAAATCTCAACGAAGACTAAGTAGCTAAGTTACTATTAAGTGTCCAATAAAACCAGACTCTCTCAAACTGGGTTTGAGTATCTAATATTTTCGAAGCTGCCTCATACATACGATACGTCAGGTTCAATTTATTCCTCACCTCCTCCCATGCTGGGGCCCTAATTTTCCAGTATCTTGCAATACACATTCTAGTGACCGTACACGCTATCTTGATGAATGTATTTATCTGTTTGTTGTATTGTGGTAACGGTTCATGTAGTAGAGCCTGCATCGGTTTTAATAATATTTGTTCCTCCAAGATCACCCCTAGGAGGGAGGACAACCGAGCCCAAATAGGCTGCATTATGGGGCAGTCCCACCACATGTGGAGATATGAGCCTACCTCTCCACATCCTCTATAACAGAGTCTGTTGTTTGTGTTGGTCATATGATATGTTCTAGTCGGGGTCAGATACCATCTATAGATGGTCTTAATGGTATTTTCTCTGAAGTCAGCACTAAGGAGGCCCGCGCATGCCGACTGTAGAATCTCATCCCACTCTTTTTTAAGTTTATGTATGTTTAAATCTTTTTCCCAACTTAAGATTATTGAGGGTTTTGTGGAGTTATTTTGGGATTGAATCTCCACATACAGTTTAGATATCATCTTTTTAGGTCTGTGAGCTAAGTTCATTAGAGACTCTGTAAGTGAAAAGGTATGGGTCCCAGCTAATCTAATATAGTGTTGAATAGCGGAATTGACTTGGAGATATTGAAACCACAGCAACTTTTGAGGTGTTATTTGGGTTTGGATTTGTATGAATGTCTTAGGCTTACCCCCTTGCAACCAGTCTGCGACCCTGTAAAGTCCCTTATTTGCCCATTTATCCACCATCATTTGGGTGTCAGAAGTGAGGAGATATCTGATTGGGCGCATGGTCGATTGAGTGGGAGACAGTCCGAGTTGTTTACTTACTAGGGACCATAGGTGTGTGGTGTGGTCGTTGATATGTGAGCGATATCTAATTTGTGATATTTCTGTCGGTTGTTTGCACCACAATATATCGTCCGTGTGAGTGGAACCCCTTAGGTCTGCTTCTAGCTTGGGCCAGAGGACTAGTTTTTCCTTTCCTCCCACGAGCAATGTCTGAGCAAATCTCGCCGCTTTGTAATAGTCAACTAAGTTAGGAGCCCCTATTCCTCCTAGACCCTTGTGTTTTGTTATGAGTGAGGATGAGATCCTAGCCATTTTCTTCCCTCTAATAAATGTCAAGATTTCCCCCTGCATTATTTTCAAGTCTGAGATCGGGACCTCAATGGGGAGTGTCCTGAATAAATATAGTAGTCGGGGCAGAATCGTCATTTTTACAGATGCAAGCCTACCCATCCATGAAAATGGGTGCAGCCTCCACCCAGTCAGGTCTCTCCTGATGTTTTTATATATGGCTTCATAATTATGTTTGTATAATTGATTGACTAGTGGGGTTAAGTAGATCCCCAAGTACTTAAGGGAGTGTGCAGGCCACTTCATATCAAAGTTGGCTTCAATTAGTTTTTTTGTGTGTGATGGTAGTCCTAGTGATAATGCCTCACATTTGTCATGGTTAATTTTGTATCCTGAGATTTGGGAAAATTCTTCTAAGATTTTGTAGAGATTGGGTAGGGAGATTAGTGGTCTAGTCAGTGTGAGCAAGATGTCGTCTGCAAATAGTGTTAGTTTATATTCCTGGTCCCCTATCGTTACCCCCGAGATATCCAGTGTCTGTCTAATTTTGGCTGCCAGTGGCTCTATGCACAAAGCAAAAATAAGGGGTGACAGGGGGCAACCCTGTCTTGTACCATTTAGGATAGGGAAAGATTTCGATTTATAACCTGATATGGATACCTGAGCTGTTGGTGTAGAATAGATCTTTCTCATAGCGGTAACAAAAGATCCCTGAAATCCCATCCGATGTAGAACTGCCATCATGAATTTCCAATCTATTCTATCAAATGCCTTCTCTGCGTCCAACGAGAGAAGCAGAGAAGGCATCTTGGTTTTTCCCACATATTCTATGATATTGATTAATCTACGAACATTATCTGGTGCTTCCCTGCCTGTAACAAATCCCACCTGGTCCAAGTGTATCAATTTTGGTAAGATAAGTTTAAGGCGATTAGCTAATATTTTAGTAAGGATCTTCAGATCTTGATTAATAAGTGAGATGGGGCGGTAACTAGAACAGAGTTTGTGATTTTTCCCTGGTTTTGGTATCACCACTATCCTTGCCTGCAAAAGGTCTTCTGGAATATCATGTCCCTCTAGAACACAGTTACAAAAGTCTGTAAGATGGGGTACCAGTATTCCCCTGAATGCTTTATAGTACTCACTAGCAAACCCATCCGGGCCTGCCGCTTTCCCTGACTTAAGGTCTTTGATGACACCGAGAACTTCTATATTAGTTATGGGGGCATTCAAGCTCTCTAGATCTTCCTGTGAAAGGGAGTCTAGTTTGGTTTCCTCTAAAAATTTCTCGCTTTGAAAAGCTACCTGTTGTGAGTGTATTACTTTGTTTCCATCATACAGTTTCCCGTAGAAATCTGCGAAGGCGTTCACTATTTGTTGTGGGTGAGAAACTAAGGTGCCACATGGAAGCATAATAGATAGTACCGAGGATGCCTTGCATCTCTCCCTGAGTTTGTGAGCCAGAAATCTGTCCGGTTTGTTTGCGTATATATAGTATTGTGTGTTAAGTCTCTGGATCGCTCTCATTGAGTGGTCATTTAGAAGTTTGGCTAGGTGTGTTCGTTTGGATTCTAGCATGGGTAGTAATTCTTGCCTGCCAGTTAGTCTATGTCGAGTCTCCAGGTCTTGTATTTCGTTATGTAGTTGTGAAAGTAGGGTCTTAGTTTGTTTGTTGCGTATTGCTTTTTCCCTAATGAGTAGCCCTCTTAGGTATGTTTTGTGTGCTGCCCATGGGGAAATGGGGTTTGCTGTGGACCCTTTGTTAATATCCCAAAATTCTGTAAGTGACGTATGAAGTCTCTCCCCTATCTGGGGATCCTTGCTAAGTAGTGGGTTGTAGGTCCATGTTCGTGTTCTCAAGGTATCAACCAGACCTTCTAGGTGTAAAGTGAGGACAGAGTGATCTGACCAGACACAGGGATGGATCTTAGAATTACCATATAGGGGTTGCAATATTTGGCTTGTATATATGTAATCTATTCTCGTGTATTGTTTGTGAGCTGAAGAATAAAAGGTCGTGTCTGATGTTTGGCCATATAGTGTGGTCCAAGAATCTATGAGTGAGTGTGGGGTCAAATGTTCCTTAATGGCATTAACTATTCTATTGTGTCTAAGCTGTTTGGGAGATAGCTTGGTACCCTTCTCAGTATGGTTAATCATTGTTATATTGAAGTCTCCCGCTACTATTAATTTGTGTTGGGACCAGTTGGTAAGTAAATCAGAGATATTCTGAAAAAACGTGTGCTGGTTTTCATTTGGTGCATAGATATTGCATAGTACCACTTCCGCGTCTTGAAGACGTCCTTTGACTATCAAATATCTGCCCTCTTTGTCTGCTATGGTGGATTCATGGTCAAAAAGTAAGCTAGAGTGGATCAATATCGAAACTCCCCTTTTTTTTGAATCTGTAGTCGCGTGGTAGTGTTGTGTAAAATGTTTGGCCCAATATTTTGGGATAATAGCTTGTGTGAAGTGGGTTTCTTGGAGAAATATAATATTTGCTCCCAAGTGTTGGTATTGATTCATCGCAGTGCGCCTTTTGAGATTCGTATTTAACCCTCGAACGTTATGGGATATCAACTGAATTTGTGGTATCATGGGGGTGTTGTGTTAAAGGTGTGTGACATTACCAGACCATCTATGAGCTGCTGTAGTTTCTCTGTGGTTGCTTGATTCTCCTCGTCAAGAGGGGGAGTGTGGTTGTTTCTTTGCGCAGGGGGGTGGAGGTAAGCCCCAGAGCCCTTGGGAGGTGAAGAAGAAAAAGTTAGAGCAAAAGAATAGTACAAACGAAAAAAGAAATAAAAAAATAGACAATAACATAAAAATAACACAAACTTATGCCCGTCTCGCGGGTCCTTTACCAGCATAGAATCTAGCGTTCCCATGCTAATGAGAGGGTTGCCTGCATATTAATATATCTAGCTTTGACAAGTCAGCATAATATAAACTTTTTTTTTAAAACTCTGTATAACAATAAACATTACAACAACACATTTGTTCAGTCCTTATCAGGGGTAGCTTTCCCTTATGTAGTCCTTTTGCACCATCAGCAAAAAGTCAACACATCAAGAGATTATTTTCTCCCGTATTCCCAGGTAATCTTTGTATGAAGACCTCTTGAGTTTAGAGGTGTAATTCTGTCGTAAAGGACTTCCATTAGTCCTGGCGGTGAAGTTTTGGAAATCTTATTTCTTTGTACCTTTTCGGGTCACTTTTGTCCATTTGGTTTGTCTGGAGGGGCCTGCTAGTTTTGATGAGTGGTCTTCTGTGGGGATGAGGGGGGACTCTAGTCCCAGGAGCTTACAAGTTTGGTCGATTTCTTCGGGATCATGTATGGTAATGGTTTTATTGTCTTTCAAGATATACAAAGCAAAGGGGAATCCCCATTTATACTTAACTTGATGTTTTCTCAGAAGAGAGGTAAGCGGTCTCAGTGAGCTTCTTCTTTGAAGTGTTCGGATGCTGAGGTCCTGAAAAAATTGTATTACTGTCCCCTGAAATTTGAACGTTGGCTTGTTTCTGGAAGCTTGAAGAATCTTTTCTTTATCTTGGAAAAACGACATCTTGATTATGATGTCTCTGGGTGGTGCCTCTCCCTTGGGCTTTGCTTTTAATGCCCTGTGTGCCCTCTCTATATCATATTCTGAATCCTCTGATTCTCCGGTTATATTGTGAAATAGCTGTTGCAAATATGTCGGTAGATCTGAGCTGGATACAGATTCTGGGACTCCCTTCAGTCTAATATTGTTTCTGCGAGATCTGTTTTCTAGATCATCAACCTTGTCCTGCAGATCTGCAATGGATTGTTGTTGTGCTTGAATGGTTTGAGAGGACGCTGCTAATTCTTCTGTAATAGTGTCAGTTTGCTCTTCCAGGGTATCTATTCTGCCTCCTAGATCAGCTAGGTCAGATCGTATATCTGTGAGACTAGAAGTTACAGCATTATGCATAGTGTCCATTTTTTCCCATAACTTTTCAAAGTTAATAGCGAAATCTTGCTTAGAGATTAAATTTTTGAGGTCTGCTTTTGTCACCGGATGTTTGTCTGCGTCTGCAATGGAGGGTGCAGACCCAGTTTCTGAATCTCCTGTGTCCTCCATTGTTAGTGATTCTAAATTCTTGGATTGTTTAGAGGATTTAAAAAAGGAGCTCACAGTTGTAGATTTGTGTAACTTTTCTCCTCTAGGTGGTCTCCTAGCTGTCATAATAGCCAAGATAGAGGAGAGGGGGAAGAGAAGACCCACCCAGGGGTAGCTAATTCCCAGGTTCAGAGTCCCCAATACAAATTGGTGTGCGTAAGGGATGGATGGTATAAGTAGATGAGAGGGTAAGACAGCTTAATTCAATTATACCTTCACAGTTATATGAGTTAACTAAATCTGCTGCACCTATTGTGTATCTGAGTTGTTTCTCCCCTCTGTATGTCTTTTATCTGTTTCAGCTCCGTTTCACTGCAGAGTAATTGCGCCTTTTCCAGGCCTCCATCAGCTATAATGGTTGATGTAGTTTAGCGACTTTACCCAGGGTATTTAGTGTCAGCCTCTCTTCCTTCCTTTATATATCTTTTTGTCTATCAGTAGCCTTTATGATCGGAGTGTCCCCTTCCCCACTTAGATGTCAGTTGTGCCCCCTCGCTTCCTCCAATGTTATAATGTCGGCTCCATATGTTTCTGCATGGAATCACAAGACCCTGCACTCACTTCACCTGTCTAGCTGCTTCATGTAGTTATCTTTCCGCTCCCCAGGCTTTTCAATAATGTGTGGTATGTCTCGCTCTTCACCCGCTCTGCCCCATTATATCCGTCCGCTTTCGCGGCCTACCTGATAGTCCCGCTAGGATCGAGGGAGAGCGGCTCCAGGGTCTTTCCTACGCTCAGTGCGCCTTACAAGTGTAGCGCGTTATGGTTTTCGGCTCTTCTAGATGTGAGTCGCTGGGTAAGATTGCGGGTTATGAAGCTTCTCCGATGAGAGAGATGAGTTGGGCTACAAGAGTCTGCGCCTTCTTCCCAGCATCTTGTTTTGGCGCGAATATCTTCACTGGGGTATGAAGCTGTATACAGCGTTCCTGAGTTGTGCAAGTCTCACATATTTCTCCTGTGTCAGTTCAGACACTCTTGCAGCTGTAATCTTGAAGTTTTGGCTTGCAATATATTATTATTATACCGGCTTTTTAATGTTTGCAGTACAGAGCTTGGGAATTAAGCAGCCATCACCAAGCTCAGTCAGGCTCCGCCCCCCAAAACATTTCTTTTTAAAGGGACACTGAACCCAAACTTTTTCTTTTGTGGTTCAGATAGAGCATGCAATTTTAAGCAACTTTCTAATTTACTTCTATTATCAATTTTTATTCGTTCTCTTGCTATCTTTATTTGAAAAAGAAGGCATCTAAAGCTAAGGAGCCAGCAATTTGTTGGTTCTGCATGGAATCACAAGACCCTGCACTCACTTCACCTGTCTAGCTGCTTCATGTAGTTATCTTTCCGCTCCCCAGGCTTTTCAATAATGTGTGGTATGTCTCGCTCTTCACCCGCTCTGCCCCATTATATCCGTCCGCTTGGGAACAGAGCTTGGGAATTAAGCAGCCATCACCAAGCTCAGTCAGGCTCCGCCCCCCAAAACATTTCTTTTTAAAGGGACACTGAACCCAAACTTTTTCTTTTGTGGTTCAGATAGAGCATGCAATTTTAAGCAACTTTCTAATTTACTTCTATTATCAATTTTTATTCGTTCTCTTGCTATCTTTATTTGAAAAAGAAGGCATCTAAAGCTAAGGAGCCAGCAATTTGTTGGTTCAGACCATGGACAGCACTTGTTTATTGGTGCTGTCCAATTAGCAAGGACAACCCAGGTTGTTCACCAAAAATGGGCCGGCATCTAAACTTACATTCTTGCTGTCAAATAAACATACCAAGAGAATAAAGAAAATTTGATAATAGGAGTAAATTAGAAAGTTGCTTAAAATTGCATGCTCTATCTGAATCACAAAATAAAAATTTTAGGTTCAGTGTCCCTTTAAGTTTTCTTTATAAACAGTTCTACAAAACTAGTGTAGATAAAGAAAAATACCTCCAAATTAATGAATTATGCTGTCCTGATTTTAGGAATACCACATATATTCCAAGTAATTTATAGCAAATCTATATCAAATACTACAAAGATAGAATTATTGGTTTCAGGCTAACATTTGCTATGCTTAGACAGTAAGCTAAATAGTTGCCACCCAATTCAAAACTGCTACACAAAAGTATATGTTTGTAGAATTTAGAAACCCCAGGGTATTTACCTAGACATATTTGTACACTATATGTTTAACCCTTTATTCCTTTATTTTCAAGGGCAGAAAATAAAATTTAGGGGAATTAAAAAAACTAACTTTATTCAAATAAAATATTAATATACTTTATTAAAATAAATGTAATGCATTTTTTTTAAGTGTTCACTGGGAGAGAAGAAGAGAGGCCAAGGGGTCCTTTTTGATGTGTCCTTTCTGTCACATGACCACGGGGCACTTTTTTTTGCATCACTGGACTGCCTCGCTCTTGAAGCATCCAGTGATTTCCTAGTAAGCTTTATACCAGCATGCATTGCAGCATGCTAGAATCTAGGCTCAATTTCCGTATACAATCAATGTGACTAGCTGTATTTTTGGTTTGTATACACTGTAACAACCATATTTGTACTGTTGCTGGATGCCTGCATCTGAGGCTATCCAGCAACATCATGAAATGGAGGCTTCCTGATCACTGACAGGCATGTGATCACAAGAACCCCATGTCCCTGTGATCACTGTGATGTCATCCATTATGCTATTTCTGCAATGCCTAAATGCAAAATAGAGTGGCTTAACTATTGTAGACAAGACCGGCCTTTTCTGCTGGTTCTCGCTATTTACATAGCTTTACTCTAAACAATACTGCAGGATTGAAATTTTCAGTACAAGCAAAAGCAGCTATTCCAAATAACTAAATAAAGCCAAAGAAACTATTTGTAAACAATTTAAAGACCGCTGATCCATAACTTGTCCGCCTGCTCTGAGGCCGTGGACAGAAATCAACCTGATCGAATACGATCGGGTTGATTGACACCCCAGCTAGCGGCTGATTGGCCGCAAATCTGCAGGGGGCGGCATTGCACCAGCAGTTCACAAGAACTGCTGGTGCAATGATAAATGCCGACAGCGTATGCTGTCAGCATTTATCGATGTGCAGCAGATATGATACACTACATTGTATCATGTCCGCTCGCACTATGATAAATATACCCCTAAGTCTGAACATCAAAGGACTAGATTTTTTTTCTGACAAATTTCAGTCATGTCTATTTCCACTCCCCCTGTATCATGTGACAGCCATCAGCCAATTACAAATAATTCTGTGAGTTCTTGCACATGCTCAGTAGGTGCTAGCGATTTAAAAAGTGTAAGTATAAAAAGACTGTGCACATTTAGTTAATGGAAGTAAAATGGAAAGTTGTTTAAAATTGCCTGCACTATCTGAATAATGAAAGTTTGACTTGAGTGTCCCTTTAAGGAGAGAAAATCATATAGAACAATGTCCTTTTAAAACTCAGAACATGTTTATTATAACTAGGTATATAAAAGTAAAGTTGTACTATTAAACTGGAACCAATTTGTTTGTGAATGTTTATAAAAAATTATAATAAAAATGAAATATAATCTTAGTAAACGTTTACATCTAAATGCAACACTGTAAAGGAAGACTAAAATGCGGATTTTATTTAGTCACAGGGTTTTAGTATAAACTAAAAATGTTTACTTAACTTTATTATTTACCTTGAAAAGTCTAAGTCACATAAAATCATTGACCAGCATACTTTTAAACTAATAATACGATAAATGACACAACAAATTAAAAACATGCTTTACCCATAATTATAATTTAATTTCATATACTGTATCCTATATGAAAGGGAGCAAAACACAAATGTGTAGGAGAGCTGCCATCTCAGTGAAGAAAGAACAACTGTCTAAAATAAAAAGACACTTGACCAACAGACATATGAAAATCTATATATGGTTTGGTTTCCTGATTCCAGATCTCACCCCAGGCAGACTATCATCTGTGGTTGGGCTCTTTTTGAGGTCACTGAGCTCAGCTCCATTAGTCTCAATGTGCAAAGGAAACAACCTCCAAAACTGCTATCATGATCCAAGGACATTAGTCAAACACCTTATAGAAGCACAATTTATATATTTAAGTTTCCGGAACACAGCTTTCAGGAGAAAAAAATACTAAGAGATGCTCTATCTGAATTAGGGTGGATACAAAATCAATTATGTTTTTTTTAAAATCTGATTTTTTTTTATTTAAAAATCAGATTAATTTTGATTTAACTCAGATTTTCTTTTATTTAAATGGGATTTGTTAAAATAAAACACTTTTTGAGGAAAAATCTATCTAAATATATTCTATTTAAGATACATTATAATCCAAAGATTATTCATCCTGAAATATAGATTAGTTTTTAATTATATAGCAAGATGCTGCATATTCATGGCTGTAATATTTTGTTTTGTAAATTAATTCCATTAATCCATTCACAATGTAATGCTCTCCCGAAGGTTTCTGTCAGATTATTTTGGTCAATTTTTCTATCTTGAAGATATCACATATTACTGGTTTTGTAGTTCTCAAAACTGTGAATCAGATTTCATATTGACTTATTTTATCAGATTTGCTTCATTCTCTGAATCCTTTGTTGAAGGAGAGCACTGCTCTACTGGGGCCTAGCTGAATACATTGGGTGAGACAGTGACAAGCAGCTACCTCACAGTAGTGCTTTGCTTCTGAGCCTAACTATGCAGGCTTTTCAACAATGGATACCAAGAGAACAAAACAAATTAGATAAGACAACTCAATTGGAAAATTATTAAAAATTGCATGTTCTTTCTGAAATATGAAAGTTTAATTTGACTTTAATTTCCCTTTAATGCCATTGCTCCCCTGCGAATCTATGTACACAGAATAAACCCATACTACGTTTCAAGAAGCTCACTCAAATAGAAGATTGTTTGGAGTGGAATAGATCTGCACAAGGACCTAAGTGTGAGGAGGGAGGCACAAGCATTAAAAATGAAAAAAAAAATGCTATTGTTTTAGTTAAATTAAACTATTTAAATTATTGTTAATAAATAAAGTTGATCAAATATGAATGATTAACCAATTAAACTGGAGATAGTTCACCTCCAAATAATTTCATTAATTTCAATGATCTATCTTTGCATATCAAATGATATATAACCAGATCAGTAATGGTCTGATATAACTAAAAAAAATAATCAGAAAATGTATTATTTTAAAAATGAAAACCATGATTTAAATCTTTTTATATCAGTCTTACTGACTAGTGATTTAAATCATGATTTAAATCAAATCCACCCTGATCTGAATCGTCCAAAGTAAAATAGATTCCCCAGTAGAAGTCCTTACGTAGAAGAGTATAGTTATGCCACCAAGCACTACCTTATACATATTTAAATTTAGTTCATAATAATACAAACACATAGGGAGCGTAAATACAGCCAAGTGATGCTTTCTCAAAGATTGTTTAGGGGAGTTCCCAGCAGGCTTACAAAAACCCTCCGCTAACCAAGGCGTATACACTTCACTTGTTTTACTACACTTACATAACACAATGGCCTCTAGTTATCAAGCTCCGTAAGGAGCTTGATGGCCTTTATTTCTGGCGAGTCTTCAGACTCGCCAGAAACCGCAGTTATGAAGCAGCGGTCACAAAGACCACTGCTCCATAACCCTGTCAGCCTGCTCTGAGCAGGCGGACAGTCATCGCCGGAAATCAACCCGATCGAATACGATCGGGTTGACACCCCCCTGCTGGCGGCCTATTGGCCGCTAGTCTGCAGGGGGCGGCGTTGCACCAGCAGCTCTTGTGAGAGGTCTGGCGGACCTGATCCGCAGTGTCGATCAGGTCCGCCAGACCTTAATAACTAGAGGCCTAAGTGTATCAAAGTTACTTGGCAATAAGATATACATAAATGTTGCTAAGACTGACATTAAAATAAAAACAACTATTGTCTATTTTTTCAATCTTGTTACACGTATCTCTGTGGCAGTCTGTAAATATTGCAGAGAGGAGGTAGACAAGTCAATATTAAAGGGACAGTCTACTCCAAAATTTGTATTGTTTAAAAAGATAGATACTCCCTTTATTACACATTCACCAGTTTTTTACAGCCAACATGGTTATATTAATATACTTTTTTACCCCTGTGCTTACCTTGTATCTAAGCCTCGGAAGACTGCCTCTCTGTCTCAGTGCTTTTGACAGGTTTGCATTTTAACCAATCAGTGCTGATACGATCGGGATGATTGACACCTGCTGCTAGCGGCCAATTGGCCGTGAATGTGCAGGGGTGGTATTGCACAAGTACTTCACAAGAAATGCTTGTGCAATGTTAAATGCTGACAGTGTATGCTGTCAGCATTTAGCAATGTCGGGCGGACATGATTACATTGAATTATGTCCGCCCGGCCTATTATAAATTCACCCCATAGTGTGAACACACATTGTAGCCATGTTTCTCTACAGTGTACTTTTGAATTGTTCACATATTTAATAACTCTTCAACCAATCATTGTTGCTTTTTTAGACACACAATTGGCTCCACCTTCTAAAATTCCCTTTAACCTTTTAAAGCCGTTATGCCGTTCCATTCCGTCATAATTAGACTGGGCTTTAAAGCCGTTATGACGGAATGGAACGTCATAACTAACGGCTGTCCTGAAGCCTTCTGTGCTTCAGGGATTTAATCGCGGTCTGGAGGGCGTTCCTAGGATTGTAGGGACGCCCCCCAGATGCGATCCAATAATTGAAATCTCGCGATCGTATGCACGATCGCGTAGTTTCAATTTGTCTACATCGGAACAGTTGTTCCGATGTAGACACTTTAAGCCTGTCACGAAAGGGTTAACTTAGAATCATATAACTGGATAACAAGGTTTTAATGGAAAATCCTACTTATTTTGTAAACTGATTATTAAATTGGGTCACAATATTGATAGAATCAGTTTTATTTATTTCACTTATACTTTCTTCCACCATATTTTTACATGTTTTAATAAATTCTGTCTATCCATTGGGCTCACTTTTGATCATAGCTGCATAAGTGTTTTTCTATCATATCCCCTAGCTACCAATCTATTCTAAGATCTAGAGAATGCAAACTTATTTTTAGGATGGTATGAGACAACTTGTGTTTTTGGTAAAAATAATGAATTCAGCAAATCTATCACATTTTATGTTAGATATACTGATGACTTGTTATTATTATTAAGTGCTTCTTATGTATCTTAATTCTAATGAGTTGAACTTAAAGGGACACTGAACCCAATTTTTTTTTTCTTTCGTGATTCAGATAGAGCATTAAATTTTAAGCAACTTTCTAATTTACTCCTATTATCAAATTGTCTTCATTCACTTGGTATCTTTATTTGAAATACAAGAATGTAAGTTTAGATGCCGGCCCATTTTTGGTGAACAACCTGGGTTGTTCTTGCTGATTGGTGGATAAATTCACCCACCAATAAAAAGTGCTGTCCAGTGTACTGAACCAAAAAAACAAACTTAGATGCCTTCTTTTTCAAATAAAGATAGCAAGAGAACAGAGAAAAATTGATAATAGGAGTAAATTAGAAAGTTGCTTAAAAACATTAATTATGCTTACCTGATAATTTAATTTCCATCGTGGGGAGGAGAGTCCACGGCTTCATTCATTACTATTGGGAATTAAGAACCTGGCCACCACACCAGGAGGAGACAAAGACACCCCAGCCAAAGGCTTAAATACCTCTCCCACTCCCCTCATCCCCCAGTCATTCTGCCAAGGGAACAAGGAACAGTAGGAGAAACATCAGGGTATAAATGGTGCCAGAAGAAAAATTAAATTTAAGTCCGCCCACCGGAGATACGGGCGGGAGCCGTGGACTCTCCTCCCCACGATGGAATTGAAATTATCAGGTAAGCATAATTTATTTTCCATCTAAAGGGGAGGAGAGTCCACGGCTTTATTCATTACTATTGGGAACATATACCCAAACTCTAGAGGACACTGACTGAAACCGGAAGAGTAAAAGGTGGACCCTAATCTGAGGGAACCACAGTCTTTAGAATCTTTCTCCCAAAAGCCGCTTCCACAGAAGCAAAAACGTCAAATTTGTAAAACTTTGCAAAAGTATGTAAGGAAGACCAGGCCTCATTCTTGAAGGCCCAAGATGAAGCCACCGCTCTAGTGGAATGAGCCGTGATCCTCTGATGAGGCTTATGTCCTGCTTGTCATGATACAATCATGTGGAGTAGTTGCTTCCTGGATTGTCTACCCGGTAGAGGTCGTATTGTGGTCTCAGCCTGGAAAGAGTTAATGTGAACTGTTTTTTTTGTGTGTGAAATCTGTTTTCAGAAAAGCTGTAAGCTGAGACCCCCCCTTCCCCCCTCCTAAGCCTAGTGTTCTTTGTGTAACTGTGTGTAGGAATGCAAAACGCTGCTCCCTTGGAGACTGATACTGGGAGCTAAGACTTGTATTGGCTAACCCTCGTCGTAAATTATAACAAGGGCGGTGTCTTTGCAAGACAAAGAAAGTTTAGTTTAAGTGTATGTAACAAATACTTTTAGGTAGAATTGTCCTGGGACCAAAGCCACTAACATCATGAACAGCAGTTCTCCACATATCTAAAGGAATTTGGTAATAAGTAAGATATTGTGTTTCTATTATTTTTATGTCCCCTTTTCTTTTTAAAGAATTGTAACTTTGCAATTGTATGTTATTTGAATGTCTTTATAATTTCGCACTGTGTAACCTGTATTGATATTTGTGTTATAAAACACATAGAAAATCTCATTCTGTCTTTTGGGCTCTAATATCTGAATTCACACTCTGTTGAAAAGCACATTACCTAATTGTTAAATTGTGTTAGTTTTTTGGGGTTCCCAAAACGCCCCTTTAATTTAGAAGTTTTGGTGGTGGCAGAAATTGTTAGAGCAGTGTGGACAGGATTTGGGGGTTAATGTGGTGTCCCTTTTAAGGTCCTTTTGTAGAGTTGCAAGGTTAAGGGAACCAGAGCTGTGTGTTATTAACCCCTTCATGTCCACACCCCTCTATTGTGACATTGAGAAGGTTTGATTTGTCACACCACTGTCTCGTAAGCCAAACGGATCAAGCTCCTCAGCCAAAAAGACAAAGAAGAAGCAGAAGTTCTCTGACCCCTGCGCTTCCCTGAATGCAAGGACAAAAAGAGATGTAGATTGTCTGAAGTCCTTTGTAGCCTGAAGATAGAACTTCAGGGCACGGACCACATCTAGAATATGAAATAACCGCTCCTTTGAAGAAGAAGGGTTAGGGCACAGAGAAGGAACAACTATTTCCTGATTGATGTTACGATTGGACACCACCTTGGGAAGAAATCCCAAACCGGTGCGAAGAACAGCCTTATCCGAATGAAAAACCAGATAAGGTGGCCCATGTTTCAAGGACGCCAGTTGATATACTTTGAGAGCCGATGAAATGGACAGAATCTTAATGTCAAGGAAATGCATAGGCTCAAATGGGACCTGTTGCAAAACCCTAAGGACCAAGTCCAAGCTCCATGGGGGAGCAGACTGCCTAAAGACAGGCCTGACTCGAGACAAAGCCTGAAAAAAGGTTTGAAGCTCAGCAAGCTCAGCGAGTCTCCTGTGTAACAAAACAGATAATGCCAAAATCTGTCTCTTTAAGGAACTAGTGGCAAGAACCTTCTCTAAACCTTCTTGAAGAAGGGAAAGAATTCTGGAAACCCTCACCTTGTGCCAAGGGTATCCATGTTTCTCACACCAGGACAAGTAAGTCCTCCACACCTTATGGTAGATGCAACGAGTGACTGGCTTCCTTCCCTGAACTAGAGTGTCAATCACACTTTCAGAAAAAACCTCTCTTGGCTAGGACTAAGCGTTCAATCTCCACGCAGTCAGCTTCAGAGAATCGAGATTCTGATGCTGGAAAGGAACCTGTTCCAACAGATAACTGTGACAGGGTAACCTCCACGGCGGAGAGGATGACATCCCCACAAAATCCGCAAACCTCATCCTCCAAGGCCACGAAGGAGCAATCAGAATGGTCAACGCTTTCTCCTGCTTTATGCGTGCCACTACACGAGGTAGAAGTGGTAAGGGAGGGAAAAAATATTGAACACCCAAGGTGCCGCTAATGCATCTATCAGGGGAAGTTTGCAATTGAGTCTAGACGCCATGAGATCTATCTCCGGCGTCCCCCATCTGAGACAAATCTCTGCAAACACCTCGGGATGAAGAGACAGTTCCCCCGGGTGGAATGTTTGCCTGCTGAGAAAGCCTGCTTCCCAGTTGTCTACACCGGGGATGTGAATCGCCGAAGGCGAGCAGTTGTGGACCTCCGCCCATTCCATTATCCAAGACACCTCCCTCATTGCGAGGGAGCTCTTCGTACCCCCCCTGATGGTTGATGTAAGCCACAGAGGTAATGTTGTCTGTCTGAAACCTTATGAAGTTGAACGCCCCCAGACGGGGCCACACCTTCAGAGCATTGTAGATCGCTCAAAGTTCCAGGATATTTATTGGTAAATGGGACTCCAGCCGAGACCATTTCCCCTGTGCCAGACTAGCACCCCAAACAGCTCCCCACCCCGCCAGACTCGCGTCCATGGTCACAATCTCCCAGGACGATCTCAAGAAGGATGTCCCCATGGACAGTTGTTCCGGGTGGATCCACCAAGAGAGGGAGGTCTGAGCCCGTACATCCATGGATATCAGCTGTGAGAGATCTGGAATGATGTCTATGCTGGAGACCATGAACCCCATCACCTCCATACATTGGGCCACCGAGGGTCTCTCTGAGGATCGAAGGGCCAGGCAAGAGGATGCAAGCTTCCTGCGTTTCTGATCCATGAGAAAAATCTTCATGGACACTGAGTCTATGATCATGCCCAGAAACTCCACCCTGGTGCTGGGTATCAGGGAGCTCTTTCTGGAGTTTATCTTCCAACCATGAGATTGAAGTAACAGGAGCAGAGACCTTGAATGGTCCACTGCCTGACTGAAGGATTTTGCCTGAACCAGGAAGTCATCTAGATAGAGCACCACCGCAATACCCCTGGTTCTGGCTACAGCAAGCAGGGCCCCAAGAACCTTCGTGAAAATTCTTGGGGCCGTCACCAGACCGAAAGGAAGGGCCAAAAAACTGGAAGTGTTGGTCCAGGAACGCGAATCTCAGGAACTTAAAATGGTCCCTGTGAATTGGACCTGATCGTTTCTATTTTGAGCGATGGAACGGACAAAAACTTGTTTAAAAACTTCAGATCCAAAATCAGGTGTAACGTGCCCTCCTTTTTTGGAACTACGAACAGATTTGAATAATTCCCTAGACTCCTTTCTGGAAGGGGTACTGGTACGATAATACCTAGAGAGGAAAGATCCCTCACACATTCTAGAAAGGCTTCTTTCTTTTCCGGCCTCTATGACAGGTTTAACACAAGGAATCTGCCCCTGGGAGGGAAGGACTTGAATCCTATCCTGTAACCATGGAAGACTACCGCCAGAACCCAGGGGTCCTGAACTTTTTGCAACCGGGCTTCAGAGAATAGAGATAACCTGCCCCCTACTCGGTCCATAGACCTGTCGCCCCTTCTTGCCGACTTGGTCTCTGCAGGCTTCTTGTTCTGTTTGGACTTGTTCCAAGACTAAGCAGGCTTCCAAGTTCCCTTGGACTGGTCCACTTTCGCAGGGGGCTGCTGTCGCTAGGCCTTATCTGCACGAAAGGGACGAAAAGTAGCTCCTTTCGGTTTAGCTTTCTTATCTTGGGGTAGGAAGGCACCCTTGTCTCCCGTAACCGTGGAAATGATCGAGTCCAAGCCTGGACCGAACAGAATCTTTCCTTGAAAGGGCAGGGACAGTAACCTCAATTTAGAGGTCATGTCCGCCGACCAAGATATTAGCCACAAGGCCCTGTGCGCTAAAACCGAAAACCCTGACACCTTAGCATTCAGGCGAATAATTTGCATATTCGTGTCACAAATGAAAGAATTGCCTACCTTGAAAGCCTTAATCTTTTCCTGCACCTCTTCGAAAAAGAGTTCACCCTCAATCATTTCACTCAGGAAATCACACCAATATGATGCAGCTCCAGCAACCGTGGCTACGGCTGCTGCCAGCTGAAAAACAAACCCTGTATGCTGAAACATCTTTCTCAGCATGTTTTCCAACTTTTTATCCATGGGCTCTTTGAACAAAGAACTATCCTCTAGGGGAATAGTTGTTCACTTAGCAAGCGTGGAGATGGCCCCATCCACCCTAGGAATGGTCCCCCGCAACTCCAACTGAGCCTCCGGAACGGGGAAAAGTTTCTTAAAGGAAGAAGGGGAAAAGGAAGAACCTAATCGAGCCCATTCTATCTTGAAAATGTTAGCCATCTTTATAGGAACTGGGAAGGTCTGGGGTACCACCCTGTCCTCATAAACCTTATTTAGCTTAGGGATAGAAGGTTCCTCCAGAAGCTTCATCTCCGGAACCTCAAGAGTAGAAAGCACTTGCTTTAGCAAAAAGCGCAAATTCTTCATCTTAAACCTATAGCCAGGCTCCTCTGCAGGAGCTTTAGATGACACGGATTCTGACCCAGAAGGAGTACCCTCCGACGCGTTGGAGTGGGCCCCTTAATTGAACCACTCCGCAGGAGCATCCAACAAAGACAAGTCCTGAGTCGGGCCGCTCTGAAAGGCCCTACGCTTGCGCTTAGCAGAACGTGGTAAGGCGTGGATCACTTTTAGAAACCGTCAACGCCGATTGCTGTAGGAGCTGTTAATATGAGTTGGGATGGTTTCACAAAAGAGACTCTCCCTGCATCTCTGGACTCTAACTTTCACCCAAGCCCTCACTGAGAAGCCTTGTAGAGCTACTTAAAACTCCTGTCCCATTGTGAAGAGTAATAACCTTCATAAGAGAACTCCGAATCTTCGGCACCTATCTGCCACCTTCTGTGATGAAAGGCAAAGAATAACTGGAGATGAGGGGAGTGGGAGAGGTATTTAAGCCTTTGGCCGGGGTGTCTTTGCCTCCTCCTGGTGTGGTGGCCAGGTTCTTAATTCCCAATAGTAATGAATGAAGCTGTGGACTCTCCTCCCCTTTAGATGGACATTGCATGTTCTATCTGAATCACTAAAGAAAAAATTTGGGTTCAGTGTCCCTTTAAGGTTCACACATCATATTGATGCCAAACAGATACAATATTTGGATATCCTTCTAAATTGGGATGAAGATAAAATATTAGTAAAGTTTTATAGAAATTAAATTGCAGGAAAAATGCTATTGAGGACTGACTCCTGTCACCCGGGCAATCTCAAAAAAGGTAGTTAGTCTTAGCTTATAACAAATTTTCTGTTTCACTGTACAAAATGGTTTTGATACATTTGTTTTTATGTAGTTGTAGTAAAACAAGTGAAGTGTATATATATCAAATTTAGGGGTGGGGTTTTTGTGCTATGTAAACCTGCTGGGAACTCCACTAACCAAATCTCTGAGAAAGCTCCAGTTGGGCATGAATCGTATCAAATGATGTCACAGTTTGTATTATTTTTAACTAAGTTTAAATTAATTATTTATTTTTACTTATAAAGCAGTGCTTGGTGGCATGACTTTAAACTTCTACGTAAGGACTTCTACCGTGGAATCTATTTTACTTTGGATTGTGCATATCAAAAGTGGGATGATATTTCGGTGTTCTTCAAACAAGGTAAATACAAAGTGCCTGGGGACAATGGGATCTTTCTCTGGCTGAGGTAGTTTTTTCAAACTGCAAACTTTTTCTGTACTTATCTATCTGAATCATAAAAGGAAAAGTTTGAGTTTCAAGTCCCTTTAATGCCCCTTTAACAGGAAACACCTTTAATTAAACCTATAGTATAGCATATTAAGTCAATTATATCTTAAAATTGACTCTGAGCTCCTAATACTGACAAGTAAATTGTAGACGGCTGTCAAGAAAGTTACATCATCTTTTATAAATACTAAAGAAATGTTTTCTAAGTTCTGTCAAAATTCCCGATCCCATCATTATTCATTTTAATCATTTGAAAAGCATTAATTAAATGATCACCTCTCATGCGGTTCTAGTAAAAGAAACTCCCTGACACAAGAGGAACAAGTAGAATTCTATTTCACAGGTGATTAACAAAACAATTTCTTTGTACAAAATATCCACAAGCATGTTCTTGAGATTAAATAAACGGAAGACACAGTTTTCACTGACTGAGCAAATAAAACAAAACCATAATTATTTGTTGAAATATTCTACACAGAACCAGACAAGATCATCACATTCCACAGATTTCCAAAATCTCTATGTAGATGGGAATTGTTTAACCTTTTATATGTCACAGGCTTGGTAGGTCAATTTAGTTTGAGATATTTAAATGGAATTTCCATTTAAACTATGGACATTCAAATTAAATACATATTTTCAAATTAACCCTATGAGTGCTAAGCACTTTCCCACCTGGGTGCTAAGATTTTTTAATGTTTTTATTTTTTGAACAATTGTTTTTTAACTTTTTATTTTGTTTTCAGGCCCCCACTTACACTGTTGGAAATGTTAGGCGATTACCTTTCCAATGGTGGGTCTTGGGGGTCTGTAGCTGCTTAGATGCCTGAGATACAGGCTTCTAAGCAGCATGCCCCCTGCTCCGATACTTAACATTGTTAAGTATAAATAAAGTTGCGCAGTGATGTCATCACGTTATTGCACGTGACGTCACCATGCAAAACGGGAAGCCCTGGCGATGCCTGTCACTCTACAGGCACGATCGCCGGGGTAGGAGCGGGTGGGAGCCCCCAGATCTCCCTCAAAGTGGGAGAGTGCTAGTGACAGCTCTGAGCCGTCATTAGCACAAGAGCCGTCATTAGCACAAGAGCCGTCATTAGCACTCAAAGGGTTAAAGGGACACTGAACCCAATTTTTTCTTTTGTGACTCAGATAGAGCATGCAATTTTAAGCAACTTTCTAATTTACTCCTATTAGCAAATTTTCTTTATTCTCTTGGTATGTTTATTTGAAAATCAAGAATGTAAGTTTAGATGCCGGCCCATTTTTGGTGAACAACCTGGGTTGTCCTTGCTGATTGGACAGCACCAATAAAAAAGTGCTGTCCATGGTTCTAAACCAAAGATTTTCTGGCTCCTTAGCTTAAATGCTTTCTTTTTCAAATAAAGATAGCAAGAGAACAAAGAAAAATTGATAATAGGAGTAATTTAGAAAGTTGCTTAAAATTGCATGCTCTATCTGAATCACAAAAGAAAAAAATTGGGTTCAGTGTCCCTTTAAGCAGACCTGTTCCTCTGTGTATATCACTTCTACAAAATTAATTTTGTTTTAGAGAATACATACCTATATCAATAAACCCTTAGAAAAGCCTAACACTAACCCCCGAAGATCCACTTATAGTTTTTGAAAACCCGACATCCATCCTCAAGAAGCGGCAGAAGTCCTCATCGAAGCCGGCAGAAGTCTTTATCCAGACGGCATCTTCTATCTTCATCCATCTGGCGTGGAGCGGCTCCATCTTCAAGACATCCAGCTCGGAGCATCCTCTACAATCGAAGTCTTCTTGCAGAATAAAGGTTCCTTTAAGTGACGTCATCCAAGATGGCGTCCCTTGAATTTTGATTGGCTGATAGAATTCAGCCAATCTAAATTAAAGGTGAAAAAATCCTATTGGTTGATGCAATCAGCCAATAGGATTGAGATTGCATTCAATTGGCTGATTGGAACAGCCAATAGAATGCAAGCTCAATCCTACTGGCTGATTGGATGAGTCAATAGGATTGAAGCTCAATCCTATTGGCTGATTGCATCAGCCAATAGGATTTTTTCACCTTTAATTCCGATCGGCTGATAGAATTCTATCAGCCAATCGGAATTCAAGGGACGCCATCTTGGATGACATCACTTAAAGAAACCTTCATTCTGCAAGAAGACTTCGATTGAAGAGGATGCTCCGTGCCGGATGTCTTGAAGATGGACCCGCTCTGCGCTGTCTGAATGAAGACTTCTGCGGGCTTTGATGAAGACTTCGGCCGCTTGGATGAAGACTTCTTCCGGCTTTTATGAGGACTTCTGCCGCTTCTTGAGGATGGATGTCGGGTCTTCAAAAACTGTAAGTGGATCTTCGGGGGTTAGTGTTAGGCTTTTCTAAGGGTTTATTGGGTGGGTTTTATTTTTAGATTAGGGGCTTGGGCACTTGAAAAGGAGCAAAATGCCCTTTTAAGGGCAATGCCCATCCAAATGCCCTTTTCAGGGCAATGGGGAGCTTAGGTTTTTTTAGTTAGGATTTTATTTGCGGGGTTGGTTGTGTGGGTGGTGGGTTTTACTGTTGGGGGGGTGTTTGTATTTTTTTTTATTTTTATTTTTTTCAGGTAAAAGAGCTGATTTCTTTGGGGCAATGCCCCGCAAACAGCCCTTTTAAGGGCTATTGGTAGTTTAGTTTAGGCTAGGGTTTTTTTTATTTGGGGGGTGCTTTTTTATTTTGATAGGGCTATTAGATTAGGTGTAATTAGTTTAACGATCTGATAATTTCTTTTTTTATATTGTGTAATTTAGTGTGTTTTTTTTGTCATTTAGGTAATTGTATTTAATTTAGATAATTGATTTAATTGTAGTGTAAGGTTAGGTGTTAGTGTAAGACAGCTTAAGTTTTATTTTACAGGTAAATTTATATTTATTTTAGCTAGGTATATCACTTCTACAAAATTAATTTTGTTTTAGAGAATACATACCTATATCAATAAACCCATAAAAAAGCCTAACACTAACCCCCGAAGATCCACTTATAGTTTTTGAAGACCCGACATCCATCCTCAAGAAGCGGCAGAAGTCCTCATCGAAGCCGGCAGAAGTCTTTATCCAGACGGCATCTTCTATCTTCATCCATCTGGCGTGGAGCGGCTCCATCTTCAAGACATCCAGCGCGGAGCATCCTCTACAATCGAAGTCTTCTTGCAGAATGAAGGTTCCTTTAAGTGACGTCATCCAAGATGGCGTCCCTTGAATTTTGATTGGCTGATAGAATTCAGCCAATCTAAATTAAAGGTGAAAAAATCCTATTGGCTGATGCAATCAGCCAATAGGATTGAGATTGCATTCAATTGGCTGATTGGAACAGCCAATAGAATGCAAGCTCAATCCTATTGGCTGATTGGATGAGTCAATAGGATTGAAGCTCAATCCTATTGGCTGATTGCATCAGCCAATAGGATTTTTTCACCTTTAATTCCGATTGGCTGATAGAATTCTATCAGCCAATCGGAATTCAAGGGACGCCATCTTGGATGACATCACTTAAAGGAACCTTCATTCTGCAAGAAGACTTCGATTGAAGAGGATGCTCCGTGCCGGATGTCTTGAAGATGGACCCGCTCTGCGCTGTCTGAATGAAGACTTCTGCGGGCTTTGATGAAGACTTCGGCCGCTTGGATGAAGACTTCTTCCGGCTTTGATGAGGACTTCTGCCGCTTCTTGAGGATGGATGTCGGGTCTTCAAAAACTGTAAGTGGATCTTCGGGGGTTATTGTTAGGCTTTTTTAAGGGTTTATTGGGTGGGTTTTATTTTTAGATTAGGGGCTTGGGCACTTGAAAAGGAGCTAAATGCCCTTTTAAGGGCAATGCCCATCCAAATGCCCTTTTCAGGGCAATGGGGAGCTTAGGTTTTTTTAGTTAGGATTTTATTTGCAGGGTTGGTTGTGTGGGTGGTGGGTTTTACTGTTGGGGGGGTGTTTGTATTTTTTTTTTTTTCAGGTAAAAGAGCTGATTTCTTTGGGGCAATGCCCCGCAAACAGCCCTTTTAAGGGCTATTGGTAGTTTAGTTTAGGCTAGGGTTTTTTTATTTGTGGGGGGGTGCTTTTTTATTTTGATAGGGCTATTAGATTAGGTGTAATTAGTTTAACGATCTGATAATTTCTTTTTTTATATTGTGTAATTTAGTGTGGTTTTTTGTCATTTAGGTAATTGTATTTAATTTAGATAATTGATTTAATTGTAGTGTAAGGTTAGGTGTTAGTGTAAGACAGGTTAGGTTTTATTTTACAGGTAAATTTATATTTATTTTAGCTAGGTAGTTAGTAAATAGTTAATACCTATTTAGTAACTATTCTACCTAGTGAAAATAAATACAAACTTGCCAGTAAAATAAAAATAAACCCTAAGATAGCTACAATGTAACTATTAGTTTTATTGTAGCTAGCTTAGGGTTTATTTTACAGGTAAGTATTTAGTTTTAAATAGGAATTATTTAGGTAATGATAGTAGGTTTTATTTAGATTTATTTTAATTATATTTAAGTTAGGGGGTGTTAGGGTTAGACTTAGGTTTAGGGGTTAATAAATGTAGTATAGTGGTGGCGACGTTGGGGGTGGCAGATTAGGGGTTAATAAATGTAGGTAGGTGGCGGCGATGTTAGGGGTGGCAGATTAGGGGTTAATAATATTTAACTAGTGTTTGTGATGTGGGGGTACGGCGGTTTAGGGGTTAATATGTTTATTATAGTGGCGGCGACGTTGGGGACGGCAGATTAGGGGCTAATAAGTGTAGGTAGGTTGCACCGACATTGGGGGAGGGATATTAGGGCTTAATAAATATAATGTAGATGTTGGGGTCAGCAGATTAGGGGTTAATAAGTATAATGTAGGTGTCAGCGATGTCGGGGGCAGCAGATTAGAAGTTAATAAGTGTAAGATTAGGGGTGTTTAGGGGTGTTTAGGGGTTCATAATAGGGTGTTGGGTGTAAACATAATTTTTGTTTCCCCATAGGAATCAATGGGGCTGCGTTACGGAGCTTTACGCTGCTTTTTTGCAGGTGTTAGGCTTTTTTTCAGCCAGCTCTCCCCATTGACGTCTATGGGGAAATCGTGCACGAGCAAGTAAAACCAGCTCACCACAGCTTTCAGCAGAACTGGTATTGGAGTGTGGTATGGAGCTCAATTTTGCTCTAATGCTCACTTCTTGCCTGACAACGCTGGGTTTTTATAAACCTGTAATACCAGTGCTGTAGGGAAGTTAGCGGTGCAATAACTTGCAAGTTAGCACTGTACCGCTCATAAAGCAAAACTTGTAATCTAGCAGATAGATAGGGTCAGGAACATTCACATTTCTTGAGCACTATGGAGTAGGTTTATTTAGCTGCATTTGCAGCTTTTTGGCTATGTGGAGCAGGTTCACATGAGTGAACCCATAGCCGCAAATTCAAGAAGCAAAAACTGCTTCTTTTTGCCTCTCTTCCACTTGAGAGATGGCGAGATCTATCACCCTGACCATCGCTCATTTGAGGTGCTTGATATGCCCCATTCTTGCGCAATTGGTTTCCGCCAAAGCAGAAGACAGCATTGCACAAGAGTCCTCTTGTATAATACAACATTGCAAGTGGTAAATGCAGGAGGACAAGTTCTCTACTTGCAAACCTGTCCGCCTGCAATTATGTGAAATTTAGCAATATATATATATAACAGAACATTGTTACAAGCATTATAACAAACATTGCTGGCATATAATGCTCAAGACGTGCACTAGTGAGTCAGTATGTCTTTTTTTACTACCAGTACATTTAGCTCATTGCATATTTTAAAACAAACTTGCCAGCTTTCATTTTATGAGATAAAACAGGACACTCATTTTACGATAGAAAAATAAGGTAGACCTACAGAAAAAAAAAGTTGAGAGCAGCAGGGAAGGGGAAGGAGAGGGGATGATGACCCGTTTACACAGGCTTTAGAACTAGAATATATATATATATATATATATATATATATATATATATACATATACACAGTGGGGCAAAAAAGTATTTAGTCAGCCACCAATTGTGCAAGTTCTCCCACTTAAGAAGATGAGAGAGGCCTGTAATTTTCATCATAGGTATACCTCAACTATGAGAGACAAAATGTGGAAACAAATCCAGACAATCACATTGTCTGATTTGGAAAGAATTTATTTGCAAATTATGGTGGAAAATAAGTATTTGGTCAATATCAAAAGTTCATCTCAATACTTTGTTATATATCCTTTGTTGGCAATGACAGAGGTCAAACGTTTTCTGTAAGTCTTCACAAGGTTGTCACACACTGTTGCTGGTATGTTGGCCCATTCCTGCATTCAGATCTCCTCTAGAGCAGTGATATTTTGGGGCTGTCGCTGGGCAACACAGACTTTCAACTCCCTCCAAAGGTTTTCTATGGGGTTGAGATCTGGAGACTGGCTAGGCCACTCCAGGACCTTGAAATGCTTCTTACGAAGCCACTTCTTTGTTGCCCGGGCAGTGTGTTTGGGATCATTGTCATGCTGAAAGACCCAGCCACGTTTCATCTTCAATGCCCTTGCTGATGAAAGGAGGTTTGCACTCAAAATCTCACGATACATGGCCCCATTCATTCTTTCATGTACACGATCAGTCGTCCTGTTCCCTTTGCAGAGAAACAGCCCCAAAGCATGATGTTGCCACACCCATGCTTCACAGTAGGAATGGTGTTCTTTGGTTGCAACACAGCATTCTCTCTCCTCCAAACACGACGAGTTGTGTTTCTACCAAACAGTTTTACTTTGGTTTCATCTGACCATATGACATTCTCCCAATCCGCTTCTGGATCATCCAAATGCTCTCTAGCATACTTCAGACGGGCCCGGACATATACTGGCTTAAGCAGGGGGACACGTCTGGCACTGCAGGATCTGAGTCCCTGGCGGTGTAGTGTGTTACTGATGGTAGCCTTTGTTACGTTGGTCCCAGCTCTCTGCAGGTAATTCACTAGGTCCCCGTGTGGTTGTGGGATGTTTGCTCCCTGTTCTTATGATCATTTTGACCCCACGGGGTGAGATCTTGCATGGAGCCCCAGATCAAGGGAGATTATCAGTGGTCTTTTATGTCTTCCATTTTCTAATTATTGCTCCCACAGTTGATTTCTTCACACCAAGATGCTTGCCTATTGCAGATTCAGTCTTCCCAGCCTGGTGCAGGTCTACAATTCTGTTTCTGGTGTCCTTCAACAGCTCTTTGGTCTTCACCATAGTGGAGTTTGGAGTGTGACTGTTTGAGGGTGTGGACAGGTGTCTTTTATACTGATAACAAGTTCAAACAGGTTCATTAATACAGGTAATGAGTGGAGGACAGAGGAGCCTCTTAAAGAAGAAGATACAGGTCTGTGAGAGAAAGAAATATTGCTTGTTTGTAGGTGATCAAATACTTATTTTCCACCATAATATGCAAATAAATTCTTTCCAAATCAGACAATATGATTGTCTGGATTTGTTTCCACATTTTGTCTCTCACAGTTGAGGTATACCTATGATGAAAATTACAGGCCTTTCTCATCTTCTTAAGTGGGAGAACTTGCACAATTGGTGGCTGACTAAATACTTTTTTGCCCCACTATATATATATATATGTGTGTGTATATATATATTTATATTTAATGTTCTACAGTAAAAGGAATGTTTACAATATGATAAAGAACTGGAGCTGATAATAGTTTTCAGTGTCAAGTCTTTCTTTTCAGCGCTGTTTATCCTTTTTCTTGACAGCATATTTATTCATTATTCTAAAACTCTGGTAGTGAACAAAAAGGTAAAGGCGCCTTTAGGATAAAAATATTTACAATAAAAGTACTACGCAAGCCCGAGCAACAAGCGGATAAATTAAATAAATAAATGTACCTAACACTGGGGGCAAGCAGGTCAACAGTCTGCAATGTGAAGATGAAACAATGAAATTCATTCTTTAAGATCAAAAGAAAAGGAAGATTAAAAAAAGAAAGGTTCAGAGTCTTTAGTAAGGAATGTTAGGTGACGTTGTTAAAGGCAACACTGTGAAACCCTAACACTTCACAGAAACTTGAAAGTGAAAACTGGAATGTGAGGAGAGCAACAGATGGTAAACAGCTGGATTACAATGACTTCAGGAACCTTCAAGACAGAAATAAAACTAATTTGTATGTAGTGATATTCAAGGTAGTCAAGGATCACTTGACCCGACTGGTTTGCTCATTTGTTAGAATGCATTATACATTTTACAACACACTTTTATATAATGCATCTGCACCGGAAGAGATTCATTTCACTCCTTTTTATTATACTTTAAAAATATGTCTTCCTCTTACGCAAGTTCCTTGCATGGAGCTAGGCGAAAAGAAGATACTGAATGTGAAACTAAAGGCAAAGTGGCTTTAAAGGGACAGAAAAGTCAGTCAATTTTAAACAATTCTCCCATTTACTTGTATTATCATATTTGCATTGTTCCCTTGTTATTCTTTGTTGATGAGTAGACCAAAATAGCCTCAGGAGCAGCAATGCCCTACTGGGGCAAGCTGAACACATTGTGTGTGCCAATAGCAGGAGGCTTATATGTTCAGTAACCAATTACCAGCTAGCTCCCAGTAGTGCTTTGCTGTTACTGAGCCTACCTAGGTATGTTTTTCAACAAATGATAGCAAGAGAACAAAGCACATTAGATAATAAAAGTAAATTGAAATGTTGTTTAAAATTGCATGCTGTATCTGAGTTATAAAATTTTAATTTGTTCTCACTCCTCAATACACATAAATATATAAATACAGCCATTCATGTCAAAACATACATTTCCTTGTCTCCATTATTGATAGACATTTTAATTTAACTGCTATCCCTCCATTTTTTTCTTTTCATTTTTTTATTCTTATATTTAATTCCATATCTTCATCCAGAGAATCCGATTTGTCACTAAACCAAGAACATATTTAGGGCTCCATTTATTAAGCAGCAGATGCTACTTCAGGGTCCCATTGTTTCAGGCTCGTTTCATAAGACCGCCGCTCCTTAACTTGTCCGCCACCTTTTAGGTGGCAGAGGGAAATCACCCCGATACGACCGGGATGATTGACACCCCCTGCTAGAGTCCGATTGGCCACCAGTGATCAGGGGCAGCATTGCACAAGCATTTCACCAGAAATGCTTGTGCAATATTAAATGCTGTTGGCATTAAGCGAGATCGAGCGGACTTTTAATAAATCTACCGCTATGTGTTTCATGTTGTAGTAGTGTAATTTTACTGTAGATATGAATACAATAAAATGTTATTTGTCACTGAGTTCACTAAGCACCAGATCTCAAAAAGCTTATCCCAAAATAACCTGCACACAACAGATCAAATCTTGGTGCAAAAAAAAGTGTAAAGGGCATGAGCATAAACAATAAACTTCCATGGGTCAGACTTCTGTTATCATGTTGTATTAGTATACCTAGATAGGCTGAAGAGCCGCAATGCACTTCTGGGAGATAGCTGGTGATTGGTGGCTACATACTTTTGCCTCTTGTCAATGGCTCATCAGATGCGTGTAACTAGGTCCTGGTAGTTCACTGTTGCTCTGGATAAGGAGTTGAACACATAGTTATTTGCAATAATAACACGCTCTAACACAGCTTATTTCCTCTTTGTCCCATAAACAAAATCCGCATATTGAGAGGCCACAAGAAATTGAGTTACATATTACTTTCAATTGGTATTTGCAACATCATCTCAAGCCAATTGGTTATAATTTGTTGACATGTTTTTTTCTATACATTTGACTTATTTCTTTAATTCATTACACTAAGCCCAATTTAGAAAATAACTAATCATAAGGGGAGGGCTAAATTAATTTGCTAAGGGGGTGTAAGGTGTTAATGGACGTAAAGGACCACAGGTAATAGTGATCAGAAATCAATAATCAATTATGAAAGGTGCAGTTAATGGCAACAAGGGAACCTCATTTAATAGCCACAGGGGAGCAGCATAAATTGCTAATAATTCTGGAGAGGGTTCTAGTGGTTAGGAGTAAAAGGCAGTAAAGATATTTCAGAATCAGGGTTGTGAGTTAACTGCAAAAAGGAATTGGCAAGAGTTAAATGTTATAGGAAGGTAGCAATTTGGGGGTTTATGGAATAGAGGGTTAACTGATACACGAGATGCAGCACAGTTAGGGTCAATTATGGTGGAGGACCTAGCAGGGTAGGTTTAATACCGCTAGCGAGTCCAATTCAGTTAGGGTTGAAGGTGATGGAGCCAAGTCGCTGGTTCTGGGGGAATTCAGGAATAGGTTAAAGGATCATTCTACTCCAGAATTGTTATTGTTTAAAAATATAGATAATCCTTTTATTACCCATTCCCCAGTTTGGCATAACTAACACAGTTATATTAATATACTTTTTACATCTATTATTTCCTCTTATGCTGCTTATTTCAGGTCTTTTGCCCGACTTGCATTTTAGCCAATCAGTGCTGACTCCTAGGTACCTCCACGGGAGTGAGCATGTTATCTATATGACACACATGAACTAGCACTGTCTAGCTGTGAAAAACTGTCAAAATGCACTGAGATAAGAGGTGGCCTTCAAGGGCTTAGAAATTAGCATATGAACTGATCTATGTTTAGCTTTTAACAAAGAATACCAAGAACAAATTCAGAACTTGTCTCCAGATACTCTCCCTCCCGCCCCCACTTGTTCCCTGCAAAAGCTATCCTGTATACCGTCTATGTTCACAGCGCTGCGGAATCTGTTGGCGCTCTACAAATACCTGATAATAATAACAACAAATCAAATGTGGTGATAAAAGTACAATGGAAAGTAAACTGAATGTTCTATCTGAATCATGAAAGATTAATTTTGACTTGAATGTTAATACATTGTTAAAACATTAATTACAGTTGGAGATCTGGTGCAGTAAGGGTTAAATGCCAGAGTGTTCCCATGAGAGATACAGGAGCTGCAAGTGGTTCAGAGGATTATAACTCCCTATATAATGAATGGGATATATTTGTTACAGGCACTAGTGCTTATTGCTGTGGAGGCCAATAACTCCTTACTGGACTGGTCATTACAAACAGATTTAAGGTTCAGCCATGAAATCTGACCCCTGTATCTCATTATGTTAAGAGCTATAATTTTTCTGCTCTATTGTGATTCAACCCTATGTGAAAGTTAAAGGGTAATTCAGAATTACTTGACAGGTCCGAGTCCCATACTGGACTGACCAGTTCCACATTTATGCTAGATCCTATGCAAGTTGAAAATTGAGTTGCTATGAAAAATCTATCAACATCAGATTATTCATAGTGGCTTCATATTAGTAACTAGATAATACTAGCACTATTATTTATTGACAACATCTGCCTCATTAAATACAAATTAAATGTTCATGATTCAAACAAAGGGGCCAAATTATTAAGCAATGTATGGTGCCTAATACATCTGTTTCCGAGTGAGCCTTCAGGCTCGCCGGAAACAGCAGTTAAATTCCTTAACTGGTCCACCGCTTCTGAGCGGCGGACAGCATTCAACACGATCAGGTTGATTGACACCCCCTGCTTATTGGCCGCGAATCTGCAGGGGCGGCATTGCACAAGCAGTTCACCAGAACTGCTTGTGTAATGCTAAATGCCGACAGCATATGCTATCGGCATTCAGCAATGTCTGTCGGACATTATCCGTCCCGTGAGGTGCATACCCATCAATCATCTCCATTGTCACATGCAGCTTCCCGTAGCCCGCCTGATCCTCCGTCTGGATGGAGCCTTTTACCATCAGACTTTACTGTGCAGTTAAAAGACGGTGGTGTCTGAGGCCCTTAGTGTTGTACCGTGCCCTGCTAAGCGTCAGCGAAAGGTTAAACATAGCTCTCCGGTTCAGGGGACATCCAGTGATTTACTTGATTTGTCTGCTTTTCAAGTATCCCAGGACGGGTCACACTCTGAGTCTTCAGAGGGTGAAATTTCTGGATTGGAGTCTGCTACCTCTAGGCCTCCGGCTGCAGAGGAGCCAGCCTTTAAATTTAAAATTGAACACCTACATTTTCTTCAAAAAGGAGGTTCTGTCGACATTAGAGGTTCATGAGGCTAAGTTGCCTAATGAACCTTTGATCCCTAAATTAGACAGAGTGTACGAGGACAGGGTAGCACTGCTAACTTTTCCTGTACCTGTAAAAATGGTGAATATTATTAAAAACGAATGGGATATAATTGGATCTTCCTTTTCCCCTTCGTCTGCCTTTAAAAAATTATTCCCGTCCTGGACTCTCAGCTGGAGTCGTGGGGTTCCGTCCCTAAGGTGGATGGTGCTATCTCCATGTTAGCTAAGCGTACTACTATCCCTCTTGAGGATAGCTCGTCTGTCAGAGAGCCGATGGATAAGAAAATGGAAACTTTTCTCAGAAAAATGTTCCAGCATATGGGATATTTATTTTAACCGGCAGCAGCTGTTGCCTCGGTTGCTGGAGCTGCGGCCTACTGGTACAACTCCTTAGCAGAATTGATCGAGGTGGAGGGTCCCTTCAATGTTATCCAAGAAAGAATTAAGGCTTTAAGAATTGTTAATTCTTTTATCTGTGATGCAAACATGCAGATTATTCGCCTGAATTCTAAAATATCTGGTTTCTCAGTGCAGACATGTCGGGCGCTCTGGCTGAATTCCTGGTCTCCAGACATGACTTCTAAGTCTAGACTTCTTTCCCTCCCCTTTAAGGGAAAACATGTATTTTGTCCAGGCCCGGACTCCATTATCTCCACAGTTACAGGGGACAAGGGTGCTTTCCTACCGTAGGATAAAAAGAACAAATCTAAGGGACAAGGATCTAATTTTCATTCCTTTCGTTCTGAAAGGTCCCAACTGTCAGCAGTCATCCTCTAAGCCTGAGCAAACCAAGAGCACTTGGAAGCCAGCTCAATCCTGGAATAAATCCAAGCAGAACAAGAACCTCCGCCGAGAACAAGTCGGCATGAAGGGGTGGCCCCCGATCCAAAGCTGGATCATGTAGGGGACAGACTGTCGCTGTTTTCAGACGCTTGGTCCAGGTATGTGCAGGATCTGCGGGTCCTGGAGGTCATAGCCCATGGATATAAGATAGGTTTCAAATCTCATCCACCCAAGGGCAGATTTCTCCTCTCAAGCCTGCTTTTAAAACCAGAAAAGAGGGAAACCTTTCTGGGGTGCGTGCGGGATCTTTCCTCCTTAGGGGTTATTGTCCCGGTTCCTATCGCAGAAAGAGGATTGGTATACTACTCAAACCTGTTTGTGGTCCCAAAGAAGGAGGGAATTTTCTGCCCAATTCTGGACCTAAAGTGTTTAAACAAGTTTCTAAATGTCCCCTCGTTCAAGATGGAGACAATAAGGTCCATTCTTCCTCTAGTTCAGGAAGGACAGTTCATGACCAACATAGATCTGAAGGATGCCTACCTTCACGTTCCAATCCACAGGGACCACTTCCAATTCCTAAGGTTTGCGTTCCTGGATCAGCACTTCTAGGAGCTCTACTGGCCATTGCCAGAACCCAAAAAACATAATTTATGTAAGAACTTACCTGATAAATTCATTTCTTTCATATTAACAAGAGTCCATGAGCTAGTGACGTATGGGATATACATTCCTACCAGGAGGGGCAAAGTTTCCCAAACCTTAAAATGCCTATAAATACACCCCTCACCACACCCACAAATCAGTTTAACGAATAGCCAAGAAGTGGGGTGATAAGAAAAAAAGTGCGAAGCATATAAAATAAGGAATTGGAATAATTGTGCTTTATACAAAAAAATCATAACCACCACAAAAAAGGGTGGGCCTCATGGACTCTTGTTAATATGAAAGAAATGAATTTATCAGGTAAGTTCTTACATAAATTATGTTTTCTTTCATGTAATTAACAAGAGTCCATGAGCTAGTGACGTATGGGATAATGACTACCCAAGATGTGGATCTTTCCACACAAGAGTCACTAGAGAGGGAGGGATAAAATAAAGACAGCCAATTCCTGCTGAAAATAATCCACACCCAAAATAAAGTTTAACAAAAAACATAAGCAGAAGATTCAAACTGAAACCGCTGCCTGAAGAACTTTTCTACCAAAAACTGCTTCAGAAGAAGAAAACACATCAAAATGGTAGAATTTAGTAAAAGTATGCAAAGAGGACCAAGTTGCTGCTTTGCAGATCTGGTCAACCGAAGCTTCATTCCTAAACGCCCAGGAAGTAGATACTGACCTAGTAGAATGAGCTGTAATTCTCTGAGGCGGAATTTTACCCGACTCAACATAGGCAAGATGAATTAAAGATTTCAACCAAGATGCCAAAGAAATGGCAGAAGCTTTCTGGCCTTTCCTAGAACCGGAAAAGATAACAAATAGACTAGAAGTCTTACGGAAAGATTTCGTAGCTTCAACATAATATTTCAAAGCTCTAACAACATCCAAAGAATGCAATGATTTCTCCTTAGAATTCTTAGGATTAGGACATAATGAAGGAACCACAATTTCTCTACTAATGTTGTTGGAATTCACAACTTTAGGTAAAAATTCAAAAGAAGTTCGCAACACCGCCTTATCCTGATGAAAAATCAGAAAAGGAGACTCACACGAAAGAGCAGATAATTCAGAAACTCTTCTAGCAGAAGAGATGGCCAAAAGGAACAAAACTTTCCAAGAAAGTAATTTAATGTCCAATGAATGCATAGGTTCAAACGGAGGAGCTTGAAGAGCTCCCAGAACCAAATTCAAACTCCAAGGAGGAGAAATTGACTTAATGACAGGTTTTATACGAACCAAAGCTTGTACAAAACAATGAATATCAGGAAGAATAGCAATCTTTCTGTGAAAAAGAACAGAAAGAGCGGAGATTTGTCCTTTCAAAGAACTTGCGGACAAACCCTTATCTAAACCATCCTGAAGAAACTGTAAAATTCTCGGTATTCTAAAAGAATGCCAAGAAAAATGATGAGAAAGACACCAAGAAATATAAGTCTTCCAGACTCTATAATATATCTCTCGAGATACAGATTTACGAGCCTGTAACATAGTATTAATCACGGAGTCAGAGAAACCTCTATGACCAAGAATCAAGCGTTCAATCTCCATACCTTTAAATTTAAGGATTTCAGATCCGGATGGAAAAAAGGACCTTGTGACAGAAGGTCTGGTCTTAACGGAAGAGTCCATGGTTGGCAAGATGCCATCCGGACAAGATCCGCATACCAAAACCTGTGAGGCCATGCCGGAGCTATTAGCAGAACAAACGAGCATTCCCTCAGAATCTTGGAGATTACTCTTGGAAGAAGAACTAGAGGCGGAAAGATATAGGCAGGATGATACTTCCAAGGAAGTGATAATGCATCCACTGCCTCCGCCTGAGGATCCCGGGATCTGGACAGATACCTGGGAAGTTTCTTGTTTAGATGAGAGGCCATCAGATCTATCTCTGGGAGCCCCCACATTTGAACAATCTGAAGAAATACCTCTGGGTGAAGAGACCATTCGCCCGGATGCAACGTTTGGCGACTGAGATAATCCGCTTCCCAATTGTCTACACCTGGGATATGAACCGCAGAGATTAGACAGGAGCTGGATTCTGCCCAAACCAAAATTCGAGATACTTCTTTCATAGCCAGAGGACTGTGAGTCCCTCCTTGATGATTGATGTATGCCACAGTTGTGACATTGTCTGTCTGAAAACAAATGAACGATTCTCTCTTCAGAAGAGGCCAAAACTGAAGAGCTCTGAAAACTGCACGGAGTTCCAAGATATTGATCGGTAATCTCACCTCCTGAGATTCCCAAACTCCTTGTGCCGTCAGAGATCCCCACACAGCTCCCCAACCTGTGAGACTTGCATCTGTTGAAATTACAGTCCAGGTCGGAAGAACAAAAGAAGCCCCCTGAATTAAACGAAGGTGATCTGTCCACCACGTTAGAGAGTGCCGAACAATCGGTTTTAAAGATATTAATTGATATATCTTCGTGTAATCCCTGCACCATTGGTTCAGCATACAGAGCTGAAGAGGTCGCATGTGAAAACGAGCAAAGGGGATCGCGTCCGATGCAGCAGTCATAAGACCTAGAATTTCCATGCATAAGGCTACCGAAGGGACTGATTGAGACTGAAGGTTTCGACAGGCTGTAATCAATTTTAGACGTCTCTTGTCTGTTAAAGACAGAGTCATGGACACTGAATCTATCTGGAAACCCAGAAAGGTTACCCTCGTTTGAGGAATCAAAGAACTTTTTGGTAAATTGATCCTCCAACCATGATCTTGAAGAAACAACACAAGTCGATTCGTATGAGACTCTGCTAAATGTAAAGACTGAGCAAGTACCAAGATATCGTCCAAATAAGGAAATACCACAATACCCTGTTCTCTGATTACAGACAGAAGGGCACCGAGAATCTTTGTGAAAATTCTTGGAGCTGTAGCAAGGCCAAACGGTAGAGCCACAAATTGGTAATGCTTGTCTAGAAAAGAGAATCTCAGGAACTGATAATGATCTGGATGAATCGGAATATGCAGATATGCATCCTGTAAATCTATTGTGGACATATAATTCCCTTGCTGAACAAAAGGCAATATAGTCCTTACAGTTACCATCTTGAACGTTGGTATCCTTACATAACGATTCAATAATTTTAGATCCAGAACTGGTCTGAAGGAATTCTCCTTCTTTGGTACAATGAAGAGATTTGAATAAAACCCCATCCCCTGTTCCGGAACTGGAACTGGCATAATTACTCCAGCCAACTCTCGATCTGAAACACAATTCAGAAATGCTTGAGCTTTCACTGGATTTACTGGGACATGGGAAAGAAAAAATCTCTTTGCAGGAGGTCTCATCTTGAAACCAATTCTGTACCCTTCTGAAACAATGTTCTGAATCCAAAGATTGTGAACAGAATTGATCCAAATTTCTTTGAAAAAACGTAACCTGCCCCCTACCAGCTGAACTGGAATGAGGGCCGTACCTTCATGTGAACTTAGAAGCAGGCTTTGCCTTTCTAGCAGGCTTGGATTTATTCCAGACTGGAGATGGTTTCCAAACTGAAACTGCTCCTGAGGACGAAGGATCAGGCTTTTGTTCTTTGTTGAAACGAAAGGAACGAAAACGATTGTTAGCCCTGTTTTTACCTTTAGACTTTTTATCCTGTGGTAAAAAAGTTCCTTTCCCACCAGTAACAGTTGAAATAATAGAATCCAACTGAGAACCAAATAATTTGTTTCCCTGGAAAGAAATGGAAAGTAGAGTTGATTTAGAAGCCATATCAGCATTCCAGGTCTTAAGCCATAAAGCTCTTCTGGCTAAGATAGCCAGAGACATAAACCTAACATCAACTCTAATAATATCAAAAATGGCATCACAGATGAAATTATTAGCATGCTGGAGAAGAATAATAATATCATGAGAATCACGATTTGTTACTTGTTGCGCTAGAGTTTCCAACCAAAAAGTTGAAGCTGCAGCAACATCAGCCAATGATATAGCAGGTCTAAGAAGATTACCTGAACATAGATAAGCTTTTCTTAGAAAAGATTCAATTTTTCTATCTAAAGGATCCTTAAACGAGGTACCATCTGACGTAGGAATGGTAGTACGTTTAGCAAGGGTAGAAATAGCCCCATCAACTTTAGGGATTTTGTCCCAAAATTCTAACCTGTCAGGCGGAACAGGATATAATTGCTTAAAACGTTTAGAAGGAGTAAATGAATTACCCAATTTATCCCATTCCTTAGAAATTACTGCAGAAATAGCATTAGGAACAGGAAAGACTTCTGGAATAACCGCAGGAGCTTTAAAAACCTTATCCAAACGTATAGAATTAGTATCAAGAGGACTAGAATCCTCTATTTCTAAAGCAATTAGTACTTCTTTAAGTAAAGAGCGAATAAATTCCATCTTAAATAAATATGAAGATTTATCAGCATCAATCTCTGAGATAGAATCCTCTGAACCAGAAGAGTCCAAAGAATCAGAATGATGGTGTTCATTTAAAAATTCATCTGTAGAGAGAGAAGATTTAAAAGACTTTTTACGTTTACTAGAAGGAGAAATAACAGACAAAGCCTTCTTTATGGATTCAGAAACAAAATCTCTTATGTTATCAGGAACATTCTGCACCTTAGATGTTGAGGGAACTGCAACAGGCAATGGTACATCACTAAAGGAAATATTATCTGCTTTAACAAGTTTGTCATGACAATTATTACAAACAACAGCTGGAGGAATAGCTACCAAAAGTTTACAGCAGATACACTTAGCTTTGGTAGATCCAGCAGGCAGTGGTTTTCCTGTAGTATCTTCTGGCTCAGATGCAACGTGAGACATCTTGCAATATGTAAGAGAAAAAACAACATATAAAGCAAAATAGATCAAATTCCTTATAAGACAGTTTCAGGAATGGGAAAAAAATGCCAAACATCAAGCTTCTAGCAACCAGAAGCAAATGAAAAATGAGACTGAAATAATGTGGAGACAAAAGCGACGCCCATATTTTTTGGCGCCAAATAAGACGCCCACATTATTTGGCGCCTAAATGCTTTTGGCGCCAAAAATGACGCCACATCCGGAACGCCGACATCTTTGGCGCAAAATAACGTCAAAAATGACGCAACTTCCGGCGACACGTATGACGCCGGAAACGGAAAAGAATTTTTGCGCCAAAAAAGTCCGCGCCAAGAATGACGCAATAAAATGAAGCATTTTCAGCCCCCGCGAGCCTAACAGCCCACAGGGAAAAAAGTCAAATTTTTGAGGTAAGAAAAAATATGATAATTTAAAGCATAATCCCAAATATGAAACTGACTGTCTGGAAATAAGGAAAGTTGAACATTCTGAGTCAAGGCAAATAAATGTTTGAATACATATATTTAGAACTTTATAAATAAAGTGCCCAACCATAGCTTAGAGTGTCACAGAAAATAAGACTTACTTACCCCAGGACACTCATCTACATGTTTGTAGAAAGCCAAACCAGTACTGAAACGAGAATCAGTAGAGGAAATGGTAAATATAAGAGTATATCGTCGATCTGAAAAGGGAGGTAAGAGATGAATCTCTACGACCGATAACAGAGAACCTTATGAAATAGATCCCGTAGAAGGAGATCACTGCATTCAATAGGCAATACTCTCTTCACATCCCTCTGACATTCACTGCACGCTGAGAGGAAAACCGGGCTCCAACTTGCTGCGGAGCGCATATCAACGTAGAATCTAGCACAAACTTACTTCACCACCTCCCTTGGAGGCAAAGTTTGTAAAACTGATTTGTGGGTGTGGTGAGGGGTGTATTTATAGGCATTTTAAGGTTTGGGAAACTTTGCCCCTCCTGGTAGGAATGTATATCCCATACGTCACTAGCTCATGGACTCTTGTTAATTACATGAAAGAAATATAGCAGTAGCTCCCTACTTGGATGACATTCTGGTTCAAGCACAATCCTTTTGTCTAGCAGAGGACCATTCGGTATCTCTTCTCTCTTCTTCGATCACATGGATGGAAGATAATCTTAGAGAAGAGTTATCTCATTCCATGCACCAGGGTAGAATTCCTGGGTACTATAATAGATTCAATATCCATGAGGATATTTCTAACCGACCAGAGATGGTGCAAACTAGCTTTGGTATGTCTTGCCCTCTGAACCTCCTTAAGGCCATCTGTGGCTCAGTGTATGGAGATAATTGGTCTCATTGTGTCCAGCATGGACAATTATCCTTTTGCCAGGTTCCATCTCTGACCGCTACAGCTGTGCATGCTGAGGCAGTGGAACAGCGATCATTCGGATCTGTCTCAACAGATTTCCCTGGACAACCGGTCGAGAGAATCGCTCTCTTGGTGGCTATGTCCAGATCATCTGTCCTGAGGGACATTCTTTCTCAGACCATCCTGGGAGATTGGGACTATGGACTCGAGCCTCTCAGGATGGGGAGCTGTTTGGGGCGCCAAGAAGGCACAGGGCCTGTTGTCTCAGGAGGGATGCTCCCTCCCAATCAGGAACTTTGAGCAATCTACAAGGCTCTGAAGGCTTGGCCTCTTCTGGGTTCATCCTGGTTTATCAGATTCCAATCAGACAATATAACTTCGGTAGCTTACATCAACCATGGGGGGGGGGGGGAGAGAAGCTCCCTAGCAATGAGGGAAGTATCTCGAATTTTGGAGCTGTCAGCGATCCACATTCCGGGTGTGAACAACTGGGAAGCAGATTTTCTCAGCAGACAATCCTTACATCCGGGGGAATGGTCTCTCCATCCCAATGTGTTTGTGGAGCTATTCTACAGGTGGGGGATGCTGGAGATAGATCTTATGGTGTCTCGTCTCAATACCAAGCTACCCAGATATGGGTTGAGGTCTAGGGATCCTCAGGCGGAGCTCATAGATGCATTAGCTGTGGCTTGGAGGTTCGATCTAATCTACCTTTTTCCTCCATTACCACTCCTTCTTTGGGTAGTGGCCCGCATCAATCAGAAGCAGGCGTCAGTAATACGGATTGCTCCATCGTGGCCGCAAAGGACGTGGTCGCAGGGATCTGCTGGAACAAGGTCCTTTTGTTCATCAAAATCTAGATTCTCTGAGGCTGACTGCGTGGAGATTGAACGCTTAGTCCTAGCCAAGAGAGGTTTTTCTGAGAGAGTTATTGATATTCTCATCCAAGCTCATAAGCATCGTTGCATCTATCATAAGGTGTGGAGAACCTACTTATTCTATTGTGAAGAATGTGGATTTCCTTGGCATAAGGTTAAGGTTGCCAGGATTCTGTTGTTTATCCAGGCTGGAGAAGGGTCTTTTGACCAGTTCCCCAAGGGGGCGGATTTCAGCCTCGTCTGTTTTACTGCATAAGAGGCTCTCTGAGCTTCCAGATGTTCAGTCTTTTGTTAGGGTTTTGATTAGGATCAGAAATGTGTTCAGGTCTTCGGCTCCCCTTTGAAGTCTGAATCTGGTTCTTAAAATTTTGCAACGGGCTCCGTTTGAGCCTATGCATGAAATTGATATTAAGTTGTTGTCCTGGAAAGTTCTCTTTCTACAGGCTATTGCTTCAGCCCGCAGAGTATCTGAGATTGCCACCTTGCAATGTGAGCCTCTTTATCTGGTGTTCCATTCAGATAAGGCTGTCGTACGTAAGTTAGGGTTTCTCCCTAAAGTTGTGTCAGACCGCAACATCATTTAAGAGATTGTGGTCCCTTCTTTGTGTCCTAATCCTTCTTCTTTGAAGGAACATTTACTTCGTAATTTGGATGTGGTTTGTGCCTTGAAGTTTTATCTTCAAGCTATTAAGGGTTTTAGACAAACCTCTGCCTTGTTTGTGGCATATTCTGGGAAGCATAAGGGTCAGAAGTTCTCTTCGACCTCCTAATCTATTTGGTTGAGGAGTCTTATCCGCTTAGCTTATGAAACAGTTGGACATAGACCTCCTCAGAGAATCATGGCTCATTCTACTAGAGCAGTGGCTACCTCTTGGGCCTTTAAGAACGAGGCCTCCATGGATCAGATTTGTAAGGCGGCTACCTGGTCCTCCTTACACACTTTTTCTAAATTCTACAAGTTTGATGTTTTTGCTTCAGCTGAAGCAGCCTTCGGGAGAAAGGTTTTGCAGGCTGTGGTGCCTCAGATTAGGGCCTGCCTCTATTTCATTCTGTATAAGGAGAGTCCACGGCTCCCACCCATGTTCTCAGATAGGCGGCCCCCTAAATTATGTCTTTTCTTCTGGCATCTTTTATACCCTGATATTTCTCCTACTGTCCCTAGTTCCCTCGGCAGAATGACTGGGGAGTAGGGGAAGTGGGAGAGGTATTTAAGCCTTTGGCTGGGGTATCTTTGCCTCCTCCTGGTGGCCAGGTTCAGTATTTCCCAACAGTAAGGAATGAAGCCGTGGACTCTCCTTATACAGAAGGAAATGAAATTATCTGGTAAGCATAATTTGTTTTTAAACAACTTTCCAATTTACTTCATCATCAAAACAGCTTTGCTCTCTTGGTATTCTTTGTGGAAAGCTAAACCTAGGTAGGCTCATATGCCAATTTCTAAACCATTGAACTGGCTCTTATCTCAGTGCATTTTGATAGTTTTTGTGTCATATAGATAACATTGTGCTCACTCCTGTGGAGTTATTAAAGAGTCAGCCCTGATTGGCTAAAATGGGTGTCTCTCAAAATAACGGAGATAAGGAGGGAGTCTGCAGAGGTAAAAAGTGTATTATTATAACTGTATTGGTTATGCACAACTGGAAAATGGGCAATGAAGGGATTATCTATCTTTTAAAACAATAAAAATTCTGCTCCCTTTAAACTGTCCCTTTAAACAAATTATGCCATGAGAATGAAGCAAATTTGATAACATAAGTAAACTAGAAAGTTGTTTAAAAGTCTGTTAATTTATGGGTATTATGAAATGTGTCACACCTTGGAGAGGTGGTGATATACACATCCAATTAGGTAGATTGGATATGCAGTACATTTATGATTCCTAATGTCTCAAAAAACATAATTTATTCTTACTTGATAAATTTATTTATTTCTTGACACGGTAATACAACCTTATTGTCCATGTTAATAGTCACATATGAAAAATTGACATATTGAAAGTTACACATGGAATGTGTATTAACCTCAAAAAAAGAACAAAATATATGAGACTAAACAGAAGGTCAATTATAAAAAGCTATTATTTGAGAACTTTAAAGAGAAAAATAGAGGTATTATAAAAATATTTTTTCACAAAAATACCCAGTATTAAACAAATATTTCTTTCTGATAACACGGTGAGTCCACAGATCATCTTAATTACTGTTGGGAATATCACTCCTGACCAGCAGGAAGAGGAAAAGAGCATCACAACAAAAGCTGTTAAATACCACTCCCCCTACCCACAATTTCCAGTCATTCGACCAAAGGGAAAAGAGAAAGGAAGTAATCTAAGGTGCAGAGGTGCCTGAAGTTTATAGAAAAGCACACTGTCTGAAAAACAGGGAGGGCATAGACTCACTGTGTCAATAAATAAATAAATTTATCAGGTAAGAATAAATTGTTTTCTTTCTAATGACACGGTGAGTCCACAGATCATCTTAATTACTGTTTGGAATCAATACCCAAGATAGAGGACACGGATGATAAGGGAGGGGCAAGACAGTTAACCTAAACAGAAGGCATCACTGCTTGAAGAACCTTTCTCCCAATAGAAGCCTCTGCTGAAGCAAAAGTATCAAATTTGTAAAATTTAGAAAAAGTAGGCAAAGATGACCAAGTCGCAGCCTTGCAAACCTGATCTACAGAAGCTCCATTTTTGAAAGCCCAAGAAGATGAAACAGCCCTTGTGGAATGAGCCGTGATTCTCTCAGGAGGCTGCTGACCAGCAGTCTCATATGCCAAGCGAATAACACTCCTCAACCAACAAGAAAGAGAAGTAGCTGTAGCTTTCTTACCCTTACGCTTCCCAGAAAAGACAACAAATAAAGAAGAAGACTGGCAAAAATCCTTAGTCACCTGCAAATAATATTTCAATGCACGAACCAAATCCAGGTTGTGCAACAAATGCTCCTTATGAGAAGAAGGATTAGAACAACAATTTCTTGATTAATATTCTTATCAGAAACAACCTTGAGAAGAAAACCCAAGGCAGTACGCAGAACTACTTTATCAGAGCGAAAAATAAGAAAAGGTGATTCATACTGTAAGGCTGAAAGCTCCTAAACTCTTTGAGCCGAAGAAATAGCCATCAGAAACAAAACCTTCCAAGATAACATCTTAATATCCAAAAAATGCATAGGTTCAAATGGAGCCTGTTGAAGGACTCTAAGAACCAAATTAAGACTCCAAGGATTGACAAAAAGAATGAAAATCTGGCAAATCCGCCAGGCGCTTGTACAATAAAATAGATAAAGCAGAAATTTGACCCTTGAGGGTACTAGCAGATAAACCTTTCTCCAAACCCTCCTGGAGAAAAGACAAAATCCTAGGAATCCTAACTCTACTCCACGAGTAGGCTATGGATTCACACCAATACAAATATTTACGCCAAATCTTATAATAAATCTTCCTAGTCACAGGCTTACTAGCCTGAATCATAGTCTCAATGACTGACTCAGAAAAACCACGCTTAGAAAGAATCATGTGTTCAATCTCCAAGCAGTCAGCTTCAGAGAAATGAGATTTGGATGAAAGAAGGGAACCAGCAGAAGCAGGTCCTTCCTTAATGGAAGACGCCAAGGTGGAACGGAAGACATCTCCACCAGATCTGCAAATCAGATTCTGCAAGGCCATGCCAGAGCAATGAGAATCACTGATGCCCTCTCTTGTTTGACCCGAGCAATAACCCGAGCAAGAAGAGCAAACAGAGGGAACACATATGCCAGACTGAAAGTCCAAGGAACTGCCAGAGCATCTATTAAAACAGCCTGAGGATCTTTTGACCTCAACCCATAGCTATTCTGACAAGATGCCATGAGATCCAGCTCTGGCTGCCCCCAAATGAGAATCAAGCTGGAAAATACCTCTGGATGAAGTTCCCACTTTCCCGGATAAAAAGTCTGCTCAAAAAATCTGCTTCCCAATTGTCCACCCCTGGAATGTGGCTAGCAGACAGAAAACAGTTGTGAATCTCCGCCCACTGAATAATCTTGGCTGACTTTGTCATGGCCAAGGAACTCAGAGTTCCTCCCTGATGATTGATGTAAGCCCCTGACGTTATGTTGTCCGACTGAATAAACTGGGTTGAAGCTAGCTGAGACCAGGCTAGAAGAGCACTGACAATTGCTCTCAGTTCCAAAACATTTATTTGAATAACCGACTCCTCCCGAGTCCTTAGACCCTGAGCCCTTAATGAACCCCAGACTGCACCCCAGCAAAGCAAACTGGCATCTGTGGTTACAATCACCCAGGCAGGTCTGCGAAAGCAAGTTCCCTGAGAGAGAAGATCCTGAGACAACCACCATGGAAGAGAATCTCTGGACATCTGATTTAGAACAATCTTTGGAGATAGATCCGCATAATCCCTGTTCCACTGCCTGAGCAAGCATAACTGCAGAGGTCTGAGATAGAACCGAGCAAATGGAATGATGTCCATGACTGAAACCATCAGACCAATAACCTCCATGCACTGAGCCACTGACGGCCGAGGAAGGGACTGAAGAGCAAGACACGTATTGAAAATCTTTGACTTTCTTGATTCTGTCAGAAAAATGTTCATCTCTAGAGAATCTATAATGGTCCCCAAAAATACCACTCTTGTAGCCAGAATTAAGGAACTTTTTCCTAAATTTACATTCCAACTGTGGGAACGCAGAAAAGACAACAACAACAACGTGTGGGAGTTTGCTAGTTGAAAAGATGGAGCCTGAACTAGAATTTCGTCCAGATAAGGAGCCACTGTAACACCCTTCAATCGAAGCACCGCCAACAATGCTCCCAGGACCTTTGAAAAAATTCTGGGAGCTGTTGCCAGAAAAAAAGGAAAAGCTACAAACTGAAAATGTTTGTCTAGAAATGCAAATCTTAGGAACCCTGTGAATGGGAATATGCAGAAATGCATCCTTTAGATCCACTGTGGTCATGAACTGACTTTCCTGAACCAAAGGAAGAATGGAACGAATAGTTTCCATCTTGAAAGACGGAACCCTGAGAAACTTGTTTACACTCTTGAGATCTAAAATAGGTCTGAAAGTTCCCTCCTTTTTGGGAACAACAAAGAGATTGGAATAAAAACCCAGACCCTGTTCCTGAACCGGAACTGGAACTATCACTCCCATGTTGGAAAGATTCTGAAAACAACATAAGAACGCCTCTCCTTTTATCTGGTTTACAGATAACCTGGACAGAAGAAACCTGCCTCTGGGAGGAAAATTCTTGAACTTCAGTTTGTAACCCTGGGACACGATATCTACCACCCAGGGTATCCTGAACATCTGAAACCCAAGCTTGAGTGAAGAAAGAGAGTCTGCCCCTCACAAGATCCATTCCGAGATCTTGGGCAGACCCTTCATGCTTCCCCTTATTCCAAGACTAATTTGACTTCCAAGATTGCTTGGACTGTTCCTGCTTGGAGGAAGAAGAGGAAGATCTACCAGAGAAGTTATAAAAGGAACGAAAATTACTCTGCCGACCCTTCTGTTTATTTCATTTATCCTGAGGAAGAGAATGCCCCTTCCCTCCCGTAATATCAGAAATAATCTCAGCCAAACCTGGCCCAAACAAGGTCTTACCCTTGTAAGGAATAGACAAAAGCTTAGACTTAGAGGACACATCCACAGACCAGGATAATAACCATAAAGCTCTGCGAGCTAAAATGGCAAAACCAGAAATTTTAGCTCCCAACTTGATGACCTGTAGAGAAACATCTGCAATAAAAGGAATTAGCCAACTTCAAAGCCTTGATTATATCTTGAATTTCTTCAAGAGGAGTATCTTGCTGAATAGAATCAGACAATGCAACAAACCAATATGCCCCCGCACTAGTAACTTTAGCAATACAAGCAGCCAGTTGCCATTGATACCCCTGGTGAACATAAATCTTTTTAAGCAAAGCTTCCAAGTTCTTATCCATAGGATCTTTAAAGGAACAGCTGTCCTCAATAAGAATAGTGGTCCTCTTGGTCAGAGTGGAAACTGCTCCCTCCACCTTAGGAACCATCTGCCAAGATTCCTTAATAGAATCAGCAGAACATCTTCCTAAAAATTGGAGAAGGGGAAAAAGGAATCCCAGGTTTCTCCCATTCTCTTGCAATAATATCTGAAACACGATCTGGTATAGGAAAAACTTCCACCGAGGAAGGGACATCAAAACTTATTAAGTTTACTAGATTTCTTAGTGATAACCATGACTGATGCCCCAGAGTCATCCAAGGTAGCCAAAACCTCCTTAAGTAACAAACGGAGATGCTCCAGCTTAAACCTAAAGGAAACAACCTCAGGTTCAGAAGAAGGATTTACACTATCAGAATCCGAGATCTCACCCTCAGATGCTACTAAATCCTCTTCCTCCTCAGACTTATGAGAAGAAACACTAGACACAATTGCAACAGAATCAGAAACCTTATACTTCCCTCTTGCGCTTCCCTTGTAACATAGGAAAGCAGACAAAGCCTCAGATACTGCCGAGGATATATGGGTAGCCATATACTGCAAGGAAAAACCAACCTGAGATGAAATACAGGGCACTGCAGAAGATTGGGACGTATGAGGAGAAAGCTGCAGATTAACCTGAACCGGAGACTCCTGAACAACATCTGTCCTAGACAATGAAGGCTCAGATTTAAAAAGTCTATCCTTGTAATGTAATGTTCTCTCAATACAAGAGGAACAAAAAGGGATAGGAGGCTCAACATTAGTATTTAAACATAGAGAACAGGCAACAGCTTGCAGGGCCTCTTTGTCTATCTTATTGCAAAGGAAAAAACCTTAATCAATAAATCAGAATCAGAATTTGAATGAAACAAAAAATGTTACTGTCCCTTTAAATTTTAAACAGACTTTTTTTTTTTAAACTAGAAAATCCTTAAATAAACTGCACAATAAATCTTTCAGCAACAATTTTTCACAAAATGAATTCAAAAAGAGACACAAACGTTATAGTCCCTGAAATTCAGACAGAAATTTAAATATAAACAGAGCAACAGCCCCACAAAAAAACAACAGACAACCTCCACACCTCAGCAAGCTCTGCTGAGGTGCCTACCTGACCTCCTTGCTGCCGGAAACAAAGTCAGAAAATGATTTGGACGCCCATACAGCTGTACCGGAGAGAACGGTGAACCACCTCTGAGGAGCTATGCAACAGAGCTGCAACATCCAGGAACAACAGGAAACAGCTATCTCAGATAAACCCACCTATTGTTGGCGTGGCCTAACAAACCTCCCGGTAGACATTAATACACAAACAAAAAACATGTACACCAAAGTGAAAACATAATAAACTGAGACAAACATCCCCAGTGCCTGCAAAACTGCCATACAATAAACCATCAACCTAAAAGGCTGATTGTATATTTAAACAGAATTAACTGTCAAAGTGCCAAATTCTCCTATATCAAAAACAGGGAAAGAAATAGGCACTTACATAAAAAAATCTGTCCGGCAGCAGGACAGCTCACTTGGTATGAGAGGGGCTTCCTACCTCACATGGACCTGTGGAAAAAAGAAAAGACTGAGTAAACTTACTCAAACTTTCAACCAAGGGCAGCAGGAAATTACTTGGGAGGCCCAGTGGGGATTGAATGTCACCTCAGGGATTATACCCCACAAGTTCCCAAATGCTTAAAAGCTAAATGCCAAAGAAGACCAGAGCAAACGTGATCTGCTTAAAAAATAAACTCTTGATTGAAGAATCAGACACCTATCTTTACCCCTCATTGCAACTGATATAAGCAAAGAGAATGACTGGGGATTGTGGGTAGGGGGAGTGGTATTTAACAGCTTTTGCTGTGGTGCTCTTTGCCTCCTCCTGCTGGTCAGGAGTGATATTCCCAACAGTAATTAAGATGATCCATGAACTCACCGTGTTATCCGATAATATTTGTTTAATATTGGGTATTTTTGTGAAAAATTATTTTGATAATACCTCTATTATTCTCTTTAATGTTCTCCAATAATAGCTTTTTATAATTGACCTTCTGTTTAGTCTCATATATTTTGTTCTTTTTTTGAGATTAATACACATTCTATGTGTAACTTTCAATATGTCAATTTTTCATATGTGACTATTAACATGGACAATAAGGTTGTATTACAATTTTTAGTTATACTTAAATTAAATCGTTAGAGCACCTTAAATTGTTAGATCACATTAAAAGGATAATTAAAGATATACAGTATAACGTCCTTCCCGGAAGTTGATAATAAAATCCAAAAGACAATACTTATTTTGCTATGGCCAAAGGCGTAAGTAGAAACCACAGGGCCCAGGTGCAAGAATCTAAGAAGCCCCCCCCCCCAAAAAAAAAAAAAAAAAAAGTGCATTTGATACATATCTTTTTTTTTTTTTTTTTTTTAACATTTAAACAAAGAAAAAAAATGTGAATCAGATTACATGTCTACAAAAGGAGGTACCCTGTGCCCACAGTCTGTGAGATGGTCTGACCCCCCATTACTGTAAATAGTGAAACTGTTTAACCCACCAGTACTGTATATAGTGAGCCAGTGACACAGTCTGTAATCTGCTGGTGAGATGGCTGGCCTGACCCTCCCCGCCCCAGTACTTTATATAGTGGTACTGTATAGACTGACACTGTTTACCCCCGCCCCCCCCCCATGCTGTAATAACAAGGTCTGTAATTTGCTGGTTCCACAAACACACACACACACATACATGCATAAATACACACACAGTCACATACATACATACATACATACATACACACATAAACACCAATGGGTAAAACAGAAACACTAACCCCTGTAGTCAGAGACACTAGTGAAGCATCATGTCACACTCACATGATATCAGTGAAGGCAGTGGCAGGTCAATGTTTTTAATTGTTAATTTTTTTTTATTTTTTTTTAGAAGCTGGGCCCCCACCCTTGGAGGCCCAGTCGCAATTGCGACCTCTGCACCCCCTGTAGTTTCGCCCCTGGCTATGGCACTACAACAAATGGCATTACCGGAAGTGACGTAGTGACTTTTTTGCTATGACATCAAAGGACGCGCTACAATAACAATATGTTGCAGGAGGTCACTTGACCGGAAGTTATGTAGTGAATATAAAAAAACATCCTTGAAAAAGCCGTGCAACATCAGATTGTTTGGGACTTTCACCAAGATATATGCCATGGATTTACCGGACAATTGGATCACATTTACTGACTGTAGTCAAGCGACTGTGTTACAGTTGTGAGCTGAAGGGGTTTAGTGTTACAGTGGGATATCTATGTTCTGGTGATCCTTATAAATTGGATTTCAAGTTAACATAGTGCCTTCTTATGTTTTTACTTTGATTTTGCTATATGCAACTTTATATTATGTTTTAAATAAATCTTTTATCCGCATAAGGTGTTTGGGCACTGAATGATACCTACCCAGAGTAGGTTACCTATGACCCAGTAATCATATGACAAGCTGATTGAACAGACAAAGTTGTGCTCTACTACATGTGATTACGGAATTGATGGGTTTTATTTAAGTAAAAAAAAAAAAAGTGAAAATATTACACTATTTTTTCTTTTTTTTTCTTTTTCTCCCTTTAACCTCGGGGAGTGAAAACCTAAAGAGAAAATACCAAGGACATAATTTTGAACTTTTACATGTTTCATATATCCTTTCAATCACATATATTTAACTGATATGTGGGACATTGGTGAGTGCAGTCTGAGTTATTTGAAATTTGGAATTCAGAACATCGCTGTTCGATTTATTAGCCTTGGTGCTGTTCCTCTCTTCTCTCTATACGTTGCTAACACACCAGAAACCAGCCAGTGTTGCCTAAACGCTCCACAAACCAGCCAGTGTTGCCCAAACACTTGTCTCTATATGGCACAAACCACACCCTTTTAGTACTGTTCCCTAATTTTAATCTGGAAATTGTTTGGAGGTACCCCCTTCTTATTATTCATTACACTATTTGGTAAAATAACTGCTGCCCCTACCAACTCTAACGAGGATTCTTTGGTTGCCCAAACATATGGATTAAACTAAAATATATTTATTTTGGCAGGAAAGTATCTGTAAAACAGACAATTCTACTAATCTGCAAATAAATTAAACCACCTTCATCAAGTTATGTTTTAGAGAACAAAGGCTGTGTCATGAGCCGCTCCTGCACTTCCCTTCTACACTGAGCTCTTTTGTACCTAGCAATGTGATGACTTCACATGCCTATTCAGCCTTGAGCTGCAGTGTTTCCGGAGCTGTTTGTTGTTGTTTTCAACTTTGTGGCTACCTGTTAACCTCTCTGCCTGATTGTGAGTATGCTATTTGCCTAAACTTGCTGAAACACCTACAGTGTTTAACTCTGCATTTCACCTGTATCAAGCTATTCAGTCACAGCCTGTGTTAACCTGTTACTTTCCTAAACTGATTGAAATACCAGAAGTGCTTACTCTGCATTAATCATGTATCAATCTATTCAGTCAAGGACTGTATTAACCTCTTACTTACCTGAACTGCCTCAATTACCTGAAGTGCTTAATTCTGCATTTAACCTGAATCCAGCTTTCATTCAGAATAAGTTAATTGCCTTTCTTCCTGTCGTGATCCTCATTATCCAAGGGCACGTGAGTTATTCTAAAACACTACCTAAATTCTTCACAGTTGTCTCTGGGGGTCCCGTCCTGGATTATATTCAGTGTGCTAGAGTGTATCATTAACTCATTCTAGCCTTTGGGTCTTCTTCGGGACAGATCCTAAACCCTGACAGGCTGAACCCAAGAATTTGTCTTCATATGGTCAAAACATAGGAAAGCACTAATCAGAAAGCATAACATAAAGAACGCGTATAAAACAATTTATAAATTATAAATAATACATCACAAATTTGGTAATTTCTACTACTAAGAAATTCCAGGGGATGTGTAAGACATTATAGACTTTTTCCTTTATTTACTATTGAGTAGCCTAGAAAAGTCTTGTCTGCAGAATAGTAACTTTTTCCTTGTCCTGGAAAATTATAGTGATATATTTGCATCCCTTGTCATGATTATTACACTCACATATTAAGATATTGGCTATTGTCCAATTCTTTTTTTGACTGAGGTTTTACAAAGAAATCAGTTTATCCAACACAACAGTCTGTAACCCTATAAATCTTAAATTTTTGCTTGTGCTTAGATTTCTTAAGAAGTCCCCTCAATGACTTAAAAATGGCTGCAAATTTCTCATCTTCTATTTACAAATATTACCCAGCTTCCTTCTTGATTTAGGAATCTTACAACATAAGTCACACTGCACTGCACAACAATAGTGGCACCTGGATTGCCTGAATCCTGATGTTCTTACTCACAAGGTCATTTTTTTTTAATAAGGATATTGCAGTTTCTTAAAGGGAAAAAAAGACCATAAATAAAGAAGATTCTGTGGCAACTGGAAACTAATATTTGTCTCCTGGTCTTTAAAGTTCGTTTAGATCAGTAGTTCTCAACATGTGGGCCGCGACCCTGTCAGGGGTCGAATGACGATTTGCCAGGGGTCGTCTAAAACCATCACAAATTAGTTTTTTTGTCATTTAGTAGTTTCTTACTATAATTGCCATATGTTGGCATACAATTTAATAACACCTCAAAAGTTTCAATTCTCGTAACTTTCCAATTTTTAACTGTTTACATTTACAATACATTATGCCATAATAATGTAATGTATTGTTAACAGATAAAAAATAGGAAAGTTATGATTACGGCGCCATTTGACGATTATGGTATATTGAACCGCACATCTACGTAACATACGCCGTTGCAGGGACTTACAAAGTACATTTTTAAAGCATAGATCAAGATCCTAATTATTAAAGGGACAGAATACACCAATTTTCATATAACGGCATGTAATAGACACTACTATAAAGAATAAGATGTACAGATACTGATATAAAAATCCAGTATAAAATGGTTTAAAAACTTACTTAGAAACTCTCAGTTTAGCTCTGTTGAAAAGGTAGTTGTAAAGCCCACTGCAAGTGGGAAATAAGACACTCCCCCCTCCCCCTTCTTTTGCATATGAAAAGACCCTTTACACATACAGGAGCAAGCTGGAGTAGGTATCTGACGGTATTCACATAAAACTTTGGGGCTTGGTTAGGAGTCTGAAAATCAGAGCAATGTTATTTAAAAATAAGCAAAACTATACATTTAAGAAAAAAAAAAACTTTATGGGCTACATAAATAGATCAACTACAAAACATTTATGCAAAGAAAACATGAATGTATATTGTCCCTTTAAAACATAAACGTTATGCTTTATGGCTGCCATAAAGAAATGTTTTATTAGTGAGCCAATGATTATGGATCATGGAGAGAAGACGGTTAAGAAAAGAAAATATAGTGAATATGTTTTTAAAGTATGGTTTTACTTCATTAGCTGCAGCAGGAATTGAGAAACCACAATGTGTTATTTGTAATGAAGTTCTATCAGCCGAATCTATGAAGCCCAACAAACTGAAACGTCATTTTGATAGCAAGCATCCAAGCTTTGCTGGCAAGGGTACCCAGTATTTTAAAAATAAGGCTGATGGTGTCAAGAAAAGCAGACTTGATACTGGCAAGTACAATCAGCAAAACCTAGCAGCCATTGAAGCTTCATATTTGGTGGGTCTCAGAATCGCCAAAGCTAAGAAACCTCAAACCATTGCCGAGGAATTGATGTTGCCAGCAGTCAAAGATATTGTTCGAGTTATGATTGGAGCCGAATGCGTTACTAAATTAAGTGCAATTTCCTTATCTAAAGACACTGTCAACAGAAGAATAGATGACATGTCTTCTGATATTATTCGTCAGGTAATCCAGGAAATGAAATCTGCTCCACTTGGAATCTTTAGCATAAAGCTGGATGAATCTACAGATGTTGCAAACTGTTCTCAATTACTGCTTTACGTTAGGTATATTAATGATGGCTACTTTAAAGATGTTTCTTTTTTGCAAACCTCTTGAAACGACAACTACTGCGCGTGATGCATTTGACACACTTTGTTCATTTCTGGAAAAGCAAGAGATCTCTTGGGAAAAGATTTGTGGTGTTTGCACAGATGGTGCTCCAGCTATGCTAGGATGTCAGTCTGGATTTCAACGTTTGGTATTGAATGAGTCACCAAAAGCCATCGGAACTCACTGTATGATTCATTGACAAATGTTAGCAACGAAGACGCTGCCACAAGAGTTACAAGAAGTAATGAAAAGCATTGTAAGTGCCGTCAATTTTGTAAAAGCAAGTGCTTTAAACAGTCGACTGTTTTCTAAAATTTGTAATGAATTGGATGCATCCAATAATGTTATTTCACACTGATGTGAGATGGTTTTCAAGAGGAAAAGTTCTAAAACATGTTTTTGACGTTTTTTAATCAGAAAACAAAACCGTAGTTCGAAGCACTTTTCAGTAATGAAAATGAACTGCAGAAAATAGCTTACTTGGTTGACATCTTTGCAATCTTGAATAAGTTAAATTTATCACTTCAAGGACCAAATGCAACATGCCTCGATTTGTCTGAAAAGATCTGATCATTACAAATGAAACTTCCAATTTTTTTTTGCCAAAGTTGATGAAAATAGAATTTACATGTTGCCCAACTTATCTGCTTTCTTTGAGGAAAATGCCATTGAACTTGACAAAAGGATCACAATGATAATTTCTGTTAAAGAACACTTGCAAATGCTTGCAGATGAAATTTCATCATACTTTCGAAACTTACCTGACACCAGTTTGCACTTGCTAGAAGTCCATTCACAGTCAAAGTTGAAGATGTTCCTGAGAATGAACAAGAGGAGTTCATTGAACTCATTACCGGCGATGAAGCAAAAAATTATTTCTCTTCATTGACAGTTAATGAGTTCTGGATCAAGTGTTTGCAGCCATATCCTGTTCTGTCTGAGATTGTGTTGTGCCTTCTTCTTCCATTTCAAACAACATATCTTTGTGAAACAGGCTTTTCAAGCTTGTTGGTTATCAAGTCTAAATACAGAAGTAGACTTGATGCAGGTGATGATCTTCGTTGTGCTCTTGCAAAGACTGCCCCGAGAATGTATGATCTAGTGAGAAAGAAGCAACCCCAGCCTTCACACTGACGCTAAAGTATGTTTTTTGATTTGTGGTGTCTAATTAAGACTGTTATGTTACCGTTGTTACGCTTATTTTTAATATTTTCACATGATTATACAATGTGAATACAGTTCAATACACAATGAATAAAAAATAAATAAAGTTTATAAATGGAAGTTGTGTATTGTATTTGATTCAATATTGTTAGGGGTCGCCACAACTTTGGAAATGTTATCAAAGGGTCGCGGCACTAGAAAAGTTGAGAACCGCTGCTTTAGATGTACATATTATTCCCAAACATCTAAAAGATATGTTCTGTTTTGAGTGCCAAAGTCTTCAGAAGACCCAGGATGTTTCTCACAGACTGGGTAAAAATACGTGTGCTTGGAGCCAAGTGGCTTTTTTGTATGCAAACCCCATATCACTCTAAATCAATCAGGGATGATGCAAGATAATCAAAACATTAATGGTTGATGAAAAACTTTGAGGACTTAAAAGTTAAGATCATAATGAAGGAAAATTAAGAGGCATGGATTTAAGCAGAGCACTTAGCATTAAATATAAACAGGGTCATGTTATATCCACAGATACATTCTCTATGGCCATTATCTACAAAACAAGGATTCAACAAAAAGTCCAACATGGCATACACAATATTTTTACAGGGATATTTCTGCATTCATCTGGTAAAAAAAAATCTCACTGTCTCAACATTTGATGGAGAAATTAGTATCGCTAAGACATCATATTTCATTCTGTGCCCATCTGTGTAAGACAGCTTAGGAATTATAGTGTAAAAATAATCAATGGGTATCAAATAAATCTTGATGCTTCACAATGCTGCAATTCCAACCACTTCACTTTCTGTGTGTTTTTTTTTTTGCTATAGTAGATGTGGAAACCGAACTAGGTATTGGCAACTAAGCAGAGCAATTTGGTGCAATATGTTCTGGCAGAACAATCAATAAACTGAAGGTTTACAGCCAACTCATGTTTGGTGCAAGCAGAAAGATTAATTTCTTTTTTACACTTATTGCAATTTCATTGGAACAACACAGAAAACAAAACTTGTTCAGCAATGTCAGAGATTGACCACAAAATAAATGAAGAAAACGCGCATCAATGTCTCTGTTCTGTGATTAACTTATTTCTTGTAATGCAGTTGGGAAATGCACAATGTCAGATGCAGAAATGAAGAGAAATCTAGAAGCATCACATTTTGACTGAAAAGATATGCCCTTAAAAGCATTCAATAACAATGTAGTGCTAGCCAATATGTTTGAGTGATATTTATTGTGCTTGTAGCTACACAAAAAGGGTTTGATAAATGTGATTAACTAAACAAACAGTGCTGACAAATTTGTTTCCCACGGTAATGTAGTACAAATTGCTAATTCCCATGTTGGCCTGGGGGAAATGATTTGACCAGATGAAGTATAGGGAAAAGTAGATGATAAAGTAAGAGGATATACTCTGCATTAAAGGGGCAGTATTAACCACATGGCTTGTATTTAACAAAAGGTAACAAAAGTGATGATAAAGTATTTTTTCTTTTGTTTGGTGCATCTAAAAGGCAAGTTTGAAACATGCTATTGTTTTACTTTTTTAAAAAAGGGACATGAAAGGCATATTCAAATTCTTCAATTTACTTCTATTATCTAATTTTATTTCTATTATTCTATTGTCAAAATGTACTTCATTCTCTTACTATCCACTTTTGAAGATCATACCTAGGTAGACTCAGAGCAGCAATACACAATTGGGAGTTAGCTGACTAGAGGCATATGTGCATAGCCTACAATAACCATTTTTCTCACTATTTGTGTTCAGCTAGGTCACAGTAGTGCACAGCTGCCCTGGCCCTGTCATTAATTATGTGTGTAACCCATATCACTAGTACTTTTAAATTTATAAGGTTTGGTATTGTGTTTCCCTTACTTAGGCCTAGATTTGGAGTTTTGGCGTTAGCCGTGAAAACCAGCGTTAGAGGCTCCTAACGCTGGTTTTAGGCTAACTCTGGTATTTGGAGTCACTCAAAAAAGGGTCTAACGCTCACTTTTCAGCCGCGACTTTTCAATACTGCAGATCCCCTTACGTAAATTGCGTATCCTATCTTTTCAATGGGATTTTTCTAACTCCGGTATTTAGAGTCGTGGCTGAAGTGAGCGTTAGAACTCTAACGACAAAACTCCAGCCGCAGTAAAAAAGTCAGTAGTTAAGAGCTTTCTGGGCTAACGCCGGTTCATAAAGCTCTTAACTACTGTACTCTAAAGTACACTAACACCCATAAACTACCCATGTACCCCTAAACCGAGGTCCCCCCACATCGCCGCCACTCGATTCAATTTTTTTATCCCCTAATCTGCCGACCGCCAACTACGTTATCCTTATGTACCCCTAATCTGCTGCCCCTAACACCGCCAACCCCTATATTATATTTAGTAACCCCTAACCTGCCCCCCACAACGTCGCCGCCAGCTACCCACACTTATTAACCCCTAATCTGCCGACCGCAAAGCGCCGCCACCTATGTTATCCTTATGTACCCCTAATCTGCTGCCCCTAACACCGCCGACCCCTATATTATATTTATTAACCCCTAATCTGCCCCCCACAACGTCACCTCCACCTGCCTACACTTATTAACCCCTAATCTGCCGAGCGGACCTGAGCGCTACTATAATAAAGTTATTAACCCCTAATCCGCCTCACTAACTCTATAATAAATAGTATTAACCCCTAATCTGCCCTCCCTAACATCGCCAACACCTAACTTCAATTACTAACCCCTAATCTGCCGACCGGAGCTCACCGCTATTCTAATAAATGTATTAACCCCTAAAGCTAAGTCTAACCCTAACACTAACACCCCCCTAAGTTAAATATAATTTTAATCTAACGAAATTAATTAACTCTTATTAAATAAATTATTCCTATTTAAAGCTAAATACTTACCTGTAAAATAAATCCTAATATAGCTACAATATAAATTATAATTACATTGTAGCTATTTTAGGATTAATATTTATTTTACAGGCAACTTTGTAATTATTTTAACCAGGTACAATAGCTATTAAATAGTTAAGAACTATTTAATAGTTACCTAGTTAAAATAATTACAAAATTACCTGTAAAATAAATCCTAACCTAAGTTACAATTAAACCTAACACTACACTATCATTAAATTAATTAAATAAAATACCTACAATTACCTACAATTAAACCTAACACTACACTATCAATACATTAATTAAATACAATATCTACAAATAACTACAATGAAATAAACTAACTAAAGTACAAAAAATAAAAAAGAACTAAGTTACAAAAAATAAAAAAATATCTACAAACATAAGAAAAATATTACAACAATTTTAAACTAATTACACCTACTCTAAACCCCCTAATAAAACAACAAAGCCCCCCAAAATAAAAAATGCCCTACCCTATTCTAAATTACTAAAGTTAAAAGCTCTTTTACCTTACCAGCCCTGAACAGGGCCCTTTGCGGGGCATGCCCCAAGAAGTTCAGCTCTTTTGCCTGTAAAAAAAACATACAATACCCCCCCGAACATTACAACCCACCACCCACATACGCCTAATCTAACCCAAACCCCCCTTAAATAAACCTAACACTAAGCCCCTGAAGATCTTCCTACCTTGTCTTCACCATACCAGGTTCACCGATCGGTCCAGAAGAGCTCCTCCGATGTCCTGATCCAAGCCCAAGCGGGGGCTGAAGATGTCCATGATCCGGTAGAAGTCTTCATCCAAGCAGGGCAGAAGAGGTCTTCCATCCGATTGAAGTCTTCATCCAGGCGGCATCTTCTATCGACATCCATCTGGAGCGGAGCGGCAGCATCCTGAAGACCTCCGACGCGGAACATCCATCCTGGCCGACGACTGACGGTTCCTTTAAATGATGTCATCCAAGATGGCGTCCCTCGAATTCCGATTGGCTGATAGGATTCTATCAGCGAATCGGAATTAAGGTAGGAATATTCTGATTGGCTGATGGAATCAGCCAATCAGATTTAGCTCGCATTCTATTGGCTGATCGGAACAGCCAATAGAATGCAAGCTCAATCTGATTGGCTGATTGGATCAGCCAATCGGATTGAACTTGATTATGATTGGCTGATTCCATCAGCCAATCAGAATATTCCTACCTTAATTTCGATTCGCTGATATAATCCTATCAGCCAATCGGAATTCGAGGGACGCCATCTTGGATGACGTCATTTAAAGGAACCGTCATTCGTCGTTCAGTCGTCGGCCAGGATGGATGTTCCGCATCGGAGGTCTTCAGGATGCTGCCGCTCCGCTCCAGATGGATGTCGATAGAAGATGCCGCCTAGATGAAGACTTCAATCGGATGGAAGACCTCTTCTGCCCCGCTTGGATGAAGACTTCTACCGGATCATGGACATCTTCAGCCCCCCCCTTGGGCTTGGATCAGGACATCGGAGGAGCTCTTCAGGACCGATCGGTGAACCTGGTATGGTGAAGACAAGATAGGAAGATCTTCAGGGGCTTAGTGTTAGGGTTATTTAAGGGGGGTTTGGGTTAGATTAGGGGTATGTGGGTGGTGGGTTGTAATGTTGGGGGGGGGTATTGTATGTTTTTTTTACAGGCAAAAGAGCTGAACTTCTTGGGGCATGCCCCGCAAAGGGCCCTGTTCAGGGCTGGTAAGGTAAAAGAGCTTTTAACTTTAGTAATTTAAAATAGGGTAGGGCATTTTTTATTTTGGGGGGCTTTGTTGTTTGTTGTTTTATTAGGGGGCTTAGAGTAGGTGTAATTAGTTTAAAATTGTTGTAATATTTTTCTTATGTTTGTAGATATTTTTTTATTTTTTGTAACTTAGTTCTTTTTTATTTTTTGTACTTTAGTTAGTTTATTTCATTGTAGTTATTTGTAGGTATTGTATTTAATTAATGTATTGATAGTGTAGTGTTAGGTTTAATTGTAGCTAATTGTAGGTATTTTATTTAATTAATTTAATGATAGTATAGTGTTAGGTTTAATTGTAACTTAGGTTAGGATTTATTTTACAGGTAATTTTGTAATTATTTTAACTAGGTAACTATTAAATAGTTCTTAACTATTTAATAGCTATTGTACCTGGTTAAAATAATTACAAAGTTGCCTGTAAAATAAATATGAATCCTAAAATAGCTACTATGTAATTATAATTTATATTGTAGCTATATTAGGATTTATTTTACAGGTAAGTATTTAGCTTTAAATAGGAATAATTTATTTAATAAGAGTTAATTAATTTCGTTAGATTAAAATTATATTTAATTTAGGGGGGTGTTAGTGTTAGGGTTAGACTTAGCTTTAGGGGTTAATACATTTATTAGAATAGCGGTGAGCTCCGGTCGGCAGATTAGGGGTTAATAATTGAAGTTAGGTGTCGGCGATGTTAGGGAGGGCAGATTTGGGGTTAATACTATTTATTATAGGGTTAGTGAGGCGGATTAGGGGTTAATAACTTTATTATAGTAGCACTCAGGTCCGCTCGGCAGATTAGGGGTTAATAAGTGTAGGCAGGTGGAGGCGACGTTGTGGGGGGCAGATTAGGGGTTAATAAATATAATATAGGGTTCGGCGATGTTAGGGCAGCAGATTAGGGGTACATAAGGATAATGTAAGTAGCGGCGGTTTACGGAGCGGCAGATTAGGGGTTAATAATAATATGCAGGGGTCAGCGATAGCGGGGGCGGCAGAATAGGGGTTAATAAGTGTAAGGTTAGGGGTGTTTAGACTCAGGGTACATGTTAGATTGTTAGGTGCAGACGTAGGAAGTGTTTACTCATAGCAAACAATGGGGCTGCGTTAGGAGCTGAACGCGGCTTTTTTGCAGGTGTTAGGTTTTTTTTCAGCTCAAACAGCCCCATTGTTTCCTATGGGGGAATCGTGCACAAGCACGTTTTTTAGGCTGGCCGCTTGCGTAAGCAACTCTGGTATCGAGAGTTGAAGCTGCGTTAAAAATGCTCTACGCTCCTTTTTTGGAGCCTAACGCAGCCTTTATGTGGACTCTCAATACCAGAGTTATTTTTATGGTGCGGCCAGAAAAAAGCCGGCGTTAGCTACGCGGGTCCTTACCGACAAAACTCTAAATCTAGGCCTTAGTATTTACTGTTGATGCTCTGTGGTTTTCCAATAATAACAATGCATCATTCTGGCTATTGTATAATAAAACCTGCATCTGCTGGTTTTTACTTGCTCTTTAAATCTAGTTTTTTATACCATGGGGAACAGAGTGATTAGTTCTGTCTGCCATAGAAGTGAAATGTAATGGCTCTTGTGATCTCAGTGGTCTGTTCTTACAATCACTCTTCCTTTTGGCAGGTTTTACAAGTTAGAAGAGGTAAGCACAGGACTTTGTGCTCTATTCATTCTGCCCGAATATTAATAATTAACTTGAAACTAATTTACTTTTTACACATTTTGATTGGTCAGAAAGTTTAGTGTATGTATATATTGTTCTTTTTTAACACCAATGGGGTGGCCTAAGGAAGGGGTTAACTGCCATGAAATGTCACTATACTAGGTTTGATTTATATACTGTATATATATTCCAAAGTAGACCGCACTCACACCTTTAAATTCAGCTTCCAGGGTGCCGACAGGCTATGGAATAAAAGTAAAAAATGTGGCACTCGCTGGTCCTTTTAATCCAGTATATTTATTAGTGTAACGTTTCGGGGGGGGACACTCCCCTTCCTCAGATTGTTACACTAATAAATATACTGGATTAAAAAAGCCAGCGAGTGCCGCATTTTTTGACTTGTGTATAGTTAGATACACACACACTGTGTGTATATATACATATAATGCATGTATATATCTTCTATAGTAGATTAAAATTCCCCTTTTGTGCAGCCCATTGCTTCCTTCATCTGTCAATAGTAACTATAATAATTTATGAGAAGATTGCAATCTATTTCAAGAAACTCATTACAGTTCTTGACATTTTATTGGCAAAGCCATTAGGTTAGACAGATATTATAGTCATGCAAAATTCTAAATCAAAGACATTTGGTTTAGGCGAATGGCTTGAATTTATGCACTTCATAGGTCTTTGGGCTAATTTTAATGTGCTGTACATGTTTGCAAATATAACAAAAACCTCACCAATATGGACCTGCTATCATATGGTTTGTATAAGAAATTCATCTTCTTCATTAAGAATTTAACTCAATACAGTCTGCAAATTTCTTCATAGCTCAAATCTTGCACCAAGCACAATCCAATACTTTTCTGAAATAGGACATGGTCACTCCCGATTGGTTTACTAATCATGTCCTGCTCATAAACTGCAGTGAGTTACAGCTCCTGAACACAACTTTAAAGGGACATTAAACACAGGCTAATATAAAATGATAAATTGTATATATAAAAAACAGTTCTGCAATATACTTTCCTTATTTATTCTGCCCCCTTTTCCTTTAATTCTATTCTGAAGTTGTGAGCTTTTCAGTTCCTGTTAGAAAAGGAAGTGCAGAACATGTGATACTCCACACAGCCATTGGCTGCACACTCTAGTGACCTATTCATAACTGTCTCTAATTGGCCACAGCAGAGAAGGTAACCTAAGTTACAAACGGGCAGCTCCCATTGTTTTATAGAGAATACAATTTAGCACATATTTTGTCTATATTTAAACTGCTAATGAAACTTTAAAAAATACATCTACTTCTTTTCTACTTATTTTTTTTATTTGAATGCATCATTCTATCTAGAATTTGTTTAGAGTTTAATGTCCCTTTAAGTATGTGCTTAACCCGTTTTCTAGGGGAAAAACAATGTTATAAAAATATTTTGTTAATAATAAAATGCTTTATAAGAGAATGTATTTAATTCTACCTTTATATCCCTTTAAATATGCTAATATAAGTATCTATCAGAATTAATAGAGGTGCCACAGAAAGAAGGAAAATATATCTGGGCATACAGTGGTTGTGCACATGAATAACAAACCGTGTGAGGACCTTTATGGTTCATTATAAACTTTTGACATGATATTACTACTGGGTCCAATACAGATTAATTAACTCTAACAATTTTTACAGATGACACCTGAAAAGTACTTTCTTTGGATATTCATAGATCTTCTACCTTTAATTCACCCAACAATGTAAATATAAGGATCTTAGTAGACATATGCAAAGATAAAAATTGATTTAGAACAAATAGTTTGTCACTGAACAAAAAAAAAATGTGTTTAGTTTTGCCCAATATTAGTTTGAGGGGTCAATTGGTTTAGTTGAATTTTGACATTAAGTTATTGTAAAAGGAGAATTGTTAAACCCTTATTTCCATTAGGAATCTCTTTAGGGCATCAGAGAGACAGATGGAGTTCATCTTAAACGTAAATAAAGTTAAAGTAGTAGCTAGGGTTACTGCTACAAGCCAGCAGCAGCACAATTGTTTTTTTATTTTACTTTTTTTTTTAAATGAGATCAGGATTGTCAAGAACAAAAGTGAAGCTTTTATCTAGATCTTAGTATGTTTATGCACAGAAAAGTGTGTTTCTTTTTTCTGTTGGTCTAATTTTGATAAGAAAAATACCAGCTTAAAGGGACACATTAGAAAGTTGCTTAAAATTACATGCTCTATCTGAATCACGAAATAAAAAAATTGGGTTCAGTGTTCCTTTAAGTCATAATAAGAAATAAAACAGGAGACGGCTCAACATTATTAGTACTGAAACCCTTGCAGGGACTGTAAAGTAAACTTTTTTTGTTGCACCTAATAGTGCATTCTAATACATATTCCAGGTTTTTCTAATTATTATTGTCACTGATACTGGGCTGCAGGGGCGGAACCCTTGCCCCCCCCTATAGACTTCACCCCAGCTGTTTCTCAGTGGTTTTAGGCTCCTCAGAGCAACCACAATCTCTGGAATCTTTTCTTTGGTGTATGACCAGGAAAACCCTCCTAGGCTGGCCAGGCTTCTGGAACTCCAGGTCGGCCGCCTCACAACGGACACCCGCCTAACTCCTCTTAGGCTGGCCGGGCTCCTGGAACTCCCGGTCGGCCACAGGGCACCAGGACACCCGCTACTTTACCCCTGGTCGATCCAGCAGCCCTTTGCCCCAGAGCTGCGCTCTTTTGGGGATTGGTAGCCCCTAGGGAGGACAAGAGCTGTGGCAATTATCAGAGGGGAGCTCCTTTGGGAACTGGGGGTTTTGGACACCCCTAACCCCATAACTTCAATGGACTGTAACTCCGGTCCCCAATAACGAATCATGCTGATTTTTGGACTGTGGCATCTGGGGACCTTGGGATTATGTGAGACTGTGGCTCCTATGGAGATGCCGGGCTGTCTGGAGGGGCAGGAAAATCGTGGGATTGTCCTTTGTGTTATCAAGATGAGATGTGTGTATAAAAGGAGTGTGTGTTCTCAATAAAATCAGTTCTTGTTCACCTGAAGGCTAGTCTGTCTAGTTATTTGGGTGAGCTCCAGCTAAAATCACTTTTCTGGGCTACATAGGAATCACTTTCCTGGGCTACATAGCCACTTGTTCCAGGCAGAGGAAGGACCCGTTCGACGGCGCTACCCAGTCGGGGTAGCGGAGAAGTCCGTCACAATTATTATTTTTTTATAAAAATGATTTATACTTGCAAACTTTTGTGTTTTGGTGTATGCAAATGTTCACCAATGCAGCCGTGGGAGTCTTCTATTTCTACCAATGAGCTTCTACCTCAAGGACCAGTTGCTTACAGACCCCACATTTCCTCTTAGTTTCAAAATAAAAATGAACACCATATACTTCTTTATGCCAAGGAAAAGAAAAACTCTTTAATATATGGTTAGTGCTTTTCAAATGTATGATAGTACTTTGTTTAGTTTGAGTTTAGTTTTCCTTTAAATGTAGCACAGATATAATAAAATGTACAAAGATAAAAAACAAACTCACATTTAGCAAGCTCTGCCTATGAAGTATGGTTACCCTGTTTAAAAAAAAAAGGATGATTTTCTTCAAGTTTTTCTGAAGTCATTGATGACTTTAGACTTATCATCAGAAGTCATCTTGAAATATTTAAATGAGATTACTCTAGAGGCATTCACTGGCTGTTTGTGAAGTAATCAGTAAGGTAATCTGCTAAACATTCTGAAGTCATGACCCAGATTTTTTTTTTAATTTAGCTGATAACTTTTTCAAGCCTGATGATGTGCAAATGATTTCTAAAGTAGTTGGTGATCATCAAATGACTCCAGGATGGTCTCAAAGTAACCCTGTTTGTCTTGGGTAGTTATCAGGGAGAGGGACAATTTTAAGTTCCAGGCTGTAGAAACTTCATACACACACACACAAATACCTCCCAACATTTGTCAGATGAATTTTAGGATGTGGGAGGTTGAGAGCAGTATTTTTTAGGCGGGGTCATATGTGGGAGGGGCAGAGTCACGTACACAGGACAGAGTTACAAGCATTCCATAGATGTGTCTGGGTGGGCAGCCGGGCAGGGAAAGAGCGGGAGAGTGTCTGGGTGGGTCAAGGGCGTGGCTTGGTCAGTCCCTTAAAACCAGAACTACTAAGAGCTCTTCTCAGAAAGCAGACCATACCACCAAGCCTGTAACAATCCTGCAGGAAGGTATGCATTCATCAATTTAATTAAAAAGGGGGAAATGGAGGATTTGCCACAGTAAGAATCATCATTAGTACTAATAAATAAGAATAAAATAGGTGAACATTGAAAACCTCATGGTTTTATGTCAAAATTGTGCTCTGAAACCTGCAAATGTTGCAAATCAAATAGTTGGTTTAGGCGATTTGAAGAGACCTGTGGGAACAGATGAAGAGGTGCCACAGGTCTCTTCTTTTGCATATCATTACAAGATTGCTGCCATGGGTTACCGTTCATCTTCACGATTCTGATCTCCCTATATTTGCGCACCTCCTATAGAGGCACTGTGTTCTATACCCATGAAGGTTTTTGGCGATTAGCAGCATTTTGAAAACCCAGGTTACAGAGTTTGCTTTTGTGGGCTCTCTAGGGAGTGTGGCATACAGCAAAATCTTTACAAAAAATCAAGAGGTATTTAGTGTACCTTAACAAATGTGCACCATGCAAACACGTATATTGTGCCCCATTTACTAAGGCAATGTGGACAAACATCAACTTGAGAACTTGTCTGCACGGCCACTGACACTGTACTTCCTCTGCCCGGATGTATCATTACACACTTGCTCGAGTGTGTTATACCGCCCCCTTCGCATGGGAGAAGGGCCTGTCAATCACCCCAAGCAAGAGTGTTTGTGGAGATTTGTCTCCTCCAACTCAGAGATAGAGGAGACTGTCTGATGACTGCGAGCCGGCCCTGCAACGGTTCATGAGCAGCATAAACTACTTCATAAATTGAGCCCATTCTGCACAACGAGCCTCTGAATCTTCTGAATGGTCTGGCAGATCTAATACAGCATTTCCTATGTCTCACTTTAAGCGCAACAGCGATACCTGTCATGTTTGTCCTTATACCCATTTACTTACTATAACACATTCATTTAAATTACATTAATGTCTTTCTGTGGTTTTACCATAATCATTTTCATCTAAACGTCCCTGTGAGATTAGTAATTAAATGAACTCCCCTACAGAAATTTTGACTGAAACTAGCAAGCAATGTTTGTTTGTGCATAACTCATACGGTTGTATCAATGCTCACTGACTAATGGGGACAGCTCCAACAGTCGTAATGGTAGACCGGAACACGTATGCACAAGCTTAAAAAGTGAAAACCGGTATATTCAATATTCATATTTGAATAGAAACATATTTGCAATATACATGTATTGGCAAAATGCTTCTAGTAAAAGTTATCACTGTTATAGTGTTAACATTTTTCTCTGCACGTGCACACAAAGCATAGCTAAATATTCTCAGAGCACCAGCAATTTAAATAATGCAGCTGCTCAGAGCACCAGTGGGGCTTGTATCATGTCAGAAATTAACAAATTGAGTCATTACCAGATGTATAAAGCACCTTAGGCTCTCTGAGCAAGTGCTGTGTTTAAAATGCTGGTGCACAGTGCCTACTTAAATACACTTTTGAAACAGCTATAGCATTTTTGCTAATGCATGTAAATTACAAAATGCTTCCGTTCAAAACTGAAATGCAGCCATGTGGAGTACATTTTTGGCTGGAATGTCCCTTTAAGGAACTATTGTAGCTTTAACTCCATTTGAAGTTGTTTGCAAGAAAACTTATATGTTAATTACCAGCATAGTAAATTAAGCACATAGGTTCACAAACAAATAACAGAAGATCTTCAGAGAATAGCCTTTAACAACATAATACATGACTACACATGGAAAATAGCTGGGATGACAATGATTGGAAAAAGAACATGGGAAACATCTGCTTATGAAAATGGACTTCATTTGCCAAAACAAAAAAGAAAACGCCCTTAACAAACATTACTGATAATTCTAGAGTTAAGGGTCGCCTATGTGCAAGCAGCAAGCTACAGCCATAGGTGGTCTACAATATTTCCATCAGCGCTTATTAGAATTTAAAGATTTTTAAAAAATCTACTAAATGTTAACTCCCAATAGATTCTGTCTGTAATGGGCTGGCAAAATCCTCCTGGCACGATTCTTTTATCACACCTGCAGATTAAAAAATATTTATCCAAAAAAACAAACAGCTGGTTAGGAACAATCTATATGAAATTAGAGCAGCCTGTGTCTCCACCTACTGATGATATAGTGTAATTACCAGTATAAGCTTAGGAGAGGGAAATAGAACACAGACACATTTATGCTGAGGACTAGATAGGAAATATTATACACAATAATAATAATTATATATGATAATAATAACAAAAAATTCCTTTAAAACAAGCATGTTTGTTGCAAAAACAAACAAATAAAAAGCATGTTTTTGCATGAAAATATGGTGCTTAAAAGATAAGTATATTACTGCAAACATTGCTTTTAACAATGCTATGCTTTTAAAAGGTAAAGTGGAAAAAATTGTTTGCTGCTAGGCTCCACACCACAAGCCCTTAAAGGGACACTGAACCCAATTTTTTTTTTGTGATTCAGATAGAGCAGTAATTTTAAGCAACTTTCTAATTTATTCCTATTATCATTTTCTCTTCGTTCTCTTGCTATCTTTATTTGAAAAAGAAGGAATCTAAGCAATTTATTTGTCTCAGAACACTGGACAGCACTTGTTTATTGATTGTTGAATTTATCTACCATTCAGCAAGAACAACCCAGGTTGGGCCGGCATCTAAACTTACATTCTTGCTTTCAAATAAAGATACCAAGAGAATGAAGCAAATTTGATAATAGGAGTAAATTGGAAAGTTGATTAAAATTGCATGCTCTGTCTGAATCATTAAAGAAAATTTGGGTTCAGTGTCCCTCCCCTTGAGTGCTAACGACAGCTCTGAGCCGTCACAGAGTTTCCCACTCTGGTGCTAACGACGGCTCAGAGCTGTCGCTAGCACTCTCCCACCTTGAGGGAAATCTGAGGACTCCCACTGGCTCCTACCCCGGCGATCGGGCCTGCATAGTGACAGGCATCGCCGGGGCTTCACGTATTGCGTGGTGACGTCACGTGCAATGACGTGATGATGTCACAGCGCAACTTTATTAAAAATGTACAATACAAAGTATATGGAAAGGGGGCATGCTGCTTAGACGCCTGTATCTCAGGCATCTAAGTAGCTACAGACCCTCAAGACCCACTGTTGGAAAGGTAATCACCTAACCATTCCAACGGTGTAAGTCTTGGGGATCTGTAAAATCTGTATTTTTGAAAAAAATAAAATAAAAAAAAAACTTAAATCCCCTTAGCACCCAGGTGGGAAAGTGCTTAGCACTCAAAGGGTTAAAGGGATACTGAACCAAAAAAAATTTCTTTCGTGATTCAGATAGAGCATGCAATTTTAAGCAACTTTCTAATTTATTCCTATTATCAATTTTTCTTTGTTCTCTTGCTATCTTTATTTGAAAAAGAAGGCATCTAATCTAAGGAACCAGCAATTTGTTGGTTCAGTACCATGGACAGCACTTGTTTATTGGTGCTGTCCAATCAGCAAAGACAATTCAGGTTGTTCACCAAAAATGGGCCGGCATCTAAACTTACATTCTTGCTTTTTCAAATAAACATACCAAGAGAATGAAGAAACATTGATAATAGGAGTAAATTAGAAAGTTGCTTAAAATTGCATGCTCTATTTGAATCACAAAAGAAAAAAAATTGGGTTCAGTATCCCTTTAATATCATGAAAGTCCAAAGAGCAGCAGCACAATTGCAACAGTGTTTTATTTCATCTTGTGCAACAAAACAAAATGCAATGTTTTGGACCTGCTAGTCCATGCATGATTAAGGACTAGGTCCGAAACGTTGCATTTTGTTTTGTTGCACAAGATGAAATAAAATACTGTTACAATTGTGCTGCTGCTCTTTGGACTTTAACAATACTAGAGGTCAGTTTATGCCAGGAAAGCGAATCAAAAACTAAACTACCAACGGTCCAATGCAGAACATTCTCCCACAGAAGATTTATAGAAAAACAAGTCATACAGTGTATTCTGCATAAAGAATAACCAGCAAACTGTGATGCTTGTGATTGTTCACACTGACACCCCCCACAAACTTACATAACAGCCAATACTAAAATTAATAGTCTAGTCAAAATTAAACTTACATGATTCAGATAGAGCATGCAAATCTAAGCAACTTTCTAATTTACTCCTATTATCAATTTTCTTCGCTCTATTGCTATCTTTATTTGAAAAAGCAGAAATGTAAGCGTGGGAGCCGGCCTATTTTTGGTTCAGCAGCTTGGTAGCGCTTGCTGATTGGTGTCTAAATGTAGTCACCAATCAGCAAGTGCTACCCATGAGCTAAACCAAAAATGGGCCGGCTACTAAGCATACATTCAAATAAAGATAGCAAGAGAACGAAGAAACATTGATAATAGGAGTTCATTAGAAAGTTGCTTAAAATTGCATTCTCTATCTGAATCATGCAAGTTTAATTTTGACTAGTCTATCCCTTAAACTGTATACATTCCAGGAGGTGGGGTTGGTATTGCACAGTATTAAGTAGAATTCAAGTAGTGGAAACAGCACACCTGTAACTTCTTTTAGTGGGGCACGGAGCAACAGACTTGCCAAGTCTCTTCAGCATCCATAAACTTAAAAAAACTCCAGCCACCAGCTTCATTAAAAGACCTTTATTCTTTCATTCTGGGTCCCAATAACACATACAACGTTTCAAGCCTGCACTAGGCCCATAGTCATGACTAAGAGCCTAGTGCAGGTTTGAAACGTTGTATGTGTTATTGGGACCCAGAATGAAAGAATAAAGGTCTTTTGATGAAGCTGGTAGCTGGAGTTTTTTTAAGTTTATTGCACAGTATTAAACATACATTTAACCTGGTTTTACTACATTTATATGACCACTTCAATTGCGTGAGACTTGTGCACTAAATAAAGTGACGTTAATATCTGAATGTAATCATGTTTTTGTTTCTTCATCCATCTTGTTCTCATTTTTTTTGAGCACTGTACCTCCTTCCCTATTTAAATCAATGTCAAAGAAAATGTGTATATTTTTAGTAAATGATTGTTCTTTAAACGATAGGTGCATAAGTATCATGAAATGGACAGTCTACTTGAGATTTTTTTTTTTTTTTTTTTTTTAATTCTTTTTATTGAAGAGAATAGGAGATCAGAGACAGTTACATTTTGTCCATAGATATACAGATAACATATCAGGTGTAATATATCAATGCTGACATTTTCAACATGAATTTAGCTTAACAGTGCCACTTCGAATCATTTACCTCTTACCATTGACCAGAATATTTTATTTTGATAGTCATCAGAATTCTGTTGTCCCCTTTTCCCCTAACATTTCTCCTGTTTTTACTTTTTTTTTTCAAACATTTATAACTTATCATATTACATTACATCAAAAATTAACCTCACCCGGGGGTGATTCCTGAGGTGCTGTGGGATCCGGTGGGACCCCCCCATATCAGGGAAAAAAAAAAAAAAAAAAACACTCCAATGATCCCCCCCTCCTCCAGCAAAAGTCAATGACCTGAGCAACCCTCCGCAAATTAACCACCGATGATCGCTGGTACACAAAACCGGTTTGGTCTGGGTGCAGGAGGGATGGCAAGAGAATCTTTAGTTGCGCCGCTAACACTGCCATGTATATCTTATAGTCAGCGTTCAATAGTGAGATAGGTCGGTATGACTCAGGTAGAGAATGGTCTTTCCCTGGCTTAGGGATGAGGGTAATATGAGATGCCGAAAAAGTCGGCGATGGTAAGAGCTCATTCTGGAAGTATCCATTATACATTTCTAGCAGTGTTGTAGCTATATTAGCTTGTAGTAATCGATAAAATTCAACAGGTAAGCCGTCCGGGCCCGGTGCTTTACCCAGGGCCATGCTTTGTATGGCTCTATCAACTTCTTCCGCCGTAATGGGGGAGTTTAGTTGATCAATCTGATCCTGGCTAAGCCTTGGCAGATTCACAGAGAACCAGAAAGAATTCTTCACCTCTGGGGAGCATTCCGGCTGCTTTGTGTATAGCTCGGCATAATACTCTGCAAACCCCCTGGCAATATCCACGGGCGTTGTGAGTACCTTCCCTTTGTGTTTCATTGAGTCAACATCCTTTTTTGCTGTGTGCGCCTTGGTTAAGGAGGCCAACAGTTTCCCTGATCGATTTCCGAACCTGTAAAATTTAGATGCTGTTTTGATCAACCCTGTCGCTGCCTGTTGGGATATGAATGTATCTAGGTTTTCTTTCGCGGTGACATACTCGTCATACCGCTCCCTGGTTCTGTTATTGCAATAACTAATGTAGGCATTCACCAGGTTTTTTTCCAGCGTAACATAACGAAGCTGAGTTTTCCGCCGGAGGTCCGCCAAGTACGAGATAATGTTGCCTGCCAACACGACCTTTGCTGTCTCCCACATAAGCTGGGGATTAACAACGTGAGCTAAGTTGTCAGTGTAGAAATCATTCTGTTGGCAGGGCATCTGCGGAGTTGGAGCGTAAGCTCAACCGGCGCATGGTCAGATATTAGAATACCATGTATCTTGGCTTGTTGAACCAGCGAGACAACCGATTCAGAGATCATGAAGAGGTCTATCCTTGATAAGGATGCCTTGGCCTTGGAGATACAAGTGTAATCTCTGCCCTCTGGGTGGCGTAATCGCCATATGTCGCATAACCCTAGCTCTTTTTCTAGATTAGAAAAAAATTTCCTCTCAAATCGTCCCAGATATTTAGGCCGGTTATTTTCAGACGGGAGTCCCGGGGCTCGCATTCTGTCACACATTTGGTCAGGTGCAAGATTGAAGTCAACCCCCAGTATGAGCTTTGTATCTAGGTATGGTGTTAGTACTCTAGTGAGCTGAGTCCAGAAGCCTGCACTTTTTTGATTGGGGGCATACAGGTTGCACAAAGTGTAGAGCTGCTTGTCCAGTTTAATTTGGACTATGAGGTAGCGACCCTCCGGGTCCTTGTGAGTTTTTTCTGCGTCAGACTTTTTCCCAAAGAGAATGATCAGTCCTCTACTAGATCTAGTGTGCGAAACAAATGCCACTCTACCCACCCAATCTGTTTTTAGCTTCTTGTGTCAGTCAGGTGTGTCTCCTGTAAGAGAGCCACATCCCTGTGTAACCTACGAAGATGTGTGAGTATAGCTTTTCTCTTGATGGGTGAGTGGATTCCACCCACATTCCAAGAAACAAATTTAGCTATCATCTAAGCTTCTCTTCCGAACCATGCGCAGCCGGGTCAGCGAAATAAGGGGGGAGAGGGAGGTAGGTCCAGGAGAGAAGGAGGAGGAGAAAAAAAAAATTCCCTTTTCCTTCTCTGAAACCAGCCTCTGTTCCTTCAGTAGGGAGGGTTCCTTGCCTACGTTGAACCATTGGTGTATTAATTCCATCCATATGTTGAAAGAGAAAAAAAATATCTTAAAAGAATGTTGATGCAGTGCATCATATGTCCAATGGTCTTTAGTATCGGATTGAGCCCCCACAGGCTTCCACCAAATCAGGGGCAAGGTTTTTCCGTTTTTTGTGAGAGGGAAAAGAAAAACAAAAAAATTCAGATTAAGAAAAAAAAATATACAGCCTCCAGGGACTGTAGCCCACCATTCCCCACAGCAAATTGAGTTGCTAAAAATAGCAGCATATGAACAAAGCAACAACAAGAAATAAATAGAACAGATTTTCAATCTTGGTGAACATTCCCCACAACAATTAGAATTATTAGAAATTGTATTATATGCAAGGGATATAAAAGAGGTTTTCAGCCTTGGTGAACATAGGGTGATATACATGATAGCGGGATGTCCGGACCGCCCCATCTTCCACTCAGGTGGATTACCCATTACTGCCGGCCAATAAGCCAGTGTGTCTAAGAGACAAAAACTTGTATTCTGAGTAATGTGGCGGTCCGGGACATGTTCTGCGCAGCAGCGACAGTTAATCTGCCACCCCAGCACAGGGTTTAATATCAAGAGTAGAGGCATTAAACGTGCTAAGATCCTTACAAAGGCTAACATTAAACAATTCAACAGCCATCTACTACAGAGGATTGATGCTGTCCATACTTCTGCTCTAGTTTCCCATTTAAGGAGCACCAATTCCAAAAATTTAAATGCTAAGCACCTAAGGCTGACAAATATGAGTGCATAGTTCATCAAAACTCATTTTTTCTGCATGTTTCCAGTAGCAGTGTATTGCCGTGAAAGCGACACCAAAACAACACCAGGGAGTAAGTTCTTTTCGGCTAGTGCTATCTCCGCTTGTGTCTGAGTGTCGCTCAGGGCAGCACCCAACATAACATAAATGAAACATATAACAGTTGTGAAATAACCCATTAATACTGTAACCAAGCACTCTATCTCCCACCAATTTACACCATCTCTCAGTCAGGGTCTACCTGCATTGCGCCCCTGCGGGAGTTACCAGGTTGCCTCAGATTCTCCCCCAGGAAGGCCTGTGCTTCCGCGGGCGAATCAAAGAACCTAGGGCCATTGTCTGTGATTAGTTTCAGTCTCGCCGGGTATAATAGGTAAACTTTCCGGCCTTCCCTGTTTAGAGAAGAGCATAACGCAGAGAATTCCCTCGTTTTCCGCATCAACTCAGCAGAGTAGTCCTGGAAAAGCAGGAGTTTAGAATTTTCAAACATCAAGGAGGGAAGTCTACGATACGCTCGCAGCACCTGTACCTTTATCTGGAAATGCAAAAATGTTATCATTATTTGTCTGGGGGGCTGGCCTTCTCTAAGGTTTTGTCTCTCTGGGCCTACTCTGTGCGCCCTTTCGACGCTGCCCCTCATGGTGCCCGTAGCAATACCTAACAAAGATGCCAGGTCATGTTCAATGAAGTGTATTATGTCAGAGGGCTTAATAGTTTCAGGTAGGCCTAGAAGGCGGACATTATTCCGCCTGGACCTGTTTTCTAAATCTTCCAGGCGTTGGAATAAGATTTGGTTCTGGTGTGTTAGGTCCTCTACCTTCCTAGTGTGTGAGACATTAAAGTCCTCTAACTCTGAGACTCTCTCTTCTACTTCATTAAATCTAGCTGTTATCTGCTTGACCTCTCCTGCCAAGGTATCTACCCCTCTTTGAATACTGTCCATTTTGGGCATGAAGAGTGAAGTAAGTTGTTGTACTATGGTGTGCGGTACAGTAATTTCAGATAAAGTGTCAGCCTGCTTGGGTGTGAGGGCAGATGTGTTCTCTGCATTGTTTTTTTGTCGCCTGTTTTGCCTCTACTAGACATTTTTGAGGGTTCTAAGAATTTATCCATATAAAGGAGAGAGGTATGTGTGGCGCATGTGTCTAAACAAAAAACAAAAAAAAAAACAGGCAAGGTGGGCACAAGGGCCTAGTGGAAGAGCTATAACTGGCTTATTGTCTGCGAGATTTGTTAGTGTGTAGAGTTAAATATTACATTAGTTGTCAGTCCCCAGGATTGGCACAGTTGGTATAGGCTTATGACCTGGGTGATAACCAGATTTGTGCAATAAGTCACAGATTCAAGTTACTCATATATTTTCAAAACTATACACTGCAGCACTTCATAGATAATACTGATATAAATACATAACCCATGTGCAACATAGGGGTTTCCACTGAATGTTGATCTTACAGATATCAGTATAATATTCACAGGCACAATCAAGGGCAGATATTACATACACTTATAACAATTTCTGCTGCATATCATGAAGTATCAGGAGTAGTTGCAGCACTCTGGATGCGACTGAGTCAATGTCTATTAGTGGAGCAGAATACTGTATGAGGGAGCTATTAGGTCAAGCAAACATTGCCGCAGGACATAACGTGTTTTGGCGTGAGATTATTTTTCTTTGCTCCTTCTAGCTAAAGGTCTCTCCTCTCAGGGCCCCCCTACAGTGGATCCCAATAAGGCAGTCCACAGCAGAGTCTGATCCAACTGTGCCCCACACCACAAGACTCACAAGAGGTCAGATTGTAATATATATATAAGCAGCAGTGAGTCCCGGTGGCTTGATACAGGCCTGTGTGAGCTAGGTGTGCGTGGTGTGGGACTGGGGCTAAATGTTGAGTGTCTTACCAGCTCCGTTGTGTCCCAGCTGCTTCCCGGGTGTCCAGCCCTTCCACACAGCCTCTACCTCCTTTCACCTCGACCTGCAGGAGTTGCTGCGCTGTGCCCTATTGGTAGTGATAGGGGAATCCCTGCTGCTCAAGATGGCGCTGCAGGTGTCGGGGCTCCTCCGTTAGTGGCGCGGTTAGAATTGGCAATGTGCCCTGGCTGTTCTACTTGCCTCCCCACAACGGCTGTCGGCTGCACCCAAAGAAATCCGATCCTCTGTAAGGTAAGTCCGCTTTTACCTGTGAGATGTTCAGGTCGTGGGCAGGTAGCGGTGCGAGTCCCTGGGTGGTGTGATTCAGGTCACAGCATTTGCCTCCTCACTTATGCCGGGAGGCTGGAAGTCGGGGTAGTCGGGGTAGGTTGCCAATGCAATGCAGCTTTTCCGGTCCTTTGTCCCCTCCGGTCACCACCGCATCTCGTTGCAGTCTCAGGTCCCCGCGCTCTGCCAGAGATGCTTGCTCCCTGTTTGCGCGCCAATCTACTTGAGATTTTTTAATGTTTAAAGCTATATATTATCCCTTTATTACTCATTCCCCAGTTTTGCATAATCAACACTATATTAATATGCTTTTATCCTTTGTGATTACCTTGTATATAAGCCTTAGCAGACTGCCTCCTGCACACATTAATCACAACAACCAATCAGAAAAATGTCTGGGCTTAAAGGGACATGAAACACAATTTTTTTTTTCATTTTATATTATTATTATTATCATTTATTTGTAAAGCCGACAAACTCCGTAGCGCTGGGTACAATGATAGGGGTATAGAATGACAAGGATTTGTGATAAAATACAAAACTAAACAAATCTAATACAGGAGGAAGAGGGTCCTGCTCCGGAGAGCTCACAATCTACAGGTTTAGGGTGCATAAGGTTGGGGTAGCTTGTCACATGAGTTGTAGTTGCAGCAGTGAGTCAGGCAGTTCATGTATTAGTTTGGTTCGGATGAGGGATAGAGGAGAGCTGGTAAGCCTCTCTGAATAGGTGGGTTTTCAAGGAGCGTCTGAAGCCATACAAGGTTGGAGACAGTCTTATGGAGAATTGGGTTTCATGTCCCTTTTTTACTGGACAGCCTGCTAAAATACTGGACTGTCTGGTTGAACACTGGAATCCTGCCAACCTTAGCTGCAAATAGTCTAAACCAGGTATTTTATTTGCAGTGTTTGTCTCTTTAGTGAGTGTGGAAGAGTTTTCACACAAAAGCAAGAGGTATTTAATGTCCTTTCATGCAGCAGTCAATATAAAAATGTATTTAATTCAAAGAGGAAATTAAAACTTTAATTAATCTTAAAATGTTCAATTTAAGAAAACAAATCAACTGTGATAAATCATGATTAATTATTTTGTCTGCTTTTGCTGTGAAATGCCTCTGCAAACCATGCTTGTTCTTCTCCCTCCAGGAAGTGCATTCATCAAACGCATGTATAGAGAAATTTTCTCTAGTCTGCAACATTTTGCACAGTGATTACTTAGATCAGAAAACTCAATAACATCTATCCCTAATTGGCTGCAACAAATACTTTTGATGGTGTGTATCCTAAAATACTGTGTAACCAGTCACACAGAGGAGTCACACAGAGGAGCTTTTGCACCTATGTATCAATTACTTTTAATGAGGTATAACTACAGGAGTCTTAGAGGTCTCAATCAAGACCAGACCCACACCATCTGGCCCTGCAATCAGTACTGCTATTGTTACGGGGGGGCTATGCTACACCAGCATCATGCCTGGCCCCTCTGTGCCGCCACCCTGAAAAACCAGGCTCACAGTGTAAAGGGAAGTGTATGAAATTGCCTTTACAAATATGGTGGCAGGGTTTCCAAGATGGTGGTCACTGTGTGACTGAACAGAGACAACAGACACCATATTTGTACAGGAAGTCTCTGCAAGTACAACAACTTACAAGCACGGAGAAGCAGTTCCTTTTGCTCCTATGTGGCTCAGAGCTCTGCTGATTTTAAACAGCAAGAAAAGTATTGTTGAATAGGTCACAACGTTGCAGTCTTTACCACAGGGTCCAGTGACGTTCAGTTACACCCCTAATGTAGAACAGCTGTATTACTATCAATAACGCTAAAAGGTGACTAAAAAACAAACAACCTACAGAAAAACCAACCAGAAATAAACCCATATAATTCACCATATAGCGACATAATGAGTACATTTATTACTTATTTAACAGGAACATACAAAGCAATAAATTATTACACCCCCCCAGCATTTCTTAGCGCTTTCCTTCTTCAACATTATAGTTTCTTCTGGTAAATATTTCAGCCCTGGCCTGTTAGCTGAATAATGATAAAGCACTCACTAAATTAAAAAGATGTGACAATTTATCATTAAGACAGCTATAATGTGAATTGAAAAGTCTATTTTCATTGAACGAGGTTATGTAAAGAGCTTCAGTTACTGATACTTTATCTGTCGGTTTTACTTAATGCTTTAACAACTTCACTACCAATCTCAAACATTCATTAGAGGGATATTCTAGTTTATAATTAAAATATTTTATTTTTTAAAAGCATTTTTAAAGAATTTCCCTTATTTTACAATTTGTTTAAATCCATCAAAAAGGTAAAACAAGTAGTCTAAACAGCACTCATTCTAAGATAAGATTACAGCCAATTACTGGAGCATACGAATGTACGCTTGCTTCCGATTTGCTCACATTTAGAATGTAAGATAACGAGTCCACCTGTCCTGTTAATCATTTTATGTAAAAATGATTTACAGCTTACAGTGACTCAAGGGCAGAGCCCGCTACCCTTATAATTTATGTAAATGTCATCTGATTATACTAAATACTCCATAACTATATCATTTTGAATCATATAAATGTCTTCTGACCATTGTACTCCATAACTAGATACTTAATGTTAGAGCACTGCCCAATATGTTGGCGCTTTATAAATAAACAGTGATAATAATAATAATAATAATAATAATAATAATAGTAAAAATACATATTTTGTCTCCTAATCTCAACTGGCACAGGAATACATTGACTAACATCTAGATTACGAGTTTTGCGTTAGCCTTAAAAAGCAGCGTTGAGAGGTCCCAACGCTGCTTTTTTCCTAACGCTGGTATTACGAGTCTTGCAGGTACAGGTGTACCAGCAGCTTTTTAGCACTTCTCCTATATAACGGTTTTTATCTTTTCACATTGAGAGGTTTGGATATCGCCTCCCTAACTAGGAGATAGCTAGACTGGCCATAGAGTTTTTAGACACAATTTTTGTACTTATTAGGTACAGGTGTACCGCTCACTTTTTTTCCGCGACTCAAAAATACCGCAAATCTACTTACGTCAATTAATTGCGTATCCCATATTTTCATTGGGACTTGCATAACGCCGGTATTACGAGTCTTCCTAAAAGTGAGCGGTACAGCCTCTCCTGTCAAGACTGCATTTAAAAGTCAGTAGTTTTATGGGCTAACGATGTAACCTAAAACTCTTAAATAAAGTGCTAAACACCCTAAACTACCTATTAACCCCTAAACTGAGGCCCCCCCACATCGCAAACACTAAATAAAAATGTTTAACCCCTAATCTGCCGAACCGGAGATCGCCGTCACTATAATAAATATATTAACCCCTAAACAGCCGTACTCCCGCATTGCAAACACTAGTTAAATATTATTAACCCCTAATCTGTCATCCCTAATATCGCCGCCACCTACCTACATTTATTAACCCCTAATCTGCCGACCCCAAAGTCGCTGCCAATATATTAAATGTATTAACCCCTAAACCTAAGTCTAACCCTAATCCTAACCCCCCTAACTTCAATATAATTTAAATACATCTAAATAAAATAACTACAATTAACTAAATTATTCCTATTTAAAACTAAATACCTATAAAATAAACCATAAGCTAGCTACAATATAACTAATAGTTACATTGTAGCTAGCTTAGGGTTTATTTTTATTTTACAGGCAACTTTGTATTTATTTTAACTAGGTACAATAGTTATTAAATAGTTATTAACTATTTAATAACTTCCTAGCTAAAATAAAGACAAATATACCTGTAAAATAAATCCTAACCTAAGTTACAATTACACCTAACACTACACTATAATTAAATTAATTCCCTACATTAAATTAAATGAATTACAATAAAATAAAATAAACTAAAGTGCAAAAAAACCAAACACTAAATTACAGAAAATAATAAAATAATTACAAGTTTTTTAAACTAATTACACCTAATCTAATCCCCCTAATAAAATAAAAAGCCCCCCAAAATAATAAAAAATCCCTACCCTATACTAAATTACAAATAGCCCTTAAAAGGGCTTTTTGCGGAGCATTGCCCCAATGTAATCAGCTCTTTTACCTGTAAAAAAAAATACAATACCCCCCCAACATTAAAACCCACCACCCACACATCCAACCCTACTCTAAAACCCACCCAATCCCCCCTTAATAAAACCTAACAATAACCCTTTGAAGATCACCCTACCGTGAGATGTCTTCACCCAACCGGGCAGAAGTGGTCGTCCAGACGGGCAGAAGTCTTCATCCAGACGGCATCTTCTATCTTCATCCAGACAGCATCTTCTATCATCATCCAGACGGCATCTTCTATCTTCATCTATCCGGAACGGAGCGGGTCCATCTTCAAGACATCCGACGCGGAGCATACTCTTCTGTCTTCATCCGACGACTAAATGCCTTTAAGTTACGTCATCCAAGATGGCGTCTCTTCAATTCCGATTGGCTGATAGAATTCTATCAGCCAATCAGAATTAAGGTAGAAAAAATCCTATTGGCTGATGTAATCAGTCAATAGGATTGAAGTTCAATCCTATTGGCTGATCCAATCAGCCAATTTGATTGATCTGGTATTCTATTGGCTGTTACAATCAGCCAATAGAATGCAAGCTCAATGCAATCAGCCAATAGGATTTTTTCTACCTTAATTCCGATTGGCTGATAGAATTCTATCAGCCAATCGGAATTGAAGGGACGCCATCTTGGATGACGTCGCTTAAAGGAACCTTCATTCGTCAGTTGTCGTCGGAAGGAAGAGGATGCTCCACGTCGGATGTCTTGAAGATGGACCCGCTCCACTCTGGATGGATGAAGATAGAAGATGCCGTCTGGATGAAGACTTCTGCCCGTCTGGAGGACCTCTTCTTCCTGGCTTGGATGAAGATTTCTGGCCGTCTGGAGGACCACTTCTGCCCGGTTGGGTGAAGATGTCTCAAGGTAGGGTGTACTTCAAGGGGTTAGAGTTAGGTTTTATTAAGGGAGGATTGGGTGGGTTTTAGAGTAGGGTTGGGTGTGTGGGTGGTGGGTTTTAATGTTGGGGGGGTATTGTATTTTTTTTTTACAGGTAAAAGAGCGGATTACTTTGGGGCAATGCCCCGCAAAAAGCCCTATTAAGGGCTATTTGTAATTTAGTATAGGGTAGGGATTTTTATTATTTTGGGGGGCTTTTTTATTTTATTAGGGGGATTAGATTAGGAGTAATTAGTTTAAAAAACTTGTAATTATTTTATTAATTTCTGTAATTTAGTGTTTGTTTTTTTGTACTTTATTTTATTGTATTGTAATTAATTTAATTTAATGTAGGAAATTAATTTAATTATAGTGTAGTGTTAGGTGTAATTGTAACTTAGGTTAGGATTTATTTTACAGGTATACAGGGAGTGCAGAATTATTAGGCAAGTTGTATTTTTGAGGATTAATTTTATTATTGAACAACAACCATGTTCTCAATGAACCCAAAAAACTCATTAATATCAAAGCTGAATAGTTTTGGAAGTAGTTTTTAGTTTGTTTTTAGTTATAGCTATTTTAGGGGGATATCTGTGTGTGCAGGTGACTATTACTGTGCATAATTATTAGGCAACTTAACAAAAAACAAATATATACCCATTTCAATTATTTATTTTTACCAGTGAAACCAATATAACATCTCAACATTCACAAATATACATTTCTGACATTCAAAAACAAAACAAAAACAAATCAGTGACCAATATAGCCACCTTTCTTTGCAAGGACACTCAAAAGCCTGCCATCCATGGATTCTGTCAGTGTTTTGATCTGTTCACCATCAACATTGCGTGCAGCAGCAACCACAGCCTCCCAGACACTGTTCAGAGAGGTGTACTGTTTTCCCTCCTTGTAAATCTCACATTTGATGATGGACCACAGGTTCTCAATGGGGTTCAGATCAGGTGAACAAGGAGGCCATGTCATTAGATTTTCTTCTTTTATACCCTTTCTTGCCAGCCACGCTGTGGAGTACTTGGACGCGTGTGATGGAGCATTGTCCTGCATGAAAAACAGAATTTATGTTTACCTGATAAATTACTTTCTCCAACGGTGTGTCCGGTCCACGGCGTCATCCTTTCTTGTGGGATATTCTCTTCCCCAACAGGAAATGATAAAGAGCCCAGCAAAGCTGGTCACATGATCCCTCCTAGGCTCCGCCTTCCCCAGTCATTCGACCGACGTAAAGGAGGAATATTTGCATAGGAGAAATCATATGATACCGTGGTGACTGTAGTTAGAGAAAATAAATCATCAGACCTGATTAAAAAACCAGGGCGGGCCGTGGACCGGACACACCGTTGGAGAAAGTAATTTATCAGGTAAACATAAATTCTGTTTTCTCCAACATAGGTGTGTCCGGTCCACGGCGTCATCCTTACTTGTGGGAACCAATACCAAAGCTTTAGGACACGGATGATGGGAGGGAGCAAATCAGGTCACCTAGATGGAAGGCACCACGGCTTGCAAAACCTTTCTCCCAAAAATAGCCTCAAAAGAAGCAAAAGTATCAAATTTGTAAAATTTAGTAAAGTGTGCAGTGAAGACCAAGTCGCTGCCTTACATATCTGATCAACAGAAGCCTCGTTCTTGAAGGCCCATGTGGAAGCCACGGCCCTAGTGGAATGAGCTGTGATTCTTTCAGGAGGCTGTCGTCCGGCAGTCTCATAAGCCAATCTGATGATGCTTTTAAGCCAAAAAGAGAGAGAGGTAGAAGTTGCTTTTTGACCTCTCCTTTTACCAGAATAAACAACAAACAAGGAAGATGTTTGTCTGAAATCCTTTGTAGCCTCTAAATAGAATTTTAGAGCACGAACTACATCCAAATTGTGCAACAAACGTTCCTTCTTTGAAACTGGATTCGGACACAAAGAAGGCACAACTATCTCCTGGTTAATATTTTTGTTAGAAACAACTTTCGGAAGAAAACCAGGTTTAGTACGCAAAACCACCTTATCTGCATGGAACACCAGATAAGGAGGAGAACACTACAGAGCAGATAACTCTGAAACTCTTCTAGCAGAAGAAATTGCAACCAAAAACAAAACTTTCCAAGATAATAACTTGATATCAACGGAATGTAGGGGTTCAAACAGAACCCCCTGAAGAACTGAAAGAACTAAATTAAGACTCCAAGGAGGAGTCAAAGGTTTGTAAACAGGCTTGATTCTAACCAGAGCCTGAACAAAAGCTTGAACATCTGGCACAGCCGCCAGCTTTTTGTGAAGTAAAACAGATAAAGCAGAAATCTGTCCCTTCAAAGAACTTGCAGATAATCCTTTCTCCAAACCTTCTTGAAGAAAGGATAGAATCTTAGGAATTTTTATCTTGTTCCATGGGAATCCTTTAGATTCACACCAACAGATATATTTTTTCCATATTTTATGGTAGATTTTTCTAGTTACAGGCTTTCTGGCCTGAACAAGAGTATCAATGACAGAATCTGAGAACCCTCGCTTTGATAAAATCAAGCGTTCAATCTCCAAGCAGTCAGGTGGAGTGAGGCCAGATTCGGATGTTCGAACGGACCTTGAACAAGAAGGTCCTGTCTCAAAGGTAGCCTCCATGGTGGAGCCGATGACATATTCACCAGATCTGCATACCAAGTCCTGCGTGGCCACGCAGGAGCTATCAAGATCACCGATACCATCTCCTGTTTGATCCTGGCTACCAGCCTGGGAATGAGAGGAAACGGTGGGAACACATAAGCTAGGTTGAAGCTCCAAGGTGCTACTAGTGCATCCACTAGAGTCGCCTTGGGATCCCTGGATCTGGACCCGTAGCAAGGAACCTTGAAGTTCTGACGAGACGCCATCAGATCCATGTCTGGAATGCCCCACAATTGAATTATTTGGGCAAAGATTTCCGGATGGAGTTCCCACTCCCCCGGATGAAATGTCTGACGACTCAGAAAATCCGCTTCCCAATTTTCCACTCCTGGGATGTGGATTGCAGACAAGTGGCAGGAGTGAGTCTCCGCCCATTGAATTATTTTGGTCACTTCTTCCATCGCCAGGGAACTCCTTGTTCCCCCCTGATGGTTGATATACGCAACAGTCGTCATGTTGTCTGATTGAAACCGTATGAATTTGGCCTTTGCTAGCTGAGGCCAAGCCTTGAGAGCATTGAATATCGCTCTCAGTTCCAGAATATTTATCGGGAGAAGAGATTCTTCCCGAGACCAAAGACCCTGAGCTTTCAGGGGTTCCCAGACCGCGCCCCAGCCCACCAGACTGGCGTCGGTCGTGACAATGACCCACTCTGGTCTGCGGAAGCTCATCCCTTGTGACAGGTTGTCCAGGGTCAGCCACCAACGGAGTGAATCTCTGGTCCTCTGATCTACTTGTATCGTCGGAGACAAGTCTGTATAATCCCCATTCCACTGACTGAGCATGCACAGTTGTAATGGTCTTAGATGAATTCGCGCAAAAGGAACTATGTCCATTGCCGCGACCATCAAACCTATTACTTCCATGCACTGCGCTATGGAAGGAAGAAGAACAGAATGAAGTACTTGACAAGCGCTTAGAAGTTTTGATTTTCTGGCCTCTGTCAGAAAAATCCTCATTTCTAAGGAGTCTATTATTGTTCCCAAGAAGGGAACTCTTGTTGACGGAGATAGAGAACTTTTTTCTACGTTCACTTTCCACCCGTGAGATCTGAGAAAGGCCAGGACAATGTCCGTATGAGCCTTTGCTTGAGGTAGAGACGACGCTTGAATCAGTATGTCGTCCAAGTAAGGTACTACTGCAATGCCCCTTGGTCTTAGCACCGCTAGAAGGGACCCTAATACCTTTGTGAAAATTCTTGGAGCAGTGGCTAATCCGAATGGAAGTGCCACAAACTGGTAATGCTTGTCCAGAAAGGCGAACCTTAGGAACCGATGATGTTCCTTGTGGATAGGAATATGTAGATACGCATCCTTTAAATCCACCGTGGTCATGAATTGACCTTCCTGGATGGTAGGAAGAATTGTCCGAATGGTTTCCATTTTGAACGATGGAACCTTGAGAAATTTGTTTAGGATCTTGAGATCTAAGATTGGTCTGAATGTTCCCTCTTTTTTGGGAACTATGAACAGATTGGAGTAGAATCCCATCCCTTGTTCTCCTAAAGGAACAGGATGAATCACTCCCATTTTTAATAGGTCTTCTACACAATGTAAGAATGCCTGTCTTTTTATGTGGTCTGAAGACAATTGAGACCTGTGGAACCTCCCCCTTGGGGGTAGCTCCTTGAATTCCAGAAGATAACCTTGGGAGACTATTTCTAGCGTTCAAGGATCCAGAACATCTCTTGCCCAAGCCTGAGCGAAGAGAGAAAGTCTGCCCCCCACCAGATCCGGTCCCGGATCGGGGGCCAACATCTCATGCTGTCTTGGTAGCAGTGGCAGGTTTCTTGGCCTGCTTACCTTTGTTCCAGCCTTGCATTGGCCTCCAGGCTGGCTTGGTTTGAGAAGAATTACCCTCTTGCTTAGAGGATGTAGAACTTGGGGCTGGTCCGTTTCTGCGAAAGGGACGAAAATTTGGTTTATTTTTAGCCTTGAAAGACCTATCCTGAGGAAGGGCGTGGCCCTTACCCCCAGTGATATCTGAAATAATCTCTTTCAAGTCAGGGCCAAACAGCGTTTTCCCCTTGAAAGGTATGTTAAGCAATTTGTTCTTGGAAGACGCATCCGCTGACCAAGATTTTAGCCAAAGCGCTCTGCGCGCCACAATAGCAAACCCCGAATTTTTCGCCGCTAATCTAGCCAATTGCAAAGTGGCGTCTAAAGTAAAAGAATTAGCCAATTTAAGCGCATGAATTCTGTCCATAATCTCCTCATAAGAAGAATCTTTATTGAGCGACTTTTCTAGTTCATCGAACCAGAAACACGCTGCTGTAGTGACAGGAACAATGCATGAAATTGGTTGTAGAAGGTAACCTTGCTGAACAAACATCTTTTTAAGCAAACCCTCTAATTTTTTATCCATAGGATCTTTGAAAGCACAACTATCTTCTATAGGGATAATAGTGCGTTTGTTTAGAGTAGAAACCGCCCCCTCGACCTTGGGGACTGTCTGCCATAAGTCCTTTCTGGGGTCGACCATAGGAAACAATTTCTTAAATATAGGGGGAGGGACAAAAGGTATGCCGGGCCTTTCCCATTCTTTGTTTACAATGTCCGCCACCCGCTTGGGTATAGGAAAAGCTTCGGGGGGCCCCGGGACCTCTAGGAACTTGTCCATCTTACATAATTTCTCTGGAATGACCAAATTGTCACAATCATCTAGAGTAGATAACACCTCCTTAAGCAGAGCGCGGAGATGTTCCAATTTAAATTTGAATGTAATCACATCAGGTTCAGCTTGTTGAGAAATTTTCCCTGAATCTGAAATTTCTCCCTCAGACAAAACCTCCCTGGCCCCCTCAGACTGGTGTAGGGGCATTTCAGAACCATTATCATCAGCGTCCTCATGCTCTTCGGTATTTTCTAAAACAGAGCAGTCGCGCTTTCGCTGATAAGTGGGCATTTTGGCTAAAATGTTTTTGATAGAATTATCCATTACAGCCGTTAATTGTTGCATAGTAAGGAGTATTGGCGCACTAGATGTACTAGGGGCCTCCTGTGTGGGCAAGACTGGCGTAGACGAAGGAGGGGATGATGCAGTACCATGCTTACTCCCCTCACTTGAGGAATCATCTTGGGCATCATTTTCTCTAAATTTTGTGTCACATACATCACATCTATTTAAATGAGAAGGAACCTTGGCTTCCTCACATACAGAACATAGTCTATCTGATAGTTCAGACATGTTAAACAGGCAAAAACTTGATAACAAAGTACAAAAAACGTTTTAAAATAAAACCATTACTGTCACTTTAAATTTTAAACTGAACACACTTTATTACTGAAAATGTGAAAAAGTATGAAGGAATTGTTCAAAATTCACCAAAATTTCACCACAGTGTCTTAAAGCCTTAAAAGTATTGCACACCAAATTTGAAAGCTTTAACTCTTAAAATAACGGAACCGGAGCCGTTTTTATATTTAATCCCTATACAGTCCCTGGTATCTGCTTTGCTGAGACCCAACCAAGCCCAGAGGGGAATACGATACCAAATGACGCCTTCAGTAAGCTTTTTCTATGTATCTGAGCTCCTCACACATGCATCTGCATGCCTTGCTTCCCAAAAACAACTGCGCAATAGAGGCGCGAAAATGAGGCTCTGCCTATGATTAGAGAAGGCCCCCAGTGAAAAAGGTGTCCAATACAGTGCCTGACGGTTATTTAACATAATTCCCAAGAATAAAATAACTCCTCAAAGCTATAAACTATTAAAAATGCTTATAAATCAATCGTTTTAGCCCAGAAAAATGTCTACCAGTCTTTAAGCCCTTGTGAAGCCCTTTATTCTTATTTAATAAAAATGGCTTACCGGATCCCATAGGGAAAATGACAGCTTCCAGCATTACCAAGTCTTGTTAGAAATGTGTCATACCTCAAGCAGCAAAAGTCTGCTCACTGTTTCCCCCAACTGAAGTTAATTCCTCTCAACAGTCCTGTGTGGAAACAGCCATCGATTTTAGTAACGGTTGCTAAAATCATTTTCCTCTTACAAACAGAAATCTTCATCTCTTTTCTGTTTCAGAGTAAATAGTACATACCAGCACTATTTTAAAATAACAAACTCTTGATTGAAGAATAAAAACTACATTTAAACACCAAAAAACTCTAAGCCATCTCCGTGGAGATGTTGCCTGTACAACGGCAAAGAGAATGACTGGGGAAGGCGGAGCCTAGGAGGGATCATGTGACCAGCTTTGCTGGGCTCTTTGCCATTTCCTGTTGGGGAAGAGAATATCCCACAAGAAAGGATGACGCCGTGGACCGGACACACCTATGTTGGAGAAATCATGTTTTTCTTGAAGGATGCAGACTTCTTCCTGTACCACTGCTTGAAGAAGGTGTCTTCCAGAAACTGGCAGTAGGACTGGGAGTTGAGCTTGACTCCATCCTCAACCTGAAAAGGCCCCACAAGCTCATCTTTGATGATACCAGCCCAAACCAGTACTCCACCTCCACCTTGCTGGCGTCTGAGTCGGACTGGAGCTCTCTGCCCTATACCAATCCAGCCACGGGCCCATCCATCTGGCCCAACAAGACTCACTCTCATTTCATCAGTCCATAAAACCTTAGAAAAATCAGTCTTGAGATATTTCTTGGCCCAGTCTTGACGTTTCAGCTTGTGTGTCTTGTTCAGTGGTGGTCGTCTTTCAGCCTTTCTTACCTTGGCCATGTCGCTGAGTATTGCACACCTTGTGCTTTTGGGCACTCCAGTGATGTTGCAGCTCTGAAATATGGCCAAACTGGTGGCAAGTGGCATCTTGGCAGCTGCACGCTTGACTTTTCTCAGTTCATGAGCAGTTATTTTGCGCCTTGGTTTTTCCACACGCTTCTTGCGACCCTGTTGACTATTTTGAATGAAACGCTTGATTGTTCGATGATCACGCTTCAGAAGCTTTGCAATTTTAAGAGTGCTGCATCCCTCTGCAAGATATCTCACTATGTTTTACTTTTCTGAGCCTGTCAAGTCCTTCTTTTGACCCATTTTGCCAAAGGAAAGGAAGTTGCCTAATAATTATGCACACCTGATATAGGGTGTTGATGTCATTAGACCACACCCCTTCTCATTACAGAGATGCACATCACCTAATATGCTTAATTTGTAGTAGGCTTTCGAGCCTATACAGCTTGGAGTAAGACAACATGCATAAAGAGGATGATGTGGTCAAAATACTCATTTGCCTAATAATTCTGCACTCCCTGTATTTGTCTTTATTTTAACTAGGAAGTTATTAAATAGTTAATAACTATTTAATAACTATTGTACCTAGTTAAAATAAATACAAAGTTGCCTGTAAAATAAAAATAAACCCTAAGCTAGCTAAAATGTAACTATTAGTTATATTGTAGCTAACTTATGGTTTATTTTATAGGTAAGTATTTTGTGTTAAATAGGAATTATTTAGTTAATTGTAGTAATTTTATTTAGATGTATTTAAATTATATTTAAGTTAGGGGGTGTTAGGGTTAGAGTTAGATTTAAGGGTTAATACATTTAATATAGTAGCGGTGACGTTGGGGGCGGCAGAATAGGGGTTAATAAATGTAGGTAGGTGGCGGCGATGTTAGGGACGGCAGATTAGGGGTTAATAAAATGTAACTAGTGTTTGTGATGCGGGAGTATGGCGGTTTAGGGATTAATAACTTTATTATAGTAGCAGCGATGTTGTGGGCGACAGATTAGGGGTTAATAGGTGTAGTTAGGTTGCGGCGACATTGGAGGCAGCAGATTAGGGGTTAATAAATATAATGTAGGTGTTGGCGATGTTGGGGGACAGCAGATTAGGGGTTCCTAAGTATAATGTAGGTGGCGGTGGTGTCCGGAGCGGCAGATAAGGGGTTACTAATATAATGTAGGCGTTAGCGATAGCGGGGGCAGCAGATTAGGGGTTAATAAGTGTAAGATTAGGGGTATTTAGACTCGGGGTTCATGTTAGGGTGTTAGGTGTAGACATAAATGTATGGGGCTGCGTTAGGAGCTAAACGCTGCTTTTTTGCAGGTGTTAGGTTTTTTTCCAGCTGGCTCTCCCCCATTGATTCCTATGGGGAAATCGTGCACGAGCACGTTTTACCAGCTCACCGCTAACGTAAGCAGCGCTGGTATTGAGGTGAGATGTGAAGGAAAATTTTGCACTATGCTCACTTTTTTGTGGTTAACGCCGGGTTTGTAAAAACCCGTAATACCAGCACTGTCTGTAAGTGAGCGGTGTGCATAAACTGCTCGTTAGCACTGCAGAGCTCAAAACGAAAAACTTGTAATCTAGCCGAATGTAAAGTAGAATGATACTTACAAAGAGCACCCAAAAGTGCCAATCACGCAGATTGGATCAATTAGCAGTGGTTCAGCTCACTGAATGCTCACAGGGGATATGCTCAGATGAAAAACAGCAGGCAGCAAACAGAAATTCTATTCCTGTGATTGACATAAAACAATATCAATAGCCTAGTACAGTTTGGGCATGCAAAGTGCACAATAATCTGCATGCCCAAACTGTACTAGGCTATTGATATTGTTTTATGTCACTCACAGGAATAGGATTTCTGTTTGCTGCATGCTGTTTTTCATCTGAGCATATCCCCTGTGAACATTCAGTAAGCTGGACCACTACTAATTGATCCAGTTTGCGTGATTGGCACTTTTGGGTGCTCTTTGTTTGCGAGTATCATTCTACTTTACATTGTTTTTCTAGTGTATAGACGTTACTAAGCCATGTTGGCACCTCTGTGTCTCCTTTTTTCTAGAATCACAATCACCAGGGACTGACCATCCTTCTGACAGAGTACTGCCCTCCATTGGATGTGGGATTATAAGGACTTTGTATTGTAGTGTACTTTATTTTATGCTGTTTACATACTCTTGTTGAGCTCTTGTGGTAGCTCACACCAATGTGATAGGTGTTCCTATATATTGCTTTTGGGTTTTATTTCTTTTAAGATTTGTTTGGAGGAAGCGCCCCCTATCCACATAACATGCTGATGCTATCAGAAACACATGAGACTGTTCCAATATAATCTTGGAGATCACCCTTAGAAGAAAAAAGGCGGAAAGATGTAGCCATGTTGCAAAGCCAAGACACTGCTAATGCATCCACCATTTCTGTCTAAGGATCCCTGGACCAGAAAAGGTACCTGGGAAAATGAGAAAACACTTCTGTATAGAGATACCACTCTCCCGGATGTAAAGACTGACGGCTGAGATAATTCACCTCCCAAATGTCTAAACCTGAGATATAAATCGTAGAAATTAGACAGGAGATGAATTCCACCTAAAAACGTATTCAAGATACTTCTTAATTGCTAAGGAACTGTGAGTCCCTATTTTGATTGACATATGCCACAGTTGTGATATTGTCTGTCTGAAAGCAGAATGAAAAGTTCTCTCCTAAAAGAGGCCAAGCCTGAAAGAGCTCTGAAAAAAACACGGAGTTCTAAAATATCGATTGGAAAACTCTCCTCTTGAAGTATCCCAACCCCTTGTGCTGTCAGAGACCCTCAAACAGCTCCCCAATCTGTAAGACTTGCATTCATTAAGAATACAGTCCAGGAAGGACGTACAAAAGGAGGCCCCCTGAATAAAACAATGATAGTCTAATCACTAAATCAGAGAGAGTTGAGTGTTGGGATTTAAGAATATCAACTGTGATATCTGAAAACAATCAATGCACCATTGATTCAGTATGCAAAGCAAAAGAGGTCTCAGATGAAAAACGAGCAAAGAGAACCACGTCCGATGTTGTAGTTATGAGACCTAAAACTTCCATGCACATAGCCACTGAAAGGAATGTTCTAGACTGTAAGTTAGAAAGGCTAACGCAAATAACAATTAACTTTTGTCTGATAAAGACAAAGTTATGAACACAGAATCCATCTAAAAACCCCAAAAAAGGTGACCCTTGTCTGAGGAATCACAAAACTCTTAGGTAAATTAAATCCTCTAACCATGTCTTGAAGAAATAAAACTAGTTGATTCATGGGAGATTCTAATAAAAGAAAAGATTAAGCCAATACCAAAATACTATCCAAACAAGGAAACACCACAGTACCCTACTGTCGGATTACAGAAAAAGGGCACCCAGCACCTTTGAAAAGATTCATAAAGCTGTTGTTAGACCAAATGGAAAGGAAAAGCGACAAATTGGTAAAGCTTATCTAAAAAAGAGAATCTCAGAAACCAAAAGTGGTCTCAATGAAATAAAATATGAGGATAAACATCTTTTAAAATTGAGTTTTCATGAAATGACCTTGCTGAACAAAAGGCATAATAGTCCTTATAGTCGCCGACTTGAAAGTTGAGACTCTTACAAAACAATATAATGTCTTCAGATCCAAGTTTGGACTGAATAAACCGTAAATCTCGCTCCCATGGGCGCCAAGCCGGATTTACTGCATGGCTATTGGCTAAGAGGTGAAAACATCACCTCTTAGCAAAACAAAACATTTTTTTAGCCGTGGGCTGCTGTAACAGCTAAAAATGGCGATCAATTGAAACAAATAAAGGAGCTTTCTACATGAAGTATCTTATACTTCATGAATGAAAGTCCCATTTATTTGTTTCAATAGTCAATCCTAGCATTTGTACAACGCTAGGATTGACTTTCACTTTAATAATGAAAAGAACACACAGCTTTGTAGAATTGTGTTTCAGGGCATCATAGTTTCTACAGTAACATCAGAGTCAGGATCAGAATTGGACATCTCGCAAAATGTAACAGAAAAAGAAAAATAACATTAAGCAAAACATTCAATTTCCACAATGTAACAGTTGCAGTAGATAGAAAAACAAAGGGCTAGATTACGAGTTGTGCTTTAAGGTAAGAAAACAAAATTTATGCTTACCTGATAAATTTCTTTCTCTTGTGGTGTATCTAGTCCACGGGTTCATCCATTACTTGTGGGATATTCTCCTTCCCAAAAGGAAGTTGCAAGAGGACACCCACAGCAGAGCTGTCTATATAGCTCCTCCCCTAACCCCCACCTCCAGTCATTCGACTGAAGACAAGTAAGAAAAAGGAGAAACTATAGGGTGCCGTGGTGACTGTAGTTTAAAAAATAAAAACACCTGCTTTAAAGTGACAGGGCAGGCCGTGGACTGGATACACCACAAGAGAAAGAAATTTATCAGGTAAGCATAAATTTTGTTTTCTCTTGTAAGGTGTATCCAGTCCACGGGTTCATCCATTACTTGTGGGATACCAATACCAAAGATTTAGGGCACAGATGAAGGGAGGGACAAGGCAGGCACTTAAACGGAAGGCACCACTGCCTGTAAGACCTTTCTCCCAAAAATAGCCTCCGAGGAAGCAAAAGTATCAAATTTGTAGAATTTAGAAAAAGTATGAAGCAAAGACCAAGTCGCCGCCTTACAAATCTGTTCAACAGAGGCCTCATTTTTAAAAGCCCATGTGGAAGCTACCGCTCTAGTAGAATGAGCTGTAATTCTTTCAGGAGGTTGCTGGCCAGCAGTCTCATAAGCTAAACGGATTATGCTTCTCAGCCAAAAAGAAAGAGAAGTTGCTGAAGCCTTTTGGCCTCTCCTCTTTCCAGAGTAGACAACAAACAATGCAGATGTTTGACGAAAATCCTTAGTAGCTTGCAAATAAAACTTTAAAGCACGAACCACATCAAGATTGTGTAACAGACGTTCCTTCTTTGAAGAAGGATTAGGACACAGTGATGGAACAACAATTTCCTGATTGATATTCCTATTAGATACTACCTTAGGAAGAAACCCAGGTTTGGTACGCAAAACTACCTTATCTGCATGGAAGATCAGATAAGGGGAATCACACTGCAAGGCAGATTACTCTGAAACTCTTCGAGCCGAAGAGATAGCTACTAAAAACAGAACTTTCCAAGATAAAAGCTTGATATCTATGGAATGCAAGGGTTCAAACGGAACCCCTTGAAGAACTTTAAGAACTAAATTTAAACTCCATGGCGGAGCAACAGGTTTAAACACAGGCCTGATTCTAACCAAAGCCTGACAAAACGCCTGAACGTCTGGAACATCAGCCAGGCGCTTGTGCAAAAGAATAGACAGAGCAGAAATCTGTCCCTTTAAGGAACTAGCCGATAATCCCTTTTCCGATCCCTCTTGGAGAAAAGATAGTATCCTAGGAATCCTGACCTTACTCCACGAGTAACCCTTGGATTCACACCAATGAAGATATTTACACCATATCTTATGATAGATTTTCCTGGTGACAGGCTTTCAAGCCTGAATCAAGGTATCAATGACCGACTCGGAGAAACCACGTTTTGATAAAATCAAGTGTTCAATCTCCAAGCAGTCAGACGCAGAGAAATTAGATTTGGATGTTTTTTTAATGGATCTTGGAGTAGAAGGTCCTGCCTCAGCGGCAGAGTCCATGGTGGAGAGGATGACATGTCCACCAGATCCGCATACCAAGTACTGCGTGGCCACGCAGGCGCTATCAAAATCACCGAAGCTCTCTCCTGCTTGATCTTGGCAATCAGACGAGGGAGGAGAGGAAACGGTGGAAACACATAAGCCAGGCTGAAGGACCAGGGCACTGCTAGAGCATCTATCAGCGCTGCCTGGGGATCCCTTGACCTGGACCCGTAACAAGGAAGCTCGGCGTTCTGACGAGACGCCATCAGATCCAGTTTTGGTTTGGATTGTCTCCATCTTGAAGGATGGGACCCTGGGAAATTTGTTTAGGATCTTGAGATCTAAGATTGGTCTGAACGTTCCCTCTTTTTTGGGAACTATAAACAGGTTTGAATAGAAACCCTGCCCCTGTTCCTCCCTTGGAACTGGGTGGATCACTCCCATAACCAGAAGGTCTTGAATGCAACGTAAGAATGCCTCTCTCTTTATCTGGTTTGCAGATAGTAGTGAGAGGTGAAATCTCCCCTTTGGAGATGAACCTTTGAATTCCAGAAGATATCCCTGGGAAACGATCTCTAGTGCCCAGGGATCCTGGACATCTCTTGCCCAAGCCTGAGTGAAGAGAGAATGTCTGCCCCCTACTAGATCCGGTCCCGGATCGGGGGCTACTCCTTCATGCTGTCTTAGAGGCAGCAGCAGGTTTTTTGGCCTGCTTCTCCTTGTTCCAAGCCTGGTTAGGTTTCCAGACTGGTTTGGACTGGGCGAAATTTCCCTCTTGTTTTACATTAGAGTAAGCTGAAGCTGCGCCACTCTTGAAGTTTCGAAAGGAACGAAAATTATTCTGTTTGGTCCTTAACTTATTAGACCTATCCTGAGGAAGGGCATGACCTTTTCCTCCAGTAATGTCAGAAATGATCTCCTTCAGACCAGGCCCGAAAAGGGTCTGTCCCTTGAAGGGGATGTTAAGAAGCTTAGACTTTGAAGTAACGTCTGCTGACCAGGACTTAAGCCATAGCGCCCTACGCGCCAGAATGGCAAAACCTGAATTCTTAGCTGTTAGCTTGGTTAAATGAAAAACGGCGTCAGAGATAAAGGAATTAGCTAACTTAAGAGCTTTAATCCTGTCTAAAATATCATCTAACAGGGTCTCCACCTGTAGAGCCTCCTCAAGAGACTCGAACCAGAAAGCCTCTGCAGCAGTAACTGGGGCAATGTATGCAAGAGGCTGGAGAATAAAACCTTGATGTATAAAAATGTTCTTAAGGAGACCCTCCAATTTTGTATCCATAGGATCTAGGAAAGCACAACTGTCCTCGACGGGGATAGTTGTACGCTTAGCTAGGGTAGAGACTGCTCCCTCCACCTTAGGGACTGTCTGCCACGAGTCCCGTATGGCGGCATCTATGGGAAACATCTTTTTAAAAGCAGGAGGGGGAGAGAACGGCACACCTGGTCTATCCCATTCCTTAGTAATAATTTCTGAAAACCTCTTAGGGACTGGAAAAACATCAATGTAAACAGGCACTGCAAAGTATTTGTCCATCTTAAACAATTTCTCTGGAACTACCACGAATTCACATTCATCCAGAGTCGCTAAAAGCTCCCTAAGCAATAAGCGGAGGTGCTCAAGCTTAAATTTAAACGCTGTCAATTCAAAATCAGACTGAAGCAATGCCTTCCCTGAATCTGAAATGTCACCCACAGATAGAAGCTCTCCTGCCTCGGCTTCTGAGTATTGTGAGAGGGTATATATCCTTGTAACCCTGGCAGTTTGGACAATACCTCTGAGAGGGTAGCATTTATAACTGCCGCCATGTCCTGTAAGGTAAAAGAATTAGATGCGCTAGATGTACTTGGCGTCACTTGAGCGGGAGTTATGGAGGTTCTGACACATGGGGAGAGCTAGATGGCATAATCTCCCTTTTTTCAGTCAGAGAATCCCCTGGAGATAAATCTTTAAGCGCCATAATATGGTCTTTATAGTTTATAGAAATTTCAGTACATTTGGTACACATTCTAAGAGGGGGTTCCACAATGGCTTCCAAACATATTGAACAAGGAGTTTCCTCTATGTCAGACATGTTTAACAGACTAGTAATGAGACAAGCAAGCTTGGAAAACACTTTAATAAAGATGAAACAGCAATTAAACAAAAATGTTACTGTGCCTTTAAGAGAAAAAAAACTAGTAATTAAACTGCAAAACAGTGTAAAAATAAAGTAAAGACTTCGAAATTTTTACAGTATGTGTAAGGGACTAAAGCAACATTGCACCCACTTGCAAATGGATGATTAACCCCTTAGCCCCCAAACCGGATTTAAAAAACGTCAACACCAGTAAAAGACAGTTGAGCACCTTGCCACAGCTCTGCTGAGGCTCCTACCTGCCCTCAAATACGATTTAGTGCAGAAATAAACCCTTTATGATGGTCCTCAGATGCCAGAGGACTCCTCTAAGGAAGCTGGATGTCTCAGTCTGAAAGAAACTGCGCATCTAGAGCGCGAAAATAGGCCCCTCCCACCATGTACTGGATGTCAGAGGGGCCTTAAGAAAATACTCCTAGGAGTATCTGACTAGCCATGTGGAAATTAGGCCCCAAATAAAGACTTATCTCCCTCAGAGAAAAAAATTTCTATTTATGGAAACATGTAAACGTTTTGTCACTAAGTAATATGAGTATTAACATGAGTATTACCCTGTTTTGTAAGCATGATCCCAGTCGTTATTAAATTTTCTAGAACTTATTCATCTCTCTAGAAATAAAAATACTGAACAGAACATACCTCAAAGCAGGTAATCTGCAGACCATAGCCCCAACTGAAGTTTTCCCATACTCTTCAGTTATGTGTGAGAACAGCAATGGACCTTAGTTACAAACCGCTAAGATCATCAACCTCCAGGCAGAATTCTTCTTCTAATTTCTGCCTGAGAGTAAAACAGTACAACGCCGGACCGTTTAAAAATAACAAACTCTTGATTGAAGGTAAAACTACACTAAGTCATCACATATCTCTTGAGACTTCCTATCTTGTTGAGAGTTGCAAGAGAATGACTGGGGGTGGGGGTTAGAGGAGGAGCTATATAGACAGCTCTGCTGTGGGTGTCCTCTTGCAACTTCCTGTTGGGAAGGAGAATATCCCACAAGTAATGGATGAACCCGTGGACTGGATACACCTTACAAGAGGTCCTAATGCTGCTTTTTTACGCCCGCTGCTATTACGAGTCTTGCAGGTATAGGTGTACCGCACAATTTTTTGGCCATACCGCAAATCAACTTACTTAAAATTCGTAAAGCCTTTGTTCTATGGGACTTCTATAGCGCTGGTATTACGAGATTGTCCTGGGAGGCCAAAAAGTGAGTGTTACACCCTCTACCGCCAAGATTCCTAACACATTTTAAAGTCAGTAGTTATGAGTTTTACACTACAACGCTGTAGCAATAAAACTCGTAACTAAAGTGCTACAAAGTACACTAACACCCATAAACTACCTATTAACATCTAAACCAAGGACCTCCCGCATCGTAAACACTATAATAACATTTTAACCCCTAATCTGCTGCTCCGGACATCGCCGCCACTATAATAAACATATTAACCCCTAAACCGCCAGACTCCCGCATCGCAAACACTATTTATATATTATTAACCCCTAATCTGCTGTCCCCAACATCGCCGCCATCTACATTATACTTATTAACCCCTAATCTTCCACTCTGGACATCGCCACCACCTACATAAGATTTATTAACCCCTAATCTGCTGCCCCAACATCACCGCCACCTACCTACATTTATTAACCCCTAATCTGCTGCCCCGAACATCGCCGCCACCTACCTACATTTATTAGCCCCTAATCTGTGTCCCCAATGTCGCCGCCACTATTTTAAATTTATTAACCCTTTAAACCTAAGTCTAAACCTAACACCCCCTAACTTAAATATAATTTAAATAAATCTTAATACAAATTAATATCATTACATAATTATTCCTATTTAAAACTAAATACTTACCTATAAAATAAACCCTAAACTAGCTACAATATAACTAATAGTTGCATTGTAGCTATCTTAGGGATTATTTTTATTTTACAGGCAAGTTTGTATTTATTTTAACTAGGTAGAATAGTTACTAAATAGTTATTAACTATTTAATAACTACCTAGCTAAAATAAATACAAATTGACCTGTAAAATAAAACCTAACCTAAGTTACAATAACACCTAACACTACAATACAATTAAATAAATTCCCTACATTAAATACAATTGAATAAATTAAATAAAATTAGCTAAATTACCAAAAAAAAACCAACTAAATTACAGAAAATAAAAAACTAATTACAAGATCTTTAAACTAATTACACCTAATCTAATAAACCTATCAAAATAAAAAAAGCCCACCCAAAATAAAAAAAACCTAGCCTAAACTAAACTACCAATAGCCCTTAAAAGGGCCTTTTGTGTGGTATTTCCCCAAAGAAATCAGCTCTTTTACCTGTAAAAAAAAATACAAACAACCCCCCAACAGTAAAACCCACCACCCACACAACCAAACCCCCCAAATAAAACCCTAACTAAAAAAAACCTAAGCTCCCCATTGCCCTGAAAAGAGCATTTGGATGGGCATTGCCCTTAAAAGGGCATTTAGCTCTATTGCTTCCCAAAGCCCTAACCTTAAAAATAAACCCACAAAATACACTCTTAAAAAATCCTAACACTAACCCCCAAAGATTCACTTACCGGGAGAAGTCTTCATCCAAGCGGTAAGATGTCCTCAACAAAGCAGGCAGAAGTGGTCCTCCAGACGGGCAGAAGCGGTCCTCCAGAAGGGCAGAAGTCTTCATCCAGACGGCATCTTCTATCTTCATCCTTCCAACGCGGAGCGGCTCCATCTTCAAGGCATCTGGCTCGGAGCATCCTCTTCAATCGACGGCTTCTTCAGAATTAATGTAGCTTTAAGTGATGTCATCCAAGATGGCGTCCCATAGATTCTGATTGAATGATAGAATTATATCAGTCAATCGGAATTAAGGTAGAACAAATTATATTGGCTGATCCAATCAGCCAATATGATTGAACTCATATTCTATTGGCTGATTGGAACAGCCAATAGAATGCCATCTCAATCCTATTGGCTGATTTTTTCCACCTTAACTCCGATTGGCTGATTTCTTCTCTCCGCGTCGGAAGGATGAAGATAGAAGATGCCGTCTCGATGAAGACTTCTGCCCGTCTGGAGGACCACTTCTGCCCATCTGGAGGACCACTTCTGCCGGCTTCGTTGAGGACATCTTGCCGCTTGGATGAAGACTTCTCCCAGTAAGTGAATCTTCGGGGGTTAGTGTTAGGATTTTTTACGGGTGTATTGGGTGGGTTTATTTTTTAGGTTAGGGCTTTGGGCATTAATAGAGCTAAATGCCATTTTAAGGACAATGCCCATCCAAATGCCCTTTTCAGGGCAATGGGGAGCTTAGGTTTTTTTAGTTTAGTTTTTATTTGTGGGGTTGGTTGTGTGGGTGGTGGGTTTTACTGTTGGGGGGTTGTTTGTATTTTTTTTTTACAGGTAAAATAGCTGATTTCTTTGGGGCAATGCCCTGCAAAAGGCCCTTTTAAGGGCTATTGGTAGTTTAGTTTAGGCTAGGGTTTTTTTTTTTATTTTGGGTGGGCTTTTTTTTTTTTTTTTTTTTTTTTATTGAGAAACAATAGGATAGGTGCACATTAGCCGAGGAGAAGCAGCTCCAAACAATCAAAACAAAGCTTAGAAAAATAACAGGTATTTGGATGCGTCCAGAGTGGAAATAAGCACTTTCACCTATTACAGAATGCTAAGTATATACCCGACTTGTCGAGCCTTAATCCATGGCTGACAAGTCTGAGAATATGGGGGGGGGGGGGGTCATAATAACTGAGAAACGAGAAAACCTCAATGATAGAGAGGGGGAGGGGAGGGGGAGAAAGCTAGAAAAAAAGAGAGAGAGGGCAGTCCAGATGAGGTCACCTATATGTTGAATGAGTTACAGACATAGGGAAGGAGCAGTCAAGGGGCTATGTGTCCTGAGCAGTTGCGTTGGGTTTCCAGTCTGTGTTGTGAAACTCCTTCCAGTCAGCCCAGATCAACTCAAATAGGTCAGATTTATTTAATTTGTAAAAGATATCCTTTTCCATTGTGTATACATAGGCCATATTGTTACAGTCCACTGACCAGCTAGGGGGCCGTTCCTTTTTCCAGGAGCAAGCAATAGAGTATTTTATAGCCATAAACAGGCTATAAAACCAAGAAGCACTTTTGCCATAGCAGTTGAATCACAGGACACTCCCACCATATGTGTAGAGCATTACCCCTGTGTCCACAATTTCGCCAGCAATTGGGGGACACATTTGGGAATATTTTCGCTAACCTAGTAGGCACATAGTACCAGTGAGATAGAAGTTTAAAATAGGTCTCATATAACGTTGTGCAATGAATAGCTTTCTGGGTCAGGGAAAAGGCTCGCTCCCACTCCTCAGGAGTAGTGTGTCTCCCCGTCAGTGTTTTCCAGCGGGACAGGTGGTTAGGGGTTTCCTGGCTGTGTGACCCGCCTAACAGTACATAGTGAATAGAAAGGGGCCTACATAACCTATCTCCCCTGGCCCAAATGGACTCCCATAGAGTTAATGGTCTATCTAGACTGGGTTTAAAGCCCCAACTACTTAGGAAACTCTTGATCCTCTGGTATTCAAAGGGTAAATACGACGAGACCTGGGCATCGACACTAATTTGGGATAGTTGTTTAAAAGAGTCTTGGGGGGACTAGGACCAGAGGTCCGATATACTATTAATTCCTAATTGGGCCCATTTATTGGGGTGTTGGGTGGGCTTTTTTATTTTGATAGGGCTATTAGATTAGGTGTAATTAGTTTAAAGATGTTGTAATTTGTTTTTTATTTTCTGTAATTTAGTGTTTGTTTTTTTGGTAATTTAGCTAATTTTATTTAATTTATTTAATTGTATTTAATGTAGGGAATGTATTTAATTGTACTGTAGTGTTAGGTGTTATTGTAACTTAGGTTAGGTTTTATTTTACAGGTAAATTTGTATTTATTTTAGCTAGGTAGTTATTAAATAGTTAATAACTTTTTAGTAAGCATTCTACCTAGTTAAAATAAATACAAACTTGCCTGTAAAATAAAAATAAACCCTAAGCTACCCGACATTGGGGGAGGGAGATTAGGAGTTATTTATAAAAACCTGTAATACCAGCGCTGCAGGGAAGTGAGCGGTGAGAAAAAACTTGACGTTAGCACCGCACAGCTCATAATGCAAGACTCGTAATCTAGCTGAAAGATAGTATTTTTTAAAACAAAAAATAAAATCAAAAAGCAGGCATAATAGCTTTCAAAAAACATGAAAACAGCGAGCAATAGAGGGAGAGGGGTAAAATAATTAAATGTTGGCACCAAGAATGACGCATTACGCAAAAGGTAGTTAAAAAAAATTTTGCCGCAAAACCAACACCAGGAAATGACACAACTTGCGTCAAAACAAATGTGATTTTGCGCCAAAACAACTAGTGTCAACAAAGACACAGGAAATTAAGATTTTTTTGCCATCAAAGGCACAACTTTGCGCCAAAAAAATGTTGTTCCAAGAATGACGCAATAAAAAAATTGTATTTTGCGCCATCACGAGCCTAGATTTGCCCGCAAAAAAAATATCAAATTAGAAAGAGACAGAACCCTAGATAAGAAAAAAAGTTTAAATAAACTTCCCAATCATGATTCCTATACTGAAACTGTTTAGACTGCAAAGGGAAATATACATAGACCTGACTCATGGCAAATATAAGTAAAATACATATATTTAAAACTTTATATTAATACATAAAGCACCAAACCGTAGCTGAGAGATACTTACCGAAAGACACCCATCCATATATAGCAGATAGCCAAACCAGTACTGAAAACTATCAGCAGAGGTAATGGTACATTAGAGTATATTGTCGATCTGAAAATGGAGGTAGGAGATGAATCCCTACGACCGATAACAGAGAACCCTTTACATCCCTCTGACAAACACTGTACTCTGAGAGGAATTGGGCTTCAATATGCTGAGAAGTGCTTATCATAGAAGAAAAATCAAGCACAAATTTACTTCACCACCTCCATAGGAGGCAAAGTTTCTAAAAACTGAATTGTGGGTGTGGTGGTAGGTGTATTTATAGGCATTTTGCGGTTTGGGAAACTTTGCCCCCTCCTGGTAGGAATGTATATCCCATATGTCACTAGCTCATGGAATCTTGCCAATTACATGAAAGAAATACATACATACATACTGAAACGTAGATACACATAAGTATATATACACACACACACACACACACATATATATATATATATATATATATATATATGCTCGGGGGTTAACTGCCTGGGTTGCTGGGAACTTTGCAGCTGTCTGTGTTTTGTATTTACATAGGGGAGGTTACAAAAGCCTGTGTCACCCTGGGAGATTCCCAGTTGGTTTGTCTGGAAGTATGCATTGTGTGGGTGCTGGTTAGGGTCCCAGGAAGGGGGAGACCTTGTCGTGGTCCTGGGCTTGATCCTTTGGCGCCAAATGTAACTGACTTCCCCCAGTTTTGCTTTTAAACATTGCTGTGAATCTGCTAGTGAGTGCTGGGTTTTTTGTGTTTTGTGTTAATGTTTGTAATGCTCCCCTGCGGACCTGACACCCAGGTTGCTCGGGGGGTTAACTGCCTGGGTTGCTGGGAACTTTGCAGCTGTCTGTCAGTGTTCAGGGCTGTGGAGTTAACAGTGGCTTAGGATGTGTACCCAGTCCAGTCTGTGAGTGCGGTCCATTCCTGTGTTTTGTATTTACATAGGGGAGGTTACAAAAGCCTGGGTCACCCTGGGAGGTTCCCAGTTGGTTTGTTTGGAAGTATGCATTGTGTGGGTGCTGGTGAGGGTCCCAGGAAGGGGGAGACCTTGTTGTGGTCCTGGGCTTGATCCTTTGGCGCCAAATGTAACTGACTTCCCCCAGTTTTGCTTTTAAACATTGCTGTGAATCTGCTAGTGAGTGCTGGGTTTTTGTGTGTTTTTTATATATATATATATATATATATATATATACTGTATATATATACACATATATACATACACACACTCGTACATGTATACACACACTCATACAAATACAAACACAAGCATATATAGTCACTTCTGAGCCTTTCACTGTCCAGCACCTTGTCACGTTAGCATTTTATTTTTAATAATAAGCCTTTATTTTATATTTAATATGTATTAATATACATATTAGCATTACCATTAAGTGTTAGCGTTAACATTTTGTCAGGTCTTTAAAAGCGTAAAATTTCTCAGCTCAGTTACCAATAAGGTGACGTTTCCACCTCTAGCCATGCTAGGATGTCAGTTGACCAGCACGGCTATATAGGTTTAGAGGTGGAAACGTCACCTCACTGAAGAAGAGGAGGCGCTTATTTTAGCAATATACTTCAGCACCGAAAGCGTGAGTTTAGCACACGTTTTTTTTTTTTAATAATTGATGACAGAAACTTGAGTTCATTTTTAATGATGGTAAATCCTAGCGCTTGGATTTACCATCAATTTGACTCACCACTTGTAATTAGAGTGCTAATAGTGCTCACTGTGCTATCCATAAAAAGTATAGGGTACTTTAAAAAAAAGTGTCGGCCGCGTTAAGATTCCCTGGTTAATCTTTCTTGCTATACACTTGTATTACTAGATTGTGAGCTATTTTTTAGCGTGGATCTGAACGCAAGATAACACGCCCTGCTTTATTGACTGTGCCCTATGTGTTTAACTCCCCTACTGGTAAAATCTCACTCAGGAGCTACAAGCATTGCGGCTCTCATGCACCAGTTGCTGATTCACGTATACTCCTAATTGGTTGATTGGCCATGTCCTGGGCATTGTGGGCAGTTAATACTGAGTAAACTATAGTTAGTCATTTAAATTCTAAGCACAAAACTATAAAAGTATTAGTATGCCCTTAGTTAGCACGCTTAGAAAATAAACTCTGGCTTTATATATTTAAATATTTGCCGTATCCTTACATTTCTCAAAGGTTGATAAATATTTTATTTATTTTTCTCAAAGATTTCAGAGCTGCATAAGCAGGGTCAGAATGTCGCAGATCTTCATAACAGCAAAGAACTGTGCATTGAATAAAAACAATTCAATTTAGATTGTACTATAAAGCACCTTAAAGGGGTAGTAAACTGAAAATGTAATTCCCACATAAAGGCCCAAATATTAGCACTATTGTTCAGTAAAGGGATATGAAACCCAAATGTTTTCTTTTATGATTCAGATAGAGAATGCAAATTTATACAGCATTCTAATTTACTCCTATTATTATTGTTTTCTTGGTATCTTTTGTTGAAAAGCAGAAATGTAAGCTTAGGAGAATGCCATTTCAGGAGCACTATATGGCAGTAGTTTGCAAAAATATTATCCATATGCAAGAGCACTAAATGGCAGCGCTATTTCCTGTCATGTGGTGCTCCAGACACCGTACCTAGGTATCTCTTCAACACAGAATATCACAGGAACTAAGCAAATTTGATAATAGAAGTAAATTAGAAACTTTAATAAATGGTAAGCTCTCTCTGAATCACAAAATAAATTTTTTGGGTTTCATATCCCTTTAACATCTCTCAATTGCACTTCAATTTTTCCGCTTTTATTATAAGTTCAAATGTTTTTTATTTTTTTTTACATCTTCATTTCAGATAGCGCAGGTGCTCTAAATCCCTCACATTATAAAATTCAGATATTCCTCGAGCACTAAGGTGAGAATTCGTTAAACTGATGGAGCTTTCATGATTCAGACAGAACATACAATTTTAAGCAACTTTCTAATTTACTCCTATTATAAATTTGTTCTCTTCGTAGCTTTATTTGAAATCAGGAATGTAAGCTTAGGAGACGGCTCATTTTTGGTTAAGAAACATGGGTAGCGCTGGCTGATTGGTGGCTACATCCCTTTAAACATACAAGGCAGCAAAAAAGTTTTAGACAGATAAAGATACTTTGGTTAAAATATTTAATCATCCAAACAAAGGATACAAACTTTGTACTTTGTGAATATAGTTTGCATACTTTTCCTGTAATTTAAAGGGACATGAAACATATTTTTTTTCTTTCATGATTCAGAGAGAATGTAAATGTAACCAATTTCCAATTTACTTATATTATTTAATGAGTTTTGTTCTTTTTGTACCCTTTGTTGAAAAGCATAACAAGGTAAGCTCATGAGCTGCTGATGGCTTCACATATATGCCTCGTGTTATTGGTTCACCCATGTGCATTGCTGTTTCTTTAACAAAGGATGCCAAGATAATTAAGTAAATTGCATAATAGAAGTGAAATAGAAAATTGTTTAATTTTATGTCCATTTAAAAGGATATGAAACCCAATTTGTTTCTTTCACGTTTCAGATAGAGCATGCAATTTTAAACAACTTTCTAATTTACTCCTTTTATCAATTTTTCTTTGTTCTCTTGGTAACTTTATTTGAATTTTTTAGTTCAGAACCCTGGCTAGCGCTAGCTGATTGGTGGCTACATTTAGCCACCAATCACCAAGCTCTAACCAGGTGCTGAACCAAAAATGAGACGGCTCCTAAGCATACATTCCTGCCTTGTCAAATAAAGATACCAAGAGAATAAAGAAAATTAGAAAGTTGCTGAAAATTGCATGTTCTATCTGAATCATGAAAGAAAAAAAAAATTGGTTTCATGTCCCTTTAACTCTAAAAAGTGTAGTGTTTCAACTCACCCCTGAGTGGTTGAAATACATAATGTAGAATGCAGAACCCTGACACTCCTATATGCTGCAGTGATTGGTTGACATGTGCAGGAACTCGTTTCTATAACTTTCTAACCCTTTTACAGTATGATAAAAGGTTTTTAAGTGGTGCAACAAAATGTTTTAAAGGGACATTAAACACTAAATAAATGCTAGATAAATAAATGCTAGATAAAGAAAGAAAAGATTAGTCTGAGAATAACATGAAGATATATTTTTTAAAGTTTCATTAGCTGTTTATTGACAAAATAAGTGTAAAGTTTTAGTTCTATAAAACAACATATATATGATTTATCATTTTATATTACCATCTCAAAGTGTTAAATGTCCCTTTAAAACATTTATTTTGTATGCAAATCAGTGCAGTAAATAATTTCTAATGCATACATTAAAAAAATTACTTTGCTTTCCCTTTAAGCAAAATGATCAGCAATAACTTATGAATATTGTCTTCATCGATTACACCTTTAGATTGCAAACACACTTATGACTTTTTTTTAAATGCCTATGCTATAAACTGCAACATTTATATGGAAATAGGATAAAGAAGTCAAAGGACCAGTTTACCGCTGGTTAATAGTTACTGAGCAAAATCATTGTGCGAGTACGAGGCTTTGAGCAGACACATAAAATAAGACCTCATTTTAAAGATGGCTCTATGTATTCACAAGAAAATGACTTGCCTGGGCTGAGAATGATAACGTCGGAAGCAGCAAGGAAATTTACATACTCCTTATATTTGCATTCTAATTTCAGATTCTATAGCAGGTGAATAGCATCTCACCAAATGTTCTCAATAAAACCAGCACAGACATCAGTAAAGACTTTTCAGTTAGGAGCTGCAATGAAATCTTGCATTTTTGTTGTATGAGACCCATTAAAGGGACACATTGCAACAGTAAAAGGGTATATTACCCTAGAGCATTTTTATCACTGCACTACTAAGATTTTATATCTTTAACCCCTTAAAGGACAAAACATAATTAACATTTGCTCTGGAGAAGCGATGCATTTCTATTTCTGAGCTGCAAATGAAGAGTGACTTGCAGCTACATGGATATCTCATTGTTGATAGGCTCTACATAAATGTCCATCTCAGGAGAAGTGTACTGCCAATCCAGACAGATTTTAACTATGTTTTTTATATCAATATAATAGCTAAATACACAAATAGAGACACTGAGCAAAAAATAAAATATCTAGGGCAGTGTAAATGTTACTATTGCAGTATAACATCCCTTTAAATGGACATAAAAGTGCAAACAGAATATAGTCTTATGAGTTCAAGCATTTCAGTACTGCACTGTTGCTTGCATATAGCTATGTGTTTATCCCTGTGTTTATACAGTGAAACTGACATCGGAGTAGATTAGGGGCACTTGACAAAGAGGGGCGGGACTATCAACCAACAGACAACCACCGTTTTGGTGAGGCTATTAATAGAGTAATATAATCACCTTTGCCTGAATCCACGGTTTAGACCCTGGGTGACAAACTTGCCTTGTTGATTTTGTGTATTTTATGCAATAAATTACTTTTAATAAGAAGAGATTCTGCTTTGTCTGTGCTGTATCTTATAGAGCATTCCAAACCCAGAGCTGGTCTTAGCTCTGGTAAATGTGAGTATTTGACTTTACCTTTTATCAAATAACACTTTTAAACCGTTTAATGCTATGAGAATGGTGTTCTCTTCTCTGTGGTCTATTTGAGGAACTTCTGAGAACTGACTTCCAACGATCAACTGGATACATATGAGAGACTGTGGCCTATGAGTATTCATTTTGTATCCATTTGCTCCACCATCTCTTCACAAATTGGGGAGATTTTTCACACATTTGAATTAGTATCTTTATTTTACATTCACTTCTTTGAGTGTTATTTAATCATTTATTAGTAGTTTCATTGTATTCACTTTTTTATTTTTATATTCATTTTTTTTTTTGCTACATCTAAAAGTAAGTATAACAAAATGTATAACAGATATTTTATTTCTAGGAAAATGCATGTTCCTTTACTGAATAATCCAACATTTCTTGACACGATTGCAGAGGTGTGTTCCTATTTAATGACAGAGACAAATGAGTTGCCCTTGTTAGCTAATGAGCATCAGTAGGAAATAGACAATTGCCACTGCTGAATTAACTTTAATTTAAATTTTAACAGCTTTTGCTCAACATTTTTTTTCCAGGCAAAAATAAACCAATTTAAAGGGACATTAAACACTAAATAAATGCTATATAAAATGATGCATTTAAAGAAAAGATTAGTCTGAGAATAACATGTAGATGTATTTTTTAAAGTTTCATTAGTTGTTTAAATATTGACAAAATAAGTGTAAACTTTACGTCTATAACACAATGGAGCTGCCATGTTGTAACTTAGGTTATCGTCTCTGCTGTGGCCAATTAGGAACAGTTATAAATAGGTCAGCCAATGGCTGTGTGGAATAGAACAGTGTTCTGCACTTCCATTTCTAACAGCAACTGAAAGACACACCATGACTGTGCTTGAATAAACTTATACCTGAACTTTATTGCACCTTTCTTTTTCTCTTCTGGTTTCTGGTAACACACTTGGATGTTTGTGTGAACTTTTAACGTATCCCAAATAAAAGTGAAGTTTTACTTAAGTGAGCTCCTCGACTCTTGTTTATGTTTAATGTATTATTTTAACTGCTATCAACAGAATGCTTGTCAATAAAAGAGCAAATTAGAGATGATCAAAGTCCCATGGGATATTATAGAGCCTAACAAAAAAGAAAAAATAAATCCAATAAAGTCATCACATAGAAAATTCAAGAGAGTATTATTTGTATAATTTACATTAAATATGCTAAAGACACAAAGGCCAACTTCTGTCTGCATCATTATTCTTAAAATCCTATCCAAATGCCCTGTTTTTTTATTGGAATTGTACAAAAAATAGATTTCTTTTTTTAACTGCTATAAATAGAATACTTGTCAATAAAAGTGCAACTTAGGGATACCATCTTGGAGCCAAATCACTTTATGAACACAGTCACATGGGATATATAGCTTCTATAAAACTCACAGAAACTGAAAATATCTGTTCAGCAATAAAACGAGAATCTACAGATGAACTGCAAGGATCTTAATAGGGCACTGCAATAAAATCACATCAATATAGTCTTCAAAGTTACAAGTACACAAAAAACTGAGTGCACCACAAGCATGCGTCACATGATATATGATACCTTCTGAAATAGATGTTTTTTCTAGATGCATAAAGAATTATCTAGGGAAAATCAAGGTCTAATCGGAATTTATATTTTCATGTGGTTTACTCCTAAAAAAAAAAAAAATGTTTTGCCACTCCACTCCTAAGAGATTTGAGAGTACCCTGCATGACCCAGAATCCTAGCCCACCTACATACTATACAGTGATTGGTTGATCAGCACAGGAGCTAATTTATATAGGTAATTGGCAGAAGAGATGAATAACTGATGCTTTGTATAGGGAATATCCCTGCATATCAAAATAATGTAATTTTGGTAATTAAATGACAGTTATATGAATACTGTAACCTCATCATGTTAGCTTTAACTTTCTTCTATCTGCTAGAAAAAGGGCAGTACTGTGTTAGCCAGTGTATTCAAGGTAAAAATCATTTTTTAAGAAAATAACAAAAGCAATGTACAGGTGATACCTTAAAGTGATTATAAAGTTTAATGGTTTAAAGCTCAGTATCTTAAAATACTCTTAAAAATAGGGGCACTTTAAGTTATTAAACTTTACAATGACGCTTCTTTTTTAAAATACTTTTTTGTTACGATAAACATACTGCCGATCCTCCCCCCGCATCTCAGACTGTCTTTTGCATATCGATGATGAATCTGGCTTCCTCCAATCAGGAAGGCACACAACGATTGGAGGAAGCCTGAAGCCTGAAGAAGGGACCTTAGTGTCCTGAAAGCTTAAAGGGACAGTATACTATAAAATTGTTTTTCCCTTAATGTGTTTCCAATTACTTTTTTTACGAACTGCAGAGTATAAAATGTATGAGATTTGCTTTTTTAAAGCTTATTTGTGTATATGAATGAGCTGATTTTGTGTTTTGAAGCCACAACCTAATAAAAAGGGTTGAACTTGTAGATGTAATCAGATCTCATTACTTTATCACATTGTGTACATATGCAGGATTCTTTGTCCATAAACCAATCACCAATACTTGAATACTTAAAATAAACATTTTATTACCTTATCTCTTATATAACCCACTGGGAGTGTAATTTATTCTACTGGCTGTGTTAACACAGCTTGGCATTGAGGCCAAAAACTTCCAGGATGGTTGGGGATACCACAGAATAAATCGCTTATTTCAAATGCCAATATAAGAGTAATGGAAATAATTGTAACCAATTTAATACACTCCAGCAGGTAAAGTGGATCATTGGGAACAAATTAAAGGGGAGAAAATGTTTGAGTAAACTGTCCCTTTAACTGTAACTACTATTAGTTAGCTATTAAAGGTAGGGAAAAAGGAATTATTAATAACTCTGAATTTGACTTTCTTTCTATACCATACCCCCATTTTCTATTTTTTACCGAAAGTGCACAAACATCTACAAAGACCTCCAGGCCATCCAATAATCTCAGGGATTGAGTCACTTACGTCTAATTTATCACAGTATGTAGATTTTTTCTTACAAAAATATGTTGTAAACTTGCCATCTTACTTACGTGACTCTACCCATTTTCTAAATTTTATCAAAAATTTAGACTGGCACGAAAACTATATCCTAGTGACATGTTATGTCAATTCACTATACACTAATATTTCACATTCCATAGGTCAACAAGCTGTAAAAACCTACTTAGATAGAGACAAAGATCTACCTTTAGCTCAAAATAAATTCCTATTGGAATGTATAAATTTTATTCTTCATAATAGCTTCCTCTTCAATGAAGAAATATTCTTACAGGTAAAAGGTACTGCAATGGGCACAAGGTTTGCCCCCAGTTATACTAATCTTTTTATGGGTTACTTTTAAGAGTATAATGTAGATGGAGGCCCATGGGGAGAGAACCTTGTGCACTATTTCAGATACATAGATGATATATTCAACGTTTGGAAGGGAGCTATTAGATTCTTTTATATTAGACATGAATACCAATGATATGGGCATTTCCTTTACTCACGAATAATATAGTAGTCAAAAAATTCACTTTCTGGATATTGAAGTGGAAATAATTGAAAATCAAATATGCACTAAGACATATTTTAAGGATATTGATGCTAACAATTGTGTACATTTTGAAAGTTGCCATTTGGGCCAATGGAAATCCAATATCCCTAAAAGTCAATTCATGAGGATCAAAAAGAATTGCTCCTCAATAGACAGTTACCAATCACAATCTCAAATCCTCACTACAAGGTTCATTGAAAAAGGTTATGACCCTAAAACAATAGAGAAAACACAGAATGAGGTTGCCAATATAGATAGAGAGACACTACTGACCACTAAAAATAAAAATAAAAAGAAGGGCACTATTCTAAAAAATCAAGATGAACTTTTTTTACCATTTATTACAGACATTCAGAGATTAAAAAGATCCTCAGAAGACATTGGCACCTCATAAAACAAGAGCACATATTCGGTCATAAAGTTAAAAGTCAGCCAGATATCATTTTTAGGAAGGAAAAAAAATAAAAAAATGTGCTCTCGCCAAGTGAATATAAAGGGAATAGATCACAAAAAGATAGAGATTTAAAAGGCAACAAATTAATTGTTTTTTTCCATGCAATATGTACAAATTATGTGAATACAGTACCAGAATCAAAGAGATAAAATCCCCTAACACAGGCTATCATACAAAAATTAACGAACTAATTAGATGTACAGATAAAAACATAATATATTGTATTCAGTGTTCATGTAACCTATTCTATTTTGGACAAACTAGTAGAATGCTAAGAGATTGGATGAATGAACATATCCTCAAAATAGAACATGAATCTGTGGATACTAATTTATACTCTCACTTTAAAGAGATACACCATGGTAATTTGAAACACTTTAAATTTTGGGGTATAAAGAAACTCTTCTTAAGGAGTAGAGGAGGAAATATGAACACACTCTTAACTAAGAAGGAAGCAGGATTCATATTCCACTACAGAACTCTATACCCTTATGGTCTAAATTCTGAATTGGACTTAAATTCGCTTATCTAGATTCACTAATAATAATAAGTGGTTTCTTGGTGATAACTAATTTAATTTTTTTGCAATATATCTATCTTTATTTTTGCAATATATTGATCTTAATAAAAACATTAAACACTACTCAAACTTAAAATAACAATTAACTCAAGATATTTGAACTTGTAAATATAAGTAAACTACATGATTATTTATAATGGTTAATATAAAGTAGGATTATGCCTCTCTGGCTCTTGAATGTCCTTACACATAAGGTTCAAGAATGAACAGAATTTTACAGTGTACTTTTTGATATTATTCGCCAATTCTGAGGTGGTTTTATATAATTGCTTTCCTTTTTTTTTTCTTTTTAACTTTTTTAATATATATCGTTTTTTCACATAGCTAATCACAGCTCACCAGAATAACTGAGTCTTCTATGATTTAACTGGCTTAAAGAGGTTCACATTTTTTCACACAATCTCTACATTTTTAATTACCATAAAAAAACTTGTTCCTGATTAATACATATCACTATTTTGTAGCGCTACCATTTAAAAAAATGTTTTTATTTTTTATTTAATATAGATCTCTTTAGGACCCTGTAGCTCAACAGTACACACTGTGAAACATAACACTATCTATCCCTATGCTCTTATAATTTATATTTTAAATCGCAATATATGTTGACATTGTATTTTGTATTTTTTATATATCGAATAACGTGTAGATGATTTTCTTATTTAGTGTTTTACATGACATCAAAATAAACCACTAAATAATGGCCCCTATATTGATACACACCTATGGCAATTACCGTTCAACCAATGAGGATAAAACACACCGTATTTAAACTCAGTCAGAATACTAGTGAGCATCTTGATAAAGGCCTGAAAGGCTGAAACGCATTGATCTGCTCATTTGTTCTAAAGTCATTTTAACAATGTATTGGCAGTAGGTCAGGTGCATTGAGCCATTTTGAATATTTTCGAGTGGTCTCTGTATGAGTAATCCCTGACCCATGATCTACCATTGTATATACTATCCTACCTCACAGGCAATTGGATCTCTGCCAGATCTACAGTTTTCACATTGGTGATTTTATCCTGACCTGTAAACCGGAATTGGTAGTAGGAACTAGAGGTACCGCCATAATAACTGCTAGATTTGTACACAAACACCTCAGTCCCATTATCTACCTCTGACTGTTCTATATATTTCAAACATCGAGGGAACTTTTGTAATTTCAATAAGTTGAATCGGAGTTGTTTCCCCCAAGGGATAAACTCACACATACCATGTGGATTATTTACAGCCTTATACATGTGATTCACCAAAGGCTATTTCATACGGAGTAACGGCCAGACTGAGTTTTTAATATAGACTTTACCTCTATAGGAGAACTTTATCAGTGGTGTCTATATGATATCCAGCCATTTATTATTCACATTGTACTTCTCAGCCCACATTGGATTGGCGTAACATATTTATGTAAGATCAACCTATTATTGCAGTTCATTATTCGACACTGCTGAATCATTTTATTGTGTATGTTAGCATTGTATACAATGTTTCATATTTTTGTATTGTTATTGTTTCTTTTACTAAGCACTGATATTTCGATGCCGGTATCTTAGACAAAAGTGTTTTTTAATAAATATATTTTTCTAACAAATATACTTCTTTATTCACGACACGTAGTAAAATCTCTTTATTTGCGATCACATTGCTTTATTGTTTTCATCGATTGTATGGTTTTTATTACTTTATTAGATAGACCATATCATTAGTCACGAGATCTTTTACTCAACACTTTATTGTTACTATATTACCTTAAAGGGACAGTAAACCTAAAATATAATGTTATATAATTCTGCACATAGTGCAGAATTATATAACATTATATTAGTGCTATCGTTATTAACCTTATATTCCCTTTTAATTTTTTTTAAATATGCCAGTTTTTCAGACCCGCTCTCTGTACTCTGTGAGCGGGTCTGTTTTTATTACATAGCGCATCGGGCCAGCTGTATAGTCACAGCCCGGCCCAACCGCGCCATAACACTAAGTGCAGCTCGCTCCTGCTGTCAGACAGTGATAGCCGCATGCGCATTTGAACATGGGGTGTTGATAGAAAGGTTTTAGATTCCACTGGGGGACAAATCAAATAGTTACATCAGCATTCGTCATTGCACACCCCATTTAAAAAAAAATTATGAATTACAGAAACACCCAAATCTTTTCTTTCACGATTCAGATAGAGCATGCAATTTTAAGAAACTTTCTAATTTACTCCTATTATCAATTTTTCTAAGTTTTCTTGCTATCTTTATTTGAAAAAGAAGGCATCTAAGCTGCCAGCAAATTTTTGGTTCAGGACTATGTACAGCACTTGTTTATTGGTGCTGTCCAATCAGCAAGGACACCCCAGGTTCTTCACCAAAAATGGGCCGGCATCTAAACTTACATTCTTGCTTTTCAAATAAACATACAAGAGAATGAAGAAAATGTGATAATAGGAGTAAATTAGAAAGTTGCTTAAAATTGCATGCTCTGTCTGAATCACGGAAGAAAAAATGTGGGCTCAGTGTCCCTTTAAAGTTAACATATTTTTACATGTATTTTCATGTCAGACATAGTGATTATGTATAGTTGACTTTCACTTTAACACAATAATAAACATAGGTATATAAAGAAAACTTTAAAATAATCTATAAATCTAAAAAAATTAAGTTGAAAGTGTTTCCATTAGTTATTAATAATAATATTTTTTTTTATGGTCTATGATATTAAATTACTAACACCTAGATTACAAGTTTTGCGGTACAGAGGGTGCGAAACAAACGCAACAAAAGTTGCGTTCTTTCACCCTCCATAGTGCTGCCATTACGAGTTTTTGAAAAGCAGCCTTGTGCGTGCGATATGGTGGTGGTGATGAGCTCCATACTGCACAAAATCCAAGCGCTGCTTTGATGTGCTTGTGCACGCTATCCCCATAGACATCAATGTGGAGAGAGTGTTAGAAAAAAAATTAACACCTGAAGCGCAGAATGAAAAGTTCCGTAACGCAACCCCATTAATATATTTGGGGGGGGGAAAAAGTTAAGTTTATACTTAACACTCTAACATAAACCCTACATCTAAACACCCCTGATCTGCTGCCCCCGACATAGCCGACACCTGAAATGGGTATTTGTATGGGCATTGCTCTTAAAAGGGCATTAAGCAATGGGTAGCTTAGATATCTGTTTGAGTTAGTTTTTTTTATTTTGGGGGGTTAATTGGGTGGTGGGTTTTACTATTGGGGGGTCTTTGTATTTTGTTTTTCAGGGAAAAGAGCTGATTTCTTTAGGGCAATGCCCTACAAAAGGACCTTTTAAGGGCTATTGGTAGTTTATTGTAGGCTAGGGTTTTTTTATTTTTGGGGGGGCTTTTTTATTTTTATTTTTATAGGGCTATAAAATTAGGTGTAATTGTTTTTATTTTGATAATTTTGTTTGTTAGTTTTTTAATTTAGTGTCTTTTTATTTTTTGTAATTGTAGATTTAATTTTTTTAGTAGTGTTAGGTTTTTTTAATGTTTAATTTAGTTTATTTCATTTGTAGTTAGTTTAATTTTTGTATAATAGTAATGTTAGGTTAATTGTTAGTTTAAACTTTTTCACAGGTACATTTTTATTTATTTTAAGATAGGGATATTGTAATTTTAATATACAGTTAGGGGATTGATAGGCTTAGAAGTAAAGAGTTAAATTTATTTTCTTGCGATGTGGGGGCTGGCGGTTTAGGGGTTAATAGGTTTATTTAGTGGCAGTGATGTGGGAGGCCAGATGTTTAGGGGTTAAAGGGACAGTACACTGTAAAATTGTTTTTCCATAAATGTATTTTAAATGACTTGTTATACCAACTGCAGAGTATAAAATATTTGAGAAATTGCATTTTCGTTTTTTTTTTGTGTATCTGAAGTAGCTGGTTTTGTGCTTTGAAACCACAGCCTATTACAATGGGTTGAGCTTCAGGTAATATCAGATCTCATTATGTTATCACTTTTATGTACACAGACTCGCTTCCTTATCTTATATTTGTCTGGAACACCAAAGCTCAATACATAGAGAGAACAATGGAAAATTATCATTTTATTACTTAACTATCATGCCCCTCACTGAGGGTGTAATCTCTTCTGCTGGCTGTGTTTACTTAGGCTTGTCTATAACGTATACACCAGTATCAAAACTTTCAGTATAGTTTGGGAAACCACAAGCTAAATCAGCTATTTCAAATGCTGAAATAGGAGTAAAGGAGCCACTTGCAACCAATTTAATACACTCTAGCAGGTAAAAAGGATAATTGGGAATAATTTAAAGGGGAGAAAGTTTTTTGGTGAACTGTCCCTTTAAACACTTTATTTAGCGGCAGCGATGTCGGGGAGCTGCGGAATAGGGGTTAATATCTTTATTATAGTGTGGGTGATGTTGGGGTGTGGGGGAATAGGGTTTAATAACTATATTATAGTGGTGACGATGTCGAGGGGCAGTGGAATAGGGGTTAATAAATTGTATTAGTAGTGGCTATGTCGGGAGCGGCAGATTAGGGGTTAATAAATTTAATTTAGTGTTTGCGATGTGGGAAGGCTTCAGTTTAGGGGTTAATAGGTAGTTTATGGGTTTTAGTTTACTTTGCAACACTTTAGTTATGAGTTTTGTGTAACAGTTTTGTGGCGCAAAACTCATAACTACTGCTCTCAGATTGCGGAACGGATTGTGTCGGTATAGGCTGTAATGCAAGCTTTTTAGCCTCACCGCAAAACTTGTAATGGCAGCGCTATGGAAATCCCATGCAAAAACATCATTTTTTTTGAGTGTGGGATTGAAGTTGCGTTACAGGCTAAAATGTTTGCGGTACAGCTATACCGCCAAGACTCGTAATGGCTGCGTTCCGGTTTTTACACTGAAATGGCAATTTTTTTCAGCGTTAAAACCTGAACGCAAAACTCGAAATCTAGGTGTAAGTTAATTATTTAAGCAAACAAGTCAACAGTACTCTTAAAAAAGGCCACTTCTGCATTCATAGACAACCTACCATTATATGAGTGTTCCTATGAACAATAAGAACCAGAGTTTCCCAGCAAACCCTTCAAACTATAGGTCTGATGATCAAAAATGTGCCAGAATGGAGAGGACCTTATGTTGTTGTAATGTTCACACCCAAAACCCTGCATAGCAAGAGAAACAGCACAGAGTCTACATGTTTAATGTACATAGATAATATGAAGTAACTGTCATGGTGTCAGCAATGCCCACTTGAATTCTGGGTATCAGAGGTTGCAGATAACTATCCTTTTACAACAATATTTTAAACAAGCACTGCAATAAAAGGGTGAAAATAAAAAATAAATGAAATCATCATATAGTAATTGAAATGACTATTATTTGTATAATTCACGCTAAATACGATAAAGACAACAACTGTTGACCTGTATTATTATTCTCAAAATACAATGTGCTTTATATTGGAAGCAGTTCAAAAATACTATGGGGCCGATTTACTAATGTGTGGGCTGACATGATCCGCTGTAGCGGATCATGTCTGCTGCCCATCGATAAATGCAGACAGAATACGCTTTCTGCATTTATCATTGCACAAGCATTGTTAGTGAAATGCTTGTGCAACGCCGGCCCATGTATATTTGCGGCCAATCGGCCGCTAGCAGGGGGTTTCAATCAACCCGATCATATCACATTGGGCTAATTGCTGTCCGCAGCCTCAGAGGTGGCGGATGAGTTAAGAGCGGTCTTACGACAGCTGCTTCTTAACTTCCGATTCCACTGCTTCATAAATCGACCCCTATGTGTAAAGTTTGTGAGAGAATTTCCTTATCAGACCAATTCTGGCCAGTAGTCTTCTAATCCAAGCATCAAGTGAAAAGATAAGGAAAAATCCCAGAACTAAGTTTATCGGATAAAAGGAATGAGGTAGGACAGGAACAGCGAACAGACAATAATCTATGAGCAAGAAAGGGTTAACAAGGAGTAAGTCACAGAGCCAAACAGGACTCAGAAGCAGGCAGGTAGTTCAATGCTCCTGAGAATCACAGAGGGTTAAGCAAAGGTTGGTCACAAGGCAGAGCAGGGTTCAGCAACAGGCAAGCAGTCCAATACAAGAACACAAGCAAAATAAGCTAAAAGAGCACTCAGGAGTACACAGAGGAAAACCTATACTTGGGCAACTATGAAATGAAGGGAGGTGCTTTAAAAAGGTGCAGACTCACACCAAGGAGGGCGCACAGGTGTGCACACTGAAAAACAGAATTTATGCTTACCTGATAAATTACTTTCTCTTGTGGTGTATCCAGTCCACGGATTCATCCTTTACTTGTGGGATATTCTCCTTCCCTACAGGAAGTGGCAAAGAGAGCACACAGCAGAGCTGTCCATATAGCTCCCCCTCTAGCTCCACCCCCCAGTCATTCGACCGAAGGTTAGGAAGAAAAAGTAGAAACCATAGGATGCAGTGGTGACTGTAGTTTAAACAAAAAAATCTACCTGACTTAATAGCCAGGGCGGGCCGTAGACTGGATACACCACAAGAGAAAGTAATTTATCAGGTAAGCATAAATTCTGTTTTCTCTTGTAAGGTGTATCCAGTCCATGGATTCATCCTTTACTTGTGGGATACCAATACCAAAGCTTTAGGACACGGATGAAGGGAGGGAACAAGACAGGTACCTTAAACGGAAGGCACCACTGCTTGTAAAACCTTTCTCCCAAAAATAGCCTCCGAAGAAGCAAAAGTATCGAATTTGTAAAATTTGGAAAAAGTATGCAGCGAAGACAAAGTCGCTGCCTTACAAATCTGTTCAACAGAAGCATCATTTTTAAAAGCCCACGTGGAAGCCACTGCTCTGGTAGAATGAGCAGTAATTGTTTCAGGAGGCTGCTGGCCAGCAGACTCATAGGCCAAACGGATGATGCTTTTCAGCCAAAGGGAAAGAGAGGTAGCGGTCGCCTTCTGACCTCTCCTCTTACCAGAATAGATAACAAACAAAGAAGTTGTTTGTCTGAAATCCTTAGTTGCTTGTAAATAGAACTTTAAAGCACGAACCACATCAAGATTGTGTAACAGACGTTCCTTCTTCGACGAAGGATTAGGACACAGAGAAGGAACAACAATTTCCTGGTTAATATTCTTATTAGACACAACCTTAGGAAGAAAACGGGGTTTGGCACGTAAAACTACCTTATCCGCATGGAACACCAGGTAAGGTGAATCACACTGTAAAGCAGATAACTCTGAAACTCTTCGAGCAGAAGAGATAGCTACCAAAAACAAAACTTTCCAAGATAAAAGCTTAAAGGGCCACTGTAAGTAAATATTTTCTATGCCTGTTACTAACTAACTACCCCAAATACGCTTTTTATCAATAGCATTTCATTAACATATCTCTACCGTATGTCAGAAATCTTGTCTGCAAATTTAATTGTTTTCCAAACCCACTCCATGGGTATCCTTTGCTCTGTACCAATCCGTTTACAATACCTAGGTTTCGAAATGGCGCTTTAAACACAAAGTTATTGGTTTAAGTATTTTGAACATGCAGTGCTGAAAATAGTGGGCAGGATAACGTGACATCATCGGCGAATAAAAGATATAACTTTTAGAACGTTATGAAACTTCGTTTTGGAGAAAATATAGGTCAGTAGGTTTTAATTAATGTTTATTAACTTTAATATGTTAGTTGTTTAGCTTAAAAATTATAACAGAAAGTAATCCTTTAATATCTATGGAATGTAAAGGAGAACCCCTTGCAGAACTGAAAGAACTAAATTCAGACTCCATGGCCGAGCCACAGGTCTATAAACAGGCTTGATTCTGACTAAAGCCTGACTAAACGTTTGAACGTCTGGTACCTCTGCCAGACGTTTGTGAAAAAGAATAGACAAGGCAGATATCTGTCCCTTTAAGGAACTAGCTGATAATCCTTTCTCCAATCCATCTTGGAGAAAGGACAAAATCCTGGGAATCCTAACCTTACTCCATAAGTAACCCTTGGATTCGCACCAAAAAAGATATTTTCGCCAAATCTTATGGTAGATCTTCCTGGTGACAGGCTTTCTAGCCTGAATCAGGGTATCAATAAACGACTCAGAGAACCCACGCTTTGATAGAATTAGGCGTTCAATCTCCAAGCAGTCAGACGCAGAGAAATTAGATTTGGATGTTTGAAAGGACCTTGTATTAGAAGGTCCTGCCTCACTGGTAGTGTCCATGGTGGCACAGAGGACATGTCCACTAGGTCTGCATACCAGGTCCTGCGTGGCCACGCAGGCGCTATTAGAATCACCGAAGCCCTCTCCTGCTTGATTCTGGCAACCAGACGCGGGAGGAGAGGAAACGGTGGAAAAACATAGGCCAGAATGAAGGACCAAGGCGCTGCTAGAGCATCTATCAACACCGCCTGGGGATCCCGGGACCTGGACCCATAAAGAGGAAGTTTGGTGTTCTGACGGGACGCCATCAGATCCAATTCTGGAGTGCCCCATAGCTGAGTCAGCTGGGCAAACACCTCAGGGTGGAGTTCCCACTCCCCCGGGTGAAAAGTCTGACGACTTAGGAAATCCGCCTCCCAGTTGTCTACTCCTGGGATGTGAATTGCTGAGAGATGGCAAGAGTGATCGTCCGCCCACCTGATTATGTTGGTTACTTCCATCATTGCTAGGGAACTCCTTGTTCCCCCTTGATGATTGACATAAGCTACAGTCGTGATGTTGTCCGACTGAAATCTGATGAATTTGGCCGCAGCTAGCTGAGGCCATGCCTGAAGCGCATTGAATATAGCCCTCAGTTCCAGAATGTTTATCGGGAGAAGAGCTTCTTCCCGAGACCATAAGCCCTGAGCTTTCAGGGAGTTCCAGACTGCACCACAGCCCAACAGACTGGCGTCGGTCGTTGCGATGATCCACTCTGGTCTGCGGAAACAGATTCCCTGAGACAGGTGATCCTGAGACAACCACCAGAGAAGAGAATCTCTGGTCCCCTGGTCCAACTGTATTTGAGGAGACAAATCTGCATAATCCCCATTCCACTGTTTGAGCATGCACAGTTGCAGTGGTCTGAGGTGTATCCGTGCAAAAGGGACTATGTCCATTGCCGCTACCATTAGTCCGATTGTCTCCATGCACTGAGCTACAGATGGCCGAGGAATGGAATGAAGAGCTCGGCAAGTAGTTAAGAGTTTTACCTTTCTGACCTCCGTCAGAAAGATTTTCATTTCTACCGAGTCTATTAGGGTTCCTAGGAAGGGAACTCTTGTGAGGGGGGAGAGAGAACTCTTTTTGATGTTCACCTTCCACCCGTGAGATCTCAGAAAGGCCAATACAATTTCCGTGTGAGACTTGGCTCTTTGGAAAGTCGACGCCTGAATTAAGATGTCGTCTAGATAAGGCGCCACTGCTATGCCCCGCGGTCTTAGAACCGCCAGGAGGGACCCTAGCACCTTTGTGAAAATTCTAGGAGCAGTGGCCAACCCGAAAGGAAGAGCCACAAACTGATAATGCTTTTCCAGAAAGGCGAACCTGAGAAACTGGTGATGATCTTTGTGGATAGGAATATGTAGGTACGCATCCTTTAGATCCACGGTAGTCATATATTGACCCTCCTGGATCATTGGTAAGATTGTCCGAATGGTCTCCATCTTGAATGATGGGACTCTGAGGAACTTGTTTAGAATTTTGAGATCCAGGATTGGTCTGAAAGGTCCTTCTTTTTTGGGAACCACAAACAGGTTTGAGTAAAACCCCAGCCCTTGTTCTGCAATTGGAACTGGGTGGATCACTCCCATTGTATGTATGTCTTCTACACAGCGTAAGAACGCCTCTTTCTTTGTCATGTCTGAAGACAGACGAGAAATATGGAACCTTCCCCTTGGAGGGGAGTCCTTGAACTCTAGAAGATATCCCTGGGATACAATCTCTAAGGCCCAGGGATCGTGTACGTCTCTTGCCCAGGTCTGAGCGAAGAGAGAGAGTCTGCCCCCTACTAGATCCAGTCCCGGATCGGGGGCTACCCCTTCATGCTGTCTTAGAGGCAGCAGCAGGCTTCTTGGCCTGTTTACCCTTGTTCCAGCCCTGGTAAGGCTTCCAGGCTGCCCTGGGTTGTGAAGTGTTACCCTCTTGCTTTGCAGCAGGGGAGGATGAAGCAAGACCGCTCCTGAAATTCTGAAAGGAACGAAAATTATTTTGTTTGTTCTTCGTCTTGAAGGACTTGTCCTGGGGGAGAGCATGGCCTTTTCCCCCAGTGAAATAGATTGAATAAATAGAAAAGCGCCAACAGGTAGGAACCCTTATGCTTTATACGTGAGGCCTCCTAGCTGGCCTCAATATGCTGGCCGGAATATCAAATATTACTGTACATACAAAGCAAAAGAGGTTTTATAGCTTTATTTTTTGAAAACAAGATCTTTTTAGATAGTTTTTATTGTTATTACCATTTTACCCACAATACAGCACAAACAGGAAGTGGGTGGGCCAAAAGGTAACGATTTTGGCGCCAAAACCCACTCTGCCCATTTGACTGCTTACCCTATATAAGGCCAATTGTGTCACACAATTGTATGTCTTTAAAAAGGCCTCAAAGGGGGCCGAAACGCGTCGATACTGGGTAAGCAAAACTCTAATTACTGTTATTTTATTTATATGGAATACACTATGTTATAATTCTGTTTATAGGACACCACATCAATAGGACCAACACTGGGACACTATACCAAATAGGATTCAAAGACACCACCACTATTAGGATTACAACCTTTGGAAGATTTGATTTATTGTTTTGTCTCACTGTTTTCCTCACCTTTGGATCACACACTCTTTTTTTAACTTTTTTGATTTTTTCACAATTTATTTTATATATATATATATATATATATATATATATATATATATATATATATATATATATATATATATATATATATATATACAGGTAGCCCTCAGTTTACGCCGGGGTTAGGTTCTAGAAGGAATGGTTGTAAATCGAAATTGTTGTAAATTAAAACCCAGTTTATAATGTAAGTCAATGGGAAGTGAGGGAGATAGGTTCCAGGCCCCTCTCAAAATTGGCATAAGTAACACCTAATACATTATTTTTAAAGCTTTTAGATGAAGACTTTAAATGCTAAACAGCATTATAAACCTAATAAAATAATCACACAACACAGAATATATAATTAAACTAAGTTAAATGAACAAAAACATTTGCTAAACAGCATTATAAACCTAATAAAATAATCACACAACACAGACTTCACTTGCATTTTTCTGCAAACATTTCTTTCTATGCATTCCAATCTGGACTGATTTATAGACAGGAAGATCTTGTTCCTTTGAAATCTGCTCGATAGCTCAGGTCTGGTTAAACTGATTAATTTCAGCTTGCTTGACTTTGCTGCAACACAAGCGGACAGCTCCACCTACTGGCTATTTTAATAAATGCACTGCTTCTCAATGCTTTTCAATAGCAGTCACATGACTGGAAAAAAAGGTTGTTATTCTGAAACGGTGTAAATTGAACCGTTGTAAAACGAGGGCCACCTGTATATATATATATATATATATATATATATATATATATATATATATATATATGGCCACAATTTTTAAAAAATCTTTTTGATTTTTAATTTTCATTATTATTTTTTCAAATTTTTTCAATATTTTTTAACATTTTTATCAACGTTCACACATATTTTTCACTTCTTCATCACATCAGTTTTGGTTTTTTCATCGTCTGCATCACTCTAATTCTGCCACCAAGAAAAACTTTTTGGAGTTCAAGTTTTTGTGACTGTGTTCAATTTTTTGTGATTGTGTGACTTTTTAAATAGAATCAGGATTATACCCATTGGACACCTTTCTGACATTTTTAAGAATTTTTAGGAGCCTTACTAGATCCGGATCTTTTCCTTATTGTATTGTTTTTATATATATTTTATGTCATTATATCTGTAATAAATCAAGATTTTAATCCCCAATTTGGGTGATTTTATGTGATTTTATAACTTTGATACTCACTTAAGGCTTTTTATTCTGTGGCCTTGTTAAGCCCGTCCTAACCCAGCCTTTTAGGCGCTTTATACTTATCTCTAACCTTCTGAAATAATCTCTTTCAATTCAGGCCCGAAGAGGGTCTTTCCTTTGAAAGGGATGTTCAATAGTTTGGATTTTGACGACACATCGGCCGACCAGGACTTTAGCCATAACGCCCTGCGCGCTAAAATGGCGAAACCTGAATTTTTTGCCGCTAACTTAGCTATTTGGAAAGCGGCATCTGTGATAAAATAATTAGCCAGCTTAAGAGCCTTAATTCTGTCCATAATGTCCTCATATGAGGTCTCCGTCTGGAGCGCATCTTCCAGTGCCTCAAACCAGAAAGCAGCTGCAGTGGTTACAGGAACAATGCACGCAATAGGTTGGAGAAGAAAACCTTGTTGAACAAAAATTTTCTTAAGTAAACCCTCTAATTTTTTATCCATAGGGTCTTTAAAAGCACAACTGTCTTCGATTGGTATAGTTGTGCGTTTAGCAAGTGAAGAAACAGCCCCCTCCACTTTAGGGACCGTCTGCCACGAGTCCCGCATGGGGTTAGATATGGGGAACATTTTCTTAAAAACAGGGGGGGGAACGAAGGGAATACCTGGTTTATCCCACTCCCTAGTAACGATATCCGCAATCCTCTTAGGGACCGGGAACACATCAGTGTAGACAGGAACTTCTAGGTACTTGTCCATTTTACACAATTTCTCTGGAACCACCATAGGGTCGCAGTCATCCAGAGTAACTAATACCTCCCTGAGCAATAAGCGGAGGTGTTCTAGTTTAAATTTAAAAGCCAACGTATCTGAGTCTGTCTGAGGAGCAACCTTTCCCGAATCGGAAATTTCTCCCTCAGACAGCACATCCCTCGCCCCCATTTCAGAGCGTTGTGAGTGTATATCGGATACGGCTACTAAAGCATCAGAATGCTCAGAATCTGTTCTTAAAACAGAGCTATCACGCTTTGCAGGTAACACGGGCAGTTTAGATAAAAACACTGAGAGGGTATTATCCATGACTGCCGCCAAGTCTTGTAAGGTAAGAGAGTTAGACGCACTAGAGGTGCTAGGCGTCGCTTGAGCGGGCGTAACTGGTTGTGACACTTGGGGAGAGGTTAACGGGCTAACTTCATTACCTTCTATCTGAGAATCATCTAGGGCCACATTTTTAAGTGCAACAATATGTTCTTTAAAGTGTATAGACATATCAGTACAAGTAGGACACATTCTGAGAGGGGGTTCCACCATGGCTTCTAAACACATTGAACAAGGATTTTCCTTGGTGTCAGACATGTTTAACAGACTAGTAGTAAGGCAAACAGGCTTAGAAATCACTTTAATCAAGTAAAAACACACTTTGCAAAAAAAGTTACTGTGCCTTTAAGAGATAAAAAGGCACACAATTTTTCCAAAACAGTGAAAAATGCAGCAAACTTTTCAAAATTTTTACAGTATGTACCTAAAGCATTAGTAAGATTGCACCACTAGCAATAAAAACGATTATCCTCTTAATGCCCAAAACGGATCGATATTAAGCCAACAGACCGGTTAAAACAACTTCAGCACCTTGCCACAGCTCTGCTGTGGCCCTACCTGCCCTTAGGAGTCAGATTTGTGGAGAAAAAGCTTCTTATGGGTCCTCAAACTGTAGCAGGACCCTCCATGTGAAACAGCCTGAAGTTCTAGTCACTAAAACTGCGCATTTGAGGCGCAAAATTAGGCCCCTCCCACCTTACTCCGGTGCTGTGAGGCCTAAAGAAACACTCCTAAGTGTTTTAATAATAGCCATGTGGGTAACAACCCCTGAAAGAAACCCAAAGGAACCTTCAAAAGTGTCTCAAAAAACGATATTTTTCAATAAAAACCGTTTGCCATTAAGTAGTGTCAACCAGCATAAATTAGCCCTGTTATGTAAGCTAGCAATTCCATACTTAGTCTCTGAATACAGCTTACCCTTCCCTCATGGGGATCTTATCTTTTCTAGCATTATCACAGTCTTGTCTAGAAATAAATGACTGAACATACCTTATTGCAGCCTAACCTGCAAACCGTTCCCCCCAACTGAAGTTTTCTTGTACTCCTCAGTCCTTTGTGGGAACAGCAGTGGATTTTAGTTACAACATGCTAACATCATCTTCCTCCCTGCAGAAATCTTCTTCTCTTTTCTGCTAGAGAGTAAATAGTACACACCGGTACCATTTAAAATAACAAACTTTTGCTAGTAGAAAATAAAAACTACAATTCTAACACCACATTCACTTTACCCTTCCGATTGCTTAGAGCCGGCAAAGAGAATGACTGGGGGGTGGAGCTAGAGGGGGAGCTATATGGACAGCTCTGCTGTGTGCTCTCTTTGCCACTTCCTGTAGGGAAGGAGAATATCCCACAAGTAAAGGATGAATCCGTGGACTGGATACACCTTACAAGAGAAATTAGAGCGGCACTTGCGGCGTCTATGTCATTGCAGCGAGCAACACAACAACCCCACAAGGCCATGGAGGAGCGCGCCCACCTTAACTTGTATTACAACTTGTATTACAAGATGAATGTAAAAGCGACAGCACGAGCGCAAAATAAATTTGCATTCATCGACTAAAGACCTTGCATAAAGGGTTAGGGCTAAATAAAAACTTTCACCAAACACAACATAAATACAAAAAAAAAAAATTCATTTGCACTCAAATATACAACATAAAAAAAACACACACACACACATATATATATATATATATATATATATATATATATATATATATATATATAAACAAATGGCTTGCACTCGCTGGTCCTTTTAATTATTTGCCTTTGTGACGTTTCGAGGACCGTATCCCCTTCCTCAGACGTCTGAGGAAGAGGATACGGTCCCCGACACGTCAAAAATAAAGGCACATAATTAAAAGGACCAGCGAGTGCGAGCCATTTGTTTATTGATATTCACTTTTTGCATGCACCCTGGCAAGCTGACCTAAGAAGTGCGAGTGCTCTCCAGTTGTCTATATATATATATATATATATATATATATATATATATATAAAGGGACACTGAACCAAATAAAAATGTCTTTCGTGATTCAGATAGAGCATGAAATTTTAAGCAACTTTCTAATTTACTCCTATTATCAAATTTTCTTCATTCTCTTTGTATCTTTATTTGAAATGCAAGAATGTAAGTTTAGATGCCGGCCCATTTTTGGTGAACAACCTGGGTTGTTCTTGCTGATTGGTGTATAAATTCATCCACCAATAAAAAAGTGCTGTCCAGAGGTATGAACCAAAAAAAAAAGCTTAGATGCCTTCTTTTTCAAATAAAGATAGCAAGAGAACGAGGAAAAATTGATAATAGGAGTAAATTAGAAAGTTGCTTAAAATTGCACGCTCTATCTGAATCACAAAAGATAAAAATTTGGGTTCAGTGTCCCTTTAACCCCTTAACCCCTTAATGACCGAGGACGTGCAGGGTACGTCCTCAAAAAAAAGGCAGTTAACGCCTGAGGACGTACCCTGCACGTCCTCGGTGTGGAAAGCAGCTGGAATCGATCCTGCTCGCTTCCAGCTGCTTTCCGGTTATTGCAGTGATGCCTCGATATGGAGGCATCCTGCAATAACTTTACATGGCCATCCGATGCAGAGAGAGCCACTCTGTGGCCCTCCCTGCACCGGACATCGATGGCCGGTATAGTTGGTGGGTGGGAGCCGACTTGGGAGGCGGGTGGGCGGCCATCGGTGTATCTTCTGACATCAAGGGGGGCGGGATCGGAGGCGGGGCCGTTAGGGGGAGCGCGCACGTACACGGAGGTTGGCGGGTGGGCGCGTGCACGGGGCGGGAGAGGGTGGGAACCGCTACACTACGGAAAATATTGCTAGGAAAAAATGGCCAAATCTTGTTTGTGCAAAAGCACAAAAATAGATCGTGGAGGGGTGGGGGGTTGGTTTTGTGTGGGGGGAAGCTACACTACAGAAAATTTTAATAAAAATAAAAAAAAAACCATATTTTCTTCTAAACTGGGTACAGATGGCGCATATTAAGTTAGAGTGGGAGGGTTATAGAGCTGTTTGGGGGGGATCAGTGAGGTTGGGGGCTAAGGGGGGGATAGTACACAGCAGCATATGTAAATATGCTTTTTAAAAACACAAAAAAAACAACAAATATAGCTTTTATTTTAGTACTGGCAGACTTTCTGCCAGTACTTAAGATGGCGGGGACAATTGTGGGGTGGGGGAGGGAAGAGAGCTGTTTGGGAGGGATCAGGGGGTCTGATGTTTCAGGTGGGAGGCTGAGCTCTACACTAAATGTGATATTAACCCTGCAAGCTCCCTACAAGCTACCTAATTAACCCCTTCACTGATCGCCATAATACACGTGTGATGCGCAGCGGCATTTAGCGGCCTTCTAAATACCAAAAAGCAACGCCAAAGCCATATATGTCTGCTATTTCTGAACAAAGGGGATCCCAGAGAAGCATTTACAACCATTTGTGCCATAATTGCACAAGCTGTTTGTAAATGATTTCAGTGAGAAACCTAAAATTGTGAAAAATTTAACGTTTTTTTTAATTTGATCGCATTTGGCGGTGAAATGGTGGCATGAAATATACCAAAATGGGCCTAGATCAATACTTGGGGTTGTCTACTACACTACACTAAAGCTAAAATTACCCCAAAAAGCTCCCTACATGCTCCCTAATTAACCCCTTCACTGCTGGGCATAATACACGTGTGGTGCGCAGTGGCATTTAGTGGCATTCTAATTACCAAAAAGCAACACCAAAGCCATATAAGTCTGCTATTTCTGAACAAAGGGGATCCCAGAGAAGAATTTACAACCATGGGGTCGATCCGATAAAAATCGTCGCCCGCAAAAGCCGGCGACGCCAATATTTGCGCGGGTTTGGTATCACATATACGGCGTAACCTAGAAGTTACGCGCGTATATTTCTGCCGTCGCCCGTAGTTTTTTGGGCTATAGGCAGGTATACCAAACCCGCGCAGTTTGGTATCCAATATGCAGCGTAAGGACTTACGTGGCGAAAATGGAGAAAACTTACTCCATTTTCACCTCGCCACAAAAAGCAGCCGTAAGAAGCCTTACGCTGACTATTGGAGACCCGTAACTTCCTAAACTGGCTGCTAAAATAAACCTAACACCTAACGCATGCGCAATGACTATCTCCCTGTCAACCGCGATCTTCTAAAATAAACCTAACACCTAACGCATGCGCAATGTCTATCTACCTATCAACCGCGATCCCCCCCCCCCCCGAAATCCCTAATAAAGTTATTAACCCCTAAACCGCCGCTCCCGGACCCCGCCGCCATCTACATAAACTAACCCCCTACTGTGAGCCCCTAAAACCGCCGCCATCTACCTTAGCTATCCCCTAATCTGACCCCTTACACCGCCGCCACCTATATAAAAATTATTAACCCCTAATCTAATCCCCCTATACCGCCGCCAGCTATATTAATATTATTAACCCCTAATGTAAGCCCCTTACACCCCCGCCATCTCTATTAAAATGATTAACCCCTAATTTAATCTACCTACCCCGCCGCCAGCTATATTATCTATATTAACCCTAAGTATATTATAGTTAATATAGGTACTACATTATATATATTAACTATATTAACCCTAATTATATTAGGGTTAATATAGTTAATATAGTTACTATAGTATTTATATTAACTATATTAACTCTATCTAACCCTAACACCCCGGAACAGCCAATAGAATGCAAGCTCAATCTGATTGGCTGTTCGGATCAGCCAATCGGATTGAACTTGAATCTGATTGGCTGATTCAATCAGCCAATCAGATTTTTCTAACTTAATTCCGATTGGCTGATAGAATCCTATCAGCCAATCGGAATTCGGCGGACGCCATCTTGGATGACGTCATTTAAAGGTACCTCATTCGTAGTACAGCAGTCGGCCGGGATGGATGCTCCGCGGAGGCGGAGCGAAGAAAGAAGATTGAAGATGCCGCCGGAAGAATGAAGACTTTGCTGCCGCTTGGAGGAAGACGTCGCCGGAGGAAGAATTCTTCTTTGCCGCTTGGAGGAAGACATCGCCGGAGTTCGGCCCGGTGTGGTGAAGACAAGGTAGGGAGATCTTCAGGGGGGTAGTGTTAGGCTTTTTTAAGGGGGGTTTGGGTGGTTTTAGAATAGGGGTATGTGGGTGGTGGGTTGTAATGGGGGGGGGGTATTGTATTTGTATGCAAAAGAGCTGAATTCTTTGGGGCATGCCCCACAAAAGGCCCTTTTAAGGTCTGGTAAGGTAAAGAGCTTTGAAATTTGTTTAATTTAGAATAGGGCAGGGAATTTTTTTTATTTTGGGGGTTTATTATTTTATTAGGGGGCTTAGAATAGGTGTAATTAGCTTAAAAATCTTGTAATATTTTTTTTATTTTTTATAATTTAGTGTTTGGTTTTTTTTGTAATTTAGTTTAGTTAATTTAATTGTATTTTTAGATAGATGTTTGTAGTTTATTAAATTTATTGATAGTGTAGGTGTATTTGTAACTTAGGTTAGGATTTATTTTACAGGTAATTGGGTAATTATTTTAACTAGGTAGATATTAAATAGTTAATAACTATTTAATATCTATTATACCTAGTTAAAATAATTAACAATTTACCTGTAAAATAAATATTAACCCTAACATAGCTACAATGTAATTATTAATTATATTGTAGCTATCTTAGGGTTTATTTTATAGGTAAGTATTTAGATTTAAATAGGAATATTTTAGTTTATAAATGAATTAGATTAATTTAATATAAATTTAGTTAGGGGTGTTAGGGTTAGATAGAGTTAATATAGTTAATATATATAATGTAATACCTATATTAACTATAATATACTTAGGGTTAATATAGATAATATAGCTGGCGGCGGGGTAGGTAGATTAAATTAGGGGTTAATCATTTTAATAGAGATGGCGGCGGTGTAAGGGGCTTACATTAGGGGTTAATAATTTTAATATAGATGGCGGCGGTGTTAGGGGCTCACTTTAGGGGGTTATAGATATAATATAGCTGGCGGCGGGGTACGGGAGCGGCGGTTTAGGGGTTAATAGCTTTTTTATTGTTAGGCTAATGAGGGGGGATAGCGGATAGAGGGTTAGACTTGTCGGGCTATGTTAGGGAGGCGTGTTAGACAGTGCGGGTGTTTTAGACTTTAGTCAGGTTTTATAGGCGCCGGCAGTTTCTAACGTGGCGCAAGTCACTGGCGACGCCAGAAATTTGTACTTGCGCAGATTTCTGGACATCGCTGGTTTGTCAGACTTACGGCACGTTAGCATCTGACGGCGACTTATATGGGATAGCTCGAGTTGCGAGCTGAAACTGCGGGCGACGCCGGTTCCCTCGCTTGCGCCGCAAACTGCGATCTATATCGGATCGCGCCCCATTTGTGCCATAATTGCATAAGCTGTTTGTAAATAATTTCAGTGAGAATCCTAAAGTTTGTGAAAAAATTTGTGAAAAAGTGAACAATTTTTTTTATTTGATCGCATTTGGCGGTGAAATGGTGGCATGAAATATACCAAAATTGGCCTAGATCAATACTTTGGGATGTCTACTAAAAAAAAATATATACATGTCAATGGATATTCAGAGATTCCTGAAAGATATTAGTGTTCTAATGTAACTAGCGCTAATTTTGAAAAAAAAATGGTTTGGAAATAGCAAAGTGCTATTTGTATTTATGGCCCTATAACTTGCAAAAAAAGCAAAGAACATGTAAACATTGGGTATTTCTAAACTCAGGACAAAATTTAGAAACTATTTAGCATGGGTGTTTTTTGGTGGTTGTAGATGTGTAACAGATTTTGGGGGTCAAAGTTAGAAAAAGTGTATTTTTTTTCAATTTTTCCTCATATTTTATAATTTTTTTTATAGTAAATGATAAGATATGATGAAAATAATGGTATCTTTAGAAATGGCGAGAAAAACGGTATATAATATGTGTGGGAACAGTAAATGAGTAAGAGGAAAATTACAGCTAAACACAAACACCGCAAAAATGTAAAAATAGCCTTGGTCCCAAACGGACAGAAAATGGAAAAGTGCTGCGGTCTTTAAGGGGTTAAGGACCACAGCACTTTTCCATTTTCTCTCCGTTTGGGACCAAGGCTATTTTTAAATTTCTGCAGTGTTTGTGTTTAGCTGTAATTTTCCTCTTACTCATTTACTGTACCCACACATATTATATACCGTTTTTCTCGCCACTAAATGGACTTTCTAAAGATACCATTATTTTCATCATATCTTATAATTTACTATAAAAAAAATTATAAAATATGAGGAAAAAATGGAAAAAAACACACTTTTTCTAACTTTGACCCCCAAAATCTGTTACACATCTACAACCACCAAAAAACACCCATGCTAAATAGTTTCTAAATTTTGTCCTGAGTTTAGAAATACCCAATGTTTACATGTGCTTTGCTTTTTTTGCAAGTTATAGGGCCATAAATACAAGTAGCACTTTGCTATTTCCAAACCACTTTTTTTCAAAATTAGCGCTAGTTACATTGGGACACTGATATCTTTCAGGAATCCCTGAATATCCCTTGACATGCATATATTTTTTTTTAGAAGACATCCCAAAGTATTGATCTAGGCCAATTTTGGTATATTTCATGCCACCATTTCACTACCAAATGCGATCAAATAAAAAAAATTGTTCACTTTTTCACAAATTGTTTCACAAACTTTAGGTTTCTCACTGAAATTATTTACAAACAACTTGTGCAATTATGGCACAAATGGTTGTAAATGCTTCTCTGGGATCCCCTTTGTTCAGAAATTCCAGACATATATGGCTTTGGCATTGCTTTTTGGTATTTAGAAGGCCGCAAAATGCCACTGCGCACCACACATGTATTATGCCCAGCATTGAAGGGGTTAATTAGGAAGCTTGTAGGGAGCTTTTAGGGTTAATTTTAGCTTTAGTATAATGTAGTAGACAACCCAAAGTATTGATCTAGGCCCATTTTGGTATATTTCATGACACCATTTCACCACCAAATGCTAACAAATAAAAATAAAGCGTTACATTTTTCACAATTTTAGGTTTCTCACTGAAATTATTTACAAACAGCTTGTGCAATTATGGCATAAATGGTTGTAAAAGCTTCTCTGGGATCCCCTTTGTTCAGAAATAGCAGACATATATGGCTTTGGCTTTGCTTTTTGGTAATTAGAAGGCAGCTAAATGCCGTTGCGCACCACACGTGTATAATGCCCAGCATTGAAGGGGTTAATTAGGGAGCTTGTAGGGAGCTTGCAGGGTTAATTTTAGCTTTAGTGTAGGTATCAACCTCCCACATGACACATCACACCCCCTGATCCCTCCCAAACAGCTCTCTTCCCTCCCCCACCCCACAATTGTCCCCGCCATCTTAAGTACTGGCAGTAAGTCTGCCAGTACTAAAATAAGAGTTTTTTGGGGATTTAAAAAAAAAAAATGATAATTCTGCTCTGTAGGATCCCCCCTTAGCCCCCAACCTCCCTGATCCCCCCCAAACAGCTCTCTAACCCCCCTCTCTGCCTTATTATGCGCCATATTGGGTACTGGCAGCTGTCTGCCTGTACCCAGTTTGAAATCAAATATCTTTTTTATTATATTTTATTATTTTAAAAATTATATTTTCTGTAGTGTAGCTGCCCCCCCTCAACCCCCAACCTCCCACCCTCCCAGATCGTTAAATTACAAGTTAATTTCTAATGTTCCCACCCTCTCTCCCACCGTGTAACACTTAACATTTGTTCCATAGTGTAGGGTTCCCACCCGCCCGCGCGCGCACCCGCTCACGTGCACGCACGCGCACCTGTGCACGCGCGCGCACTCGATCTCGCCCCCTTCCCCACCGATGGCCACCCACCCGCCTCCCTGGATCAGCTCCCACCCACCAACGAACATGGCCATTGATGGCCGATGCAGAGAGGGCCACAGGGTGGCTCTCTCTTCATCGGTGGGCTAAAAAAATGTTATAGCAGGATGCCTCAATATCGAGGCATCACTGCTATAACATGAAAGCAGTTGGAAGTGATCAGGATCGCTTCCACTGCTTTCAAAGACCAACGACGTACGGGGTACGTCCTTGGTCATTAACTGCATTTTTTTGCAGGACGTACCCCATACGTCATTGGTCGTTAAGGGGTTAATACATTTTAATATTTATTTTACTTTACTGAGCATTTTCTGTAAATATTTTACATTCCAATGTTCTTCATATAGGGGAAAATGTTTTATGAATTTTTAAACAGATATTCCGAATTTTATACCTATATACTGAGTATATATATATATATATATATATATATATATATATATATATATATATATATATATATATATATATATATATATATATATATATATATATATATATATATATATATATATTCTAGATTGTAAGTTCCCACAGGAAACGGGCCCTCAATTCCTCCTGTATGTGTTTGTAAATTTTGTCCTGTCTGTATATTGTTTTATTTAAATGAATTGTATCCATGGACAGCGCTGCGGAATATGTTGGAGCTTCATAAATAAAGTATAATATATTAAAAAGGCAAAATAAGAGAAGCTCAGCACGGATCTAAGTGCAGATTAAACAACTTTAATAACACAGCCCCATATGCATATATAGGCTACTCACAGGATACACGCTAAAAACGAGTGTTTCAGCAGGCGTTTCAGTAAACACCAAAAGATCCAAAAGAAAGTTCATATAATGCAGTGTAAGAAGACGTTGTCCGCTCCGATATATATACAAAGGCACAGGAGCTTCATATGAAAGAAACATGCACAGAAAACGCAAAACCGGCGACAGCTACTGAGACACAATATGATGTGAGTCGCAGCGCCTAGCCGTGAGGTATTGCGGTTATGCGTGCACCACCCTCAGCTGTACTGGGGTTAGATGAGTGCTTTAAAAAGCTTCACAGGGTAAAAGCGGATTACCTGACACCCAACCTAAACGGTTTTGACCATATATTATCTATACAGGTCTCAGGGTCCTGGTTTTCTGTTTTATTTATCAAGGACGGGACTCAAAAAGACGGTATTGCATACACTGATTCAGTGTCTGTTGGTATATTTCTAGCAAGTTCTTTTACTATTACGATTTTTTACTATTATAATTTTTATTAAGATTGTTTCTTATATATTTTCTTTACTATATATCTTGTTTCTTTTTTATTTTTAATCTGTTTTTATTTTTATTTGTATATACATCATATTGAATTTCACCTATACAGTTTTGAGTGGAAAGAGCAGTGCTAAGTGTGCTTTCCAATTGTATGTATATATATATATATATATATATATATACACACACACACATATATATAAATGTATATTTAAAAATAAATAGAACATTTTCTTCTATGTGAAGAACATTGGAATGTAAATCATTCATAACTACCTTTGGGAAAGCACTGATGGTCAAATGAGGTGTTGGGTTAGCGTGTGAATTTTAAGTGTTAAGTTTTTTTTTTTCAGTTTGCGCGCTCCATTCCAAGAAGAAACTCAAATTATGTTTACCTGATAATTTTCTTTTCTTCTGACGGGAAAAGTCCACAGCTGCTTTCATTACTTTTGTGAATTCAGAACCTGGCCACCAGGAGGAGGCAAAGACACCCCAGCCAAAGGCTTAAATACCTCCCCCACTTCCCTCATCCCCCAGTCATTCTGCCAAGGGAACAAGGAACAGTAGGAGAAATATCAGGGTGAAAAATGTGCCAGAAGAAGAAACTAAACAATGGCCGCTTTATCGATAAAATACGGGCGGGGAGCTGTGGACTCTTCCAGTCAGAAGAAAAGAAAATTATCAGGTAAGCATAATTTGAGTTTTTCTTCTTAAATGGGAAGAGTCCACAGCTGCATTCATTAATTTTGTTAAAACAATACCCAAGCTATAGAGGACACTAAATGCAAACAAAGGGCGGGTACAGAACATGTTCCCTTCGAAAGGCACCACAGCCTGGTATTACCCATAAAAAACAATATAAAAAGAAACAAGGTAACTGCCCATCAGTTAAACAACCGGCAAAGCCGTGCTGGAGACCACTCAAAGTACTTAGAGACCGCTGAGCACAATGCCTCAGAGGAGCCAAGTCCCGCAGGCTCCCATCGCACAAACTACCCGAAGAAAGTACCTCCTACCTCCGAAGGAGAGAACAGAGTACCCAAAGGAGATCCAAAGGACCATCAGACTAGGGAAGAAACCCAGAGTGACACTCCTAACCAATGAGAGAGCGATAGCGAGGACAGACAAAATCCACCCTCAGATCCCCAGACACAACACCATATGACTGATGGTGTGCCAGAGAGCCAAAAGCTCCCCAGAACCCTAGTCCAGAAGATACAACTGCTATAACTAGTCACATACAGGTAGGAAATTTGTATCAGGACCGAAGGTAGCCCGGAACCCACCAAAAGGATGGAGGAATTAACTGTCCCAGCAGAAAAAAGGGCTTTCTTTGAAACACAGAATCACAACGGACAGACTCGCGAGCTCCAGCTCCAGGGCAGCAAACTAACCCTAAGCCAACATGGGATCCCATCCCACAGAGAGTGCTGGATAATGATGACATCTCCCGTCCAGGATGAATCCGGACCCCAAAAGACAACCAACACCAGCAGTGAAATGTAACCAGTAGAGGAAGGAACACCCGAGAACCCCCCACCAGGGAGGATAACAGGGCCAACAGAAGTACACGGTCAGACCCCACTCTGAGGAATGGACCCAGTATAAAAAGGGGCTGGCAACATCCACCTCAAGAGAGAACGGAGAGCCTAAGAGGAACGAACCCCTGACCAATTACTAGAATCAGGCATGCTACCACGACTGCCAAACAGCTTACAAGCACACATTCCAGATGCAATAGCTGCAGCTGGTTGCAAACTGCAAGCCATTCGCTTGCTAGGCAGCTAGGCGAACTATCCGGCCACTACAGGTGGCCCATAATAGATATGTCGTACATGGGTCCAGAACCCTTGCACATATCCCTTCCCTAAAGAAGGAGCACTCCCAAAAAGGGAGATAGGGCATTGAGCCATAACGATACCCTAGTACCAGAACCAGCCTCTATAGCCTCTAGCACACAAGAGAGGAAGAAAAATCCTTGAACTAGAAGATAGAACCCATAGGGTCTCCATGGAAACCGTAAGACTTCCAAATCCTCCCCAAGAAGACAAATGCCACTTTCCCAGCCGTAGACAGGGCACAGAGGCTTAAAGAGATATGGTAAGCAATACCATTGAGCAATAACTCAAAGACCATTACCACCAGCCCAGTTGAGACAAACAACCTCAACTCAAGTGCAAAAGTTGCCACTGGCAAAAACTGAAAGATGCATCCGAAAAGCATCAAACTAACCTCCAGGCAGGAACCAAAGCTCCCCTGAGAGAAAAATCAACCCTCTGAAGGGACAAGCAGACGTTCTGAACCCTAAGGTTCGAAACTGAACCGCCCAGGACCGAATCTAACGATCCGGACCCAAAACTCAGACAATAGACATGGCCCTAAGAGATGGCAACCCACACCCGTAGGTGGAGCTGAGCCCTGGACCCTCTGCAATCCCAGAGAACAAGAGCTCCTAGAGCTTCAAGTGCAAAATTCCAAGAAAATTATCTTCTTATTGCAATTTGTAATACAAGTGAAGAAACAATCAGCAGCTGCTGGATTCAAACTCTCCAAGACCCCGAAGGTCACCAGGGACAGGGTTCCATATAATGGAGAACACTGCAACCTTAGCCATGTAGGTAACTGGCAACACACTAGGCTACCCGGCAGGATAAACAAGCCCCTTAGACGGAGAGCCAAAATCCTCACAGGATCACGCTCCTGGAAATCCCTGAACCACACAAGGAAAACCATAGAAAATCCCACAACTCCTCTGCGGAGTGAACCAGAAGCGGTTGCTGGGTTGAAAAAAAGGGGGAGAAACTCAACCCCTATGCTTCCTCTTATGAGAGCGTGCGATACGCAGAAACAAGGGAAGACAGACATATCCACACTTCTGAACCCAGATGACCTGACCACCTTAAAAGGGAAAAAAGCAGTCCCAGCAACCTCCATAGGTACCGGTGACGTTCACAAGAAAAACAGACACCCTGTAAGATACCAAGATAGAACGAAAAACCGTCATCCAAACTGGTACATGGGCTGTCCAGAGTTAATCCAGACCTCCAAACCCTTGGGAATGGGGAAAATCTGGTTCCGAGGCTAAGGGCCTCCCAAACCCACAAGGAGACATAGACAGGTCCGCACCCAGACCCCAACCTAAGGAAAACGGTAGAGGCACAAAACCTCCGACACTCTGTTCACCAAGGACGAGGAGAATGGTTGACGTATAAGAAAACGAAAACACCCCCTCAAGTAATTGGATAAAACAAACATAACACAAACACTTCATCAAAGTGAACAAGTCAACATCCAACAAGATAACCAGCACACCAGCACCACGTGGGTGACATGAAACATAAGGAACAGCAGCTAGCGCCCGACCAGTACCAGTAGCGCCTGGTACAAGGAACTCCCCTTAACTGTCCAAGGTCCAAGAAAAAAACGAAACCCCAAAGGGGTCGATAACATAAACTATAGAATGTGCAGCTTCCAAGGAAGTGTGCACCTGACCACAAAATCGCAAGTAGCAGTTCCAGAGAAGAAATGTCCCCACAATGGACAATTGTAACAGACATAAGCATCATAAAACAAACCAAATACATCCTAACCGGATTCAAATAAAACAAAAGAAAAGAAAAGGCAGCACCCGAGGGTGAATGCCCAAGGAAGACGACACACCAACCGGACCAGCCGATTAGAGGCCCCATCCTCCCAAGCTCAGAACTGGAACAGATACTTAAAAGAAAGAAAAAGGCGGAGACGTTAAAGAGATTGTCTTTATCCCTACACGTCTAACCCAGTTTGCCGTCCGGCACAGAAGACCGAGGATCCCTCGGCCCAGTAAATTCCCTGATTCGGGTGAAGAGAGTACTCTAGAATGGCAATCGGCACATAACTGATGGGCATGGATAACCCAGGCCATTTCATATTTATCGCAAGACGTATACTCCGAATCAGAGATATCTGTCTCCAAAAAATCAGAATCCTCTATAACTTGGAGATTGTATTATGGACAAACACTTAAGGCACCTTACACCCCCCAATGGCTGGGGCACTCACCACCTCCCATGAACCAGACCACTAACGAACAGACTCCCTCCATCGCCACACGGTCAAGATGCGGAAATGGAATGCAATGTGACCACACCCGCTCACGAGGTGCATCGTGTAAGCCAAAAAAAGCCTGCCAGTCCCTCTAACCGCGCAAACTGATTATATAAAGCCATTATGTCAGAAAAGCCATGAGCCCAAGTAACACTACACATTAGCAGACAAAATCACATAACAAACATGATTAAAGCCCCCCCTGTTCAATAACCCACCTCAGGAGATATTATTCCTTGATTCCATTTAAGATAAAGGAGTCCCACTGGAACCCTGGCTTCTTTCGTTAACATTACATTCACATATTGAAATAAAATGAAACAATCTTACCGGAATCTATGCCACGGCCCTTCAAGTGTGACAGATAGTAGCATTGCTTCTGACATGGACTTGAGTGAAAAAAGTCAGGCAGCGAAACTGGCCAACGCTGATTGCCCAGGAGCTGTTAATATGAGTTGGGATGGTTTCGCAGAAGAACTCCCCCTGCATCTCTGGACTTTCATCCATGATCTCACTGAGAGAATGACAGGATTACTTAAAACTCCAGACCCATTTTGAAGAGTACTACCCTCCCTTAGAGACTATCTTCAATCTTCTGACACTTCTCTGCCAACCTCCTGAGACGAAAGGCAAAGAATGACTGGGGGATGATGGAAGTGGGGGAGGTATTTAAGCCTTTGACTGGGGTGTCTTTGCCTCCTCCTGGTGGCCAGGTTCTGAATTCCCAAAAGTAATGAATGCAGCTGTGGACTCTTCCCATTTAAGAAGAAAATTTAGCAATTTGCGATATCCGCGGTCTTCAAATTAGCGCATGTCAGCTTTCACTTGTGTGCAAATATTTTACTTTCAATTTGTAATATGCAGGCTAACCTGCGTACGTTAAAAGTTTACTTATGGCGGTGTCTGCGCGCAAGTGAAATCACTAATAGCATGTCACTTATATTGTGGCCCTATAACAGGAAAAGACTGCAGTGCAATATTAGGACTAGACATTACAATTCCTCGGATTTCCATTTCACCTTCCTGCATGCCTTACGATGCACAAATATCTGCTCAGGCAATGAAAAGAGAAGCAGGAAGCAATGTCTGCTGGCTTCATTCAACAGAAAGCACAGTACCATGCAAGGTCGTTCACACTATACACTTTCTGACTTTTAAATAAGCAGTAGATATTTTCTAAAAAAATGTGTTCCCCCCCCCCCATTTGCTGGTCCCCTGTATCATGTGACAGCCATAAGCCAATCACAGACTCATTTATCTTGGAATCCTTAAAGCTTGTCTCCTTTCCATGAGGGCATACTGAAGTAGGCACAGGAGTGCGCACGTATCTTGGGCACTATATGTGTTTGCAATAATATGTATAACAATGTTGTAATTATAAAGCTCAAGACAAGTGCACGCGTAAGAGCCTATTTCAGTATGCTCTCATAGAAAAGAACTAATCAAAAAAGGATACTGTGACCAACCAGTTCAGCCAACTGAACCCAATTTTTTTCTATCGTGATTCAGATAGAGCATACAATTTTAAAGGGACACTGAACCCAAATTTTTTCTTTCGTGATTCAGATAGAGCATGCAATTTTAAGCAACTTTCTAATTTACTCCTATTATCAATTTTTCTTCGTTCTCTTGCTATTTTTATTTGAAAAAGAAGGCATCTAAGCTTTTGTTTCGGTTAAGAACTCTGGACAGCACTTTTTTATTGGTGGATGAATTTATCCACCAATAAGCAAGGACAACCCAGGTTGTTCACCAAAAATGGGCCGGCATCTAAACTTACATTCTTGCATTTCAAATAAAGATACCAAGAGAATGAAGAAAATTTGATAATAGTAGTAAATTAGAAAGTTGCTTAAAATGTCATGCTCTATCTGAATCACAAAAGAAAATAATTGGGTTCAGTGTCCCTTTAAGCAACTTTCTAATTTACTCCTATTATCAAATTATTTTCATTCTCTTGGTATCTTTATTTGAAATGCAAGAATTTTAAGTTTAGATGCCAGCCCATTTTTGGTGAACACACTTTGTTGTTCGTGCTGATTGGTGGGTAAATTCACCTACCAATAAACAAGTGCTTTCCATGGTTCTGAAACCAAAAAATAGCTTAGATGCCTTCTTTTTCAAATAAAGAAAGAAAGAGAACGAAGGGGTACATTTGGTACAAAAAATAATAAAAGTTTAAAGGAACAGTAAAGTCAGAATTATGCTTAAAGAGACATTAAATCCAAACTTTTTCTTTCATGATTCAGATAGAGAATACAATTTTAAACAACATTCCAATTTACTTATATTATCTAATATGCTTAATTCTTTAGATATCCTTTTGATAAATAGCAATGCACATGGATGACCCAGTAACACAAGGCATCTATGTGCAGCCACCAATGAGCAGCTACTGAGCAGCTACTGGTCCTGAGTAGAAAACTCCACTTATCCAATCAGCAGTGCTAGTTCCACATCGGAGTCATGCGACTAGCACTGCTGATTGGATGTTACATTTCCTGCTCAGGATCAGCAGTGCTCTGCTGGTCCCGAGCTGTATTTCTATTTTGTGTTTAACCCTTTTGCGGGGTTAAACACAAAGCAGTCTAGGGTCAAAAATCTCAAAATTAATCTAGGGTCAATAGTCTTACAACTTAATTTTTTAACTATAATGGCCCTTTAAGCTCCCATGCTCTATCTGAATAATGAACATTTAGAGACCTATTTATCAAAGGTCTTGCGGCCCTGATCCGACAGTGCGGATCAGGTCTGCAAGACCTCGCTGAATGCAGAGAGCAATACGCTCTCCGTATTCAGCATTGCACCAGCAGCTCACAAGAGCTGCTGGTGCAACGCCGCCCCCTGTAGACTCGCGGCCATTTGGCCGCCAGCAGGGAGGTGTCAATCAACCCGATCGTGCTCTGAGCCGGCGGACAGGGTTATGGAGCAGCGGTCTGCTGTTTCTGGCGAATCTGAAGACTCGCCAGAAACGTGGGCCCACAATCTCCATACGGAGCTTGATAAATGGGCATCTTAGTTTTGACTTTACCGCCCCTTTAATTTTGACTTCCATGCCCTTTAACCTTTTCCCATCATTTACTCTAAATGTTCTTCTCTCATATGCAGGGAACTCCTTTAGTATGAATATACTAATTGCACAAATGTTGTTCTACGATCCTACATAACCTACAATAATAGCCAAAGGCAAACAAACTACAAGACGAGATCTCTTTCACTTACGACAAGGAATAAAATGCAGCACATAAAATATCTTAACAAATGGTAAGTAAAATATCAAATCTACGCTTCAGGCTCTCAGGGTAATGTCATACAACATTTATGAAATAACACAAGGGAAAAATCATCAATATAAACAAATGCATTTGTCGTTTTAATTTATATTTGTATCAGCCTAAATTAAAAAAGAAATAAAGAGACAGCTAGATTTGCAAATGTATCCAGATCTCACATAATCCTAAAATATGCAATGTTGTATCATGGGAGCTGCATGCCATTTCAATTTATGATTTTTCCATTAAATACTATTAAGTGAGGATCAATAGCAAATGATTTAATATAGTGTGCAAGCTCCCTCGTGAATTTTCAATCAATTTCACATTTCCCTTGAGAGCTTTTCATTTACAACATTGTATAAATGTCTTTTGATTAAACATCATCAAAATAATGTGGTGAAATTGAGAAGACTCCAAAACTGCTCTCTCTCTCTATATATTTTTTTTTAATTTCTAAAGTACAACATTTGCAGATTGAGTTTTTGCAAAACAAAAAAACATAACACTCATTATACATGGACATTGTTTTGGCAAGATATCCCCTGTCCTAAATTACTTTATATCCCACTCACAGACCCCACCCCACCTAACATAAAAATTAGCATATTCAATTTTAGAGAACAATGACTCTGCATATATTTCCATTATGATTTTTTTTTTCAAGGTATTAAGTTTTATCACTGTTGTAAATTCTCTCAGTCCTGTAGTTCCTGAAATGACTGCCCTCCCCTTGATCGTGCTTTTTCTCCTAAGGTTTTAAAGCTCTTTATATCTGAAACTCCTTTCTAATCAGTGTGCTATTTCTCCTCCTACAAGTCTCAAGATCAAATTCTTCAAAAGTGCAATTTAATATACTGGAAATAATGACTATGACACCTATCCTAAGTGTAGTTAATTGCCTTCTCTGCATTGCACCGAAATACCTAATAAATGTACATTCTCTGTGTAGCTAGTATTAGGGAATGTCTCTCACTAACTAGAACTATTTTATCTGTCTAATTACCCTGTGTTATTTTAGTAATGTATAATGAGTAGACATTATAAAAGGTTGTACTAACAAAAATTGTGAATTTAAAGGGACATTCCAGTCAAAATTTAAATGCACATAGATGAATTACATCTTTAAATATAAACTATTTGCATTATACTTGTATTGGCAAAAATGCTTCTAGTAAAAGTTATCACTGTTTTAGTGTTTACATGCACTTGCAGAGAAAAACATAATTTATGTAAGAACTTACCTGATAAATTCATTTCTTTCATATTAGCAAGAGTCCATGAGCTAGTGACGTATGGGATATACATTCCTACCAGGAGGGGCAAAGTTTCCCAAACCTCAAAATGCCTATAAATACACCCCTCACCACACCCACAATTCAGTTTAACGAATAGCCAAGAAGTGGGGTGATAAAAAAGTGCGAAAGCATATAAAAAAAAGGAATTGGAATAATTGTGCTTTATACAAAATCATAACCACCACAAAAAAAGGGCGGGCCTCATGGACTCTTGCTAATATGAAAGAAATGAATTTATCAGGTAAGTTCTTACATAAATTATGTTTTCTTTCATGTAATTAGCAAGAGTCCATGAGCTAGTGACGTATGGGATAATGACTACCCAAGATGTGGATCTTTCCACACAAGAGTCACTAGAGAGGGAGGGATAAAATAAAGACAGCCAATTCCTGCTGAAAATAATCCACACCCAAAAAATAAAGTTTAACGAAAAACATAAGCAGAAGATTCAAACTGAAACCGCTGCCTGAAGTACTTTTCTACCAAAAACTGCTTCAGAAGAAGAAAATACATCAAAATGGTAGAATTTAGTAAAAGTATGCAAAGAGGACCAAGTTGCTGCTTTGCAGATCTGGTCAACCGAAGCTTCATTCCTAAACGCCCAGGAAGTAGAAACTGACCTAGTAGAATGAGCTGTAATTCTCTGAGGCGGAGTTTTACCCGACTCAACATAGGCAAGATGAATTAAAGATTTCAACCAAGATGCCAAAGAAATGGCAGAAGCTTTCTAGCCTTTTCTAGAACCGGAAAAGATAACAAATAGACTAGAAGTCTTACGAAAAGATTTCGTAGCTTCAACATAATATTTCAAAGCTCTAACAACATCCAAAGAATGCAACGATTTCTCCTTAGAATTCTTAGGATTAGGACATAATGAAGGAACCACAATTTCTCTACTAATGTTGTTGGAATTCACAACTTTAGGTAAAAATCTAAAAGAAGTTCGCAACACCGCCTTATCCTGATGAAAAATCAGAAAAGGAGACTCACAAGAAAGAGCAGATAATTCAGAAACTCTTCTGGTAGAAGAGATGGCCAAAAGGAACAAAACTTTCCAAGAAAGTAATTTAATGTCCAATGAATGCATAGGTTCAAACGGAGGAGCTTGAAGAGCTCCCAGAACCAAATTCAAACTCCAAGGAGGAGAAATTGACTTAATGACAGGTTTTATACGAACCAAAGCTTGTACAAAACAATGAATATCAGGAAGAATAGCAATCTTTCTGTGAAAAAGAACAGAAAGAGCAGAGCTTTGTCCTTTCAAAGAACTTGCGGACAAACCCTTATCTAAACCATCCTGAAGGAACTGTAAAATTCTCGGTATTCTAAAAGAATGCCAGGAAAAATGATGAGAAAGACACCAAGAAATATAAGTCTTCCAGACTCTATAATATATCTCTCGAGATACAGATTTATGAGCCTGTAACATAGTATTAATCACAGAGTCAGAGAAACCTCTTTGACCAAGAATCAAGCGTTCAATCTCCATACCTTTAAATTTAAGGATTTCAGATCCTGATGGAAAAAAGGACCTTGTGACAGAAGGTCTGGTCTTAACGGAAGAGTCCACGGTTGGCAAGAGGCCATCCGGACAAGATCCGCATACCAAAACCTGTGAGGCCATGCCGGAGCTACCAGCAGAACAAACGAGCATTCCTTCAGAATCTTGGAGATTACTCTTGGAAGAAGAACTAGAGGCGGAAAGATATAGGCAGGATGATACTTCCAAGGAAGTGATAATGCATCCACTGCCTCCGCCTGAGGATCCCGGGATCTGGACAGATACCTGGGAAGTTTCTTGTTTAGATGGGACGCCATCAGATCTATTTCTGGAAGTTCCCACATTTGAACAATCTGAAGAAATACCTCTGGGTGAAGAGACCATTCGCCCGGATGCAACGTTTGGCGACTGAGATAATCCGCTTCCCAATTGTCTACACCTGGGATATGAACCGCAGAGATTAGACAGGAGCTGGATTCCGCCCAAACCAAAATTCGAGATACTTCTTTCATAGCCAGAGGACTGTGAGTCCCTCCTTGATGATTGATGTATGCCACAGTTGTGACATTGTCTGTCTGAAAACAAATGAACGATTCTCTCTTCAGAAGAGGCCAAAACTGAAGAGCTCTGAAAATTGCACGGAGTTCCAAAATATTGATCGGTAATCTCACCTCCTGAGATTCCCAAACTCCTTGTGCCGTCAGAGATCCCCACACAGCTCCCCAACCTGTGAGACTTGCATCTGTTGAAATTACAGTCCAGGTCGGAAGCACAAAAGAAGCCCCCTGAATTAAACGATGGTGATCTGTCCACCATGTTAGAGAGTGTCGAACAATCGGTTTTAAAGATATTAATTGAGATATCTTCGTGTAATCCTTGCACCATTGCTTCAGCATACAGAGCTGAAGAGGTTGCATGTGAAAACGAGCAAAGGGGATCGCGTCCGATGCAGCAGTCATAAGACCTAGAATTTCCATGCATAAGGCTACCGAAGGGAATGATTGTGACTGAAGGTTTCAACAAGCTGTAATCAACTTTAGACGTCTCTTGTCTGTTAAAGACAGAGTCATGGACACTGAATCCATCTGGAAACCCAGAAAGGTTACCCTTGTCTGAGGAATCAAAGAACTTTTTGGTAAATTGATCCTCCAACCATGATCTTGAAGAAACAACACAAGTCGATTCGTATGAGATTCTGCTAAATGTAAAGACTGAGCAAGTACCAAGATATCGTCCAAATAAGGAAATACCACAATACCCTGTTCTCTGATTACAGACAGCAGGGCACCGAGAACCTTTGTAAAAATTCTTGGAGCTGTAGCTAGGCCAAACGGCAGAGCCACAAACTGGTAATGCTTGTCCAGAAACGAGAATCTCAGGAACTGATAATGATCTGGATGAATCGGAATATGCAGATATGCATCCTGTAAATCTATTGTGGACATATAATTCCCTTGCTGAACAAAAGGTAAGATAGTCCTTACAGTTACCATCTTGAACGTTGGTATCCTTACATAACGATTCAATATTTTTAGATCCAGAACTGGTCTGAAAGAATTCTCCTTCTTTGGTACAATGAAGAGATTTGAATAAAACCCCATCCCCTGTTCCGGAACTGGAACTGGCATAATTACTCCAGTCAACTCTAGATCTGAAACACATTTCAGAAATGCTTGAGCTTTTACTGGATTTACTGGGACACGGGAAAGAAAAAATCTCTTTGCAGGAGGTCTCAACTTGAAACCAATTCTGTACCCTTCTGAAACAATGCTCTGAATCCAAAGATTGTGAACAGAATTGATCCAAATTTCCTTGAAAAAACGTAACCTGCCCCCTACCAGCTGAGCTGGAATGAGGGCCGCACCTTCATGTGGACTTAGAAGCAGGCTTTGCCTTTCTAGCTGGCTTGGATTTATTCCAGACTGGAGATGGTCTCCAAACTGAAACTGCTCCTGAGGATGAAGGATCAGGCTTTTGTTCTTTGTTGAAACGAAAGGAACGAAAACGATTATTAGCCCTGTTTTTACCTTTAGATTTTTTATCCTGTGGTAAAAAAGTTCCTTTCCCACCAGTAACAGTTGAAATAATGGAATCCAACTGAGAACCAAATAATTTGTTACCCTGGAAAGAAATGGAAAGTAAAGTTGATTTAGAAGCCATATCAGCATTCCAAGTTTTAAGCCATAAAGCTCTTCTAGCTAAAATAGCTAGAGACATAAACCTGACATCAACTCTGATAATATCAAAAATGGCATCACAGATAAAATTATTAGCATGCTGAAGAAGAAGAATAATATCATGAGAATCACGATGTGTTACTTGTTGCGCTAAAGTTTCCAACCAAAAAGTTGAAGCTGCAGCAACATCAGCCAAAGATATAGCAGGTCTAAGAAGATTACCTGAACACAGATAAGCTTTTCTTAGAAAGGACTCAATTTTCCTATCCAGAGGATCCTTAAACGAAGTACCATCTGACGTAGGAATAGTAGTACGTTTAGCAAGGGTAGAAATAGCCCCATCAACTTTAGGGATCTTGTCCCAAAATTCTAATCTGTCAGACGGCACAGGATATAATTGCTTAAAACGTTTAGAAGGAGTAAATGAATTACCCAAATTATCCCATTCTTTGGAAATTACTGCAGAAATAGCATTAGGAACAGGAAAAACTTCTGGAATAACCACAGGAGCTTTAAATACCTTATCTAAACGTTTAGAATTAGTATCAAGAGGACCAGAATCCTCTATTTCTAAAGCAATTAGTACTTCTTTAAGTAAAGAACGAATAAATTCCATTTTAAATAAATATGAAGATTTATCAGCATCAACCTCTGAGACAGAATCCTCTGAACCAGAGGAATCATCAGAATCAGAATGATGATGTTCATTTAAAAATTCATCTGTAGGGAGAGAAGTTTTAAAAGATTTTTTACGTTTACTAGAAGGAGAAATAACAGACATAGCCTTCTTTATGGATTCAGAAACAAAATCTCTTATATTATCAGGAACATTCTGCACCTTAGATGTTGAAGGAACTGCAACAGGCAATGGTACTTTACTAAAGGAAATATTATCTGCTTTAACAAGTTTGTCATGACAATCAATACAAACAACAGCTGGAGGAATAGCTACCAAAAGTTTACAGCAGATACACTTAGCTTTGGTAGATTCAGCACTTGACAGCGATTTTCCTGTGGTATCTTCTGACTCAGATGCAACGTGAGACATCTTGCAATATGTAAGAGAAAAAACAACATATATATAAAGCAAAATTGATCAAATTCCTTAAATGACAGTTTCAGGAATGGGAAAAAATGCCAAAGAACAAGCTTCTAGCAACCAGAAGCAATAAAAAATGAGACTGAAATAATGTGGAGACAAAAGTGACGCCCATATTTTTTCGCGCCAAATAAGACGCCCACATTATTTGGCGCCTAAATGCTTTTTGGCGCCAAAAATGACGCCACATCCGGAACGCCGACATTTTTGGCGCAAAATAACGTCAAAAAATGACGCAACTTCCGGCGACACGTATGACGCCGGAAACGGAAATAGAATTTTTGCGCCAAAAAAGTCTGCGCCAAGAATGACGCAATAAAATGAAGCATTTTCAGCCCCCGCGAGCCTAACAGCCCACAGGGAAAAAGTCAAATTTAAGGTAAGAAAAATCTTAAATTAAAATGCATTATCCCAAATATGAAACTGACTGTCTGAAAATAAGGAAAGTTGAACATTCTGAGTCAAGGCAAATAAATGTTTGAATACATATATTTAGAACTTTATAAACAAAGTGCCCAACCATAGCTAGGAGTGTCACAGAAAATAAGACTTACTTACCCCAGGACACTCATCTACATATAGCAGATAGCCAAACCAGTACTGAAACGAGAATCAGCAGAGGTAATGGTATATATAAGAGTATATCGTCGATCTGAAAAGGGAGGTAAGAGATGAATCTCTACGACCGATAACAGAGAACCTATGAAATAGACCCCTTAGAAGGAGATCACTGCATTCAAATAGGCAATACTCTCCTCACATCCCTCTGACATTCACTGCACGCTGAGAGGAAAACCGGGCTCCAACTTGCTGCGGAGCGCATATCAACGTAGAATCTAGCACAAACTTACTTCACCACCTCCATCGGAGGCAAAGTTTGTAAAACTGAATTGTGGGTGTGGTGAGGGGTGTATTTATAGGCATTTTGAGGTTTGGGAAACTTTGCCCCTCCTGGTAGGAATGTATATCCCATACGTCACTAGCTCATGGACTCTTGCTAATTACATGAAAGAAACAAAATTTATGCTTACCTGATAAATTTATTTCTCTTGTGGTGTATCCAGTCCACGGGTTCATCCATTACTTGTGGGATATTCTCCTTCCCAACAGGAAGCTGCAAGAGGACACCCACAGCAGAGCTGTCTATATAGCTCCTCCCCTAACTGCCACCCCCAGTCATTCGACCGAAGACAAGCAAGAAAAAAGGAGAAACTATAGGGTGCAGTGGTGACTAGTTTAAAAATAAAAAAACACCTGCCTTAAAATGACAGGGCGGGCCGTGGACTGGATACACCACAAGAGAAATAAATTTATCAGGTAAGCATAAATTTTGTTTTCTCTTGTAAAGGTGTATCCAGTCCATGGGTTCATCCATTACTTATGGGATACCAATACCAAAGCTTTAGGACATGGATGAAGGGAGGGACAAGGCAGGAACTTAAACGGAAGGCACCACTGCCTGTAAGACCTTTCTCCCAAAAATAGCCTCCGAAGAAGCAAAAGTATCGAATTTGTAGAATTTAGAAAAAGTGTGAAGCGAAGACCAAGTCGCCGCCTTACAAATCTGTTCAACAGAGGCCTCATTTTTAAAAGCCCATGTGGAAGCCACCGCTCTAGTGGACTGAGCTGTAATTGTTTCAGGAGGCTGCTGGCCAGCAGTCTCATAAACTAAGCGGATTATGCTTCTCAGCCAAAAAGAAAGAGAAGTTGCCGAAGCCTTTTGGCCTCTCCTCTGTCCAGAGTACACAACAAACAAAGCAGATGTTTGACGAAAATCCTTCGTAGCTTGTAAATAAAACTTTAAAGCACGAACCACATCAAGATTGTGTAAAAGACGTTCCTTCTTTGAGGAAGGATTAGGACATAATGAAGGAACAACAATTTCCTGATTGATGTTCTTATTAGATACAACCTTAGGAAGAAATCCAGGTTTGGTAAGCAAAACTACCTTATCTGCATGGAAAATCAGATAAGGGGAATCACACTGTAAAGCAGATAACTCCGAAACTCTTTGAGCCGAGGAGGTAGCTACTAGAAACAGAACTTTCCAAGATAAAAGTTTAATATCTATGGAATGCAAAGGTTCAAACGGAACCCCTTGAAGAACTTTAAGAACTAAATTTAAACTCCATGGCGGAGACACAGGTTTAAACACAGGCTTAATTCTAACTAAAGCCTGACAAAATGCCTGAACGTCTGGAACCTCAGCCAGACGTTTGTGCAAAAGAATAGACAGAGCAGAAATCTGTCGCTTTAAGGAACTAGCAGACAATCCTTTCTCCAATCCCTCTTGGAGAAAGGATAAGATTCTAGGAATTCTGACTTTACTCCATGAGTAACCCTTGGATTCACACCAATGTAGATATTTACACCATATCTTATGATATTTTCCTGGTGAAGTAGAAACTGCTCCCTCCACCTTAGGGACCGTCTGCCATAAGTCCCGTGTAGTAGCGTCTATTGGAAACATTTTTCTAAATATAGAAGGTGGGGAAAAGGGCACACCGGGTCTATCCCACTCCTTGCTAATAAATTCTGTAAGCCTTTTAGGTATAGGAAAAACGTCAGTACACACCGGCACCGCATAGTATCTATCCAGCCTACACAATTTCTCTGGAATTGCAACTGTGTTACAGTCATTCAGAGCAGCTAATACCTCCCCAAGCAATACACGGAGGTTCTCAAGCTTAAATTTAAAATTAGCAATCTCTGAATCAGGTTTCCCCGAGTCAGAGATGTCACCCACAGACTGAAGCTCTCCTTCCTCATGTTCTGCATACTGTGACGCAGTATCAGACATGGCTCTAACAGCATTTGCGCGCTCTGTATCTCTCCTAACCCCAGAGCTATCGCGCTTGCCTCTTAATTCAGGCAATCTAGATAATACCTCTGACAGGGTATTATTCATGATTGCAGCCATGTCCTGCAAGGTAATCGCTATGGGCGTCCCTGATGTAATTGGCGCCATATTAGCGTGCATCCCCTGAGCGGGAGGCGAAGGGTCTGACACGTGGGGAGAGTTAGTCGGCATAACTTCCCCCTCGACAGAACCCTCTGGTGATAATTCTTTTATAGATAAAGACTGATCTTTACTGTTTAAGGTGAAATCAATACATTTAGTACACATTCTCCTATGGGGCTCCACCATGGCTATCAAACATAATGAACAAGTAGGTTCCTCTGTGTCAGACATGTTTAAACAGACTAGCAATGAGACTAGCAAGCTTGGAAAACACTTTAAAACAAGTTTACAAGCAATATAAAAAACGTTACTGCGCCTTTAAGAAACACACATTTTCCCAAATTTTGAAATAACAGTAAAAAAATGCAGTTACACTAACGAAATGTTTACAGTGTATGTAATAAGTTAGCAGAGCATTGCACCCACTTGCAAATGGATGATTAACCCCTTAATACCAAAAACGGAATAACAAATGACAAAAACGTTTTTTAAACAGTCACAACAACTGCCACAGCTCTATTGTGGCTTTTTACCTCCCTCAATACGACTTTTGAAGCCTTTTGAGCCCTTCAGAGAAGTCCTGGATCATGCAGGAAGAAGCTGGATGTCTGTGTCTGTAATTTTTGCTGTGCAAAAAAACGCCAAAATATGCCCCTCCCACTCATATTACAACAGTAGGAAGCCTGTGGAAAAAACTAGGCCCCAATAAGTTTTATCACCAAACATATGTAAAAAATGATTAAACATGCCAGCAAACGTTTTAAAATACACTTTTATAAGAGTATGTATCTCTATTAATAAGCCTGATACCAGTCGCTATCACTGCATTTAAGGCTTTACTTACATTACTTCGGTATCAGCAGCATTTTCTAGCAAATTACATCCCTAGAAAAATATTTTAACTGCACATACCTTATTACAGGAAAACCTGCACGCTATTCCCCCTCTGAAGTTACCTCACTCCTCAGAATATGTGAGAACAGCAAAGGATCTTAGTTACTTCTGCTAAGATCATAGAAAACGCAGGCAGATTCTTCTTCTAAATACTGCCTGAGATAAACAGTACACTCCGGTACCATTTAAAAATAACAAACTTTTGATTGAAGAAATAAACTAAGTATAAAACACCACAGTTCTCTTACGACCTCCATCTTAGTTGAGAGTTGCAAGAGAATGGCTGGATATGGCAGTGAGGGGAGGAGCTATATAGCAGCTCTGCTGTGGGTGATCCTCTTGCAACTTCCTGTTGGGAAGGAGAATATCCCACAAGTAATGGATGATCCGTGGACTGGATACACTTAACAAGAGAAAAAACGTTTTTTCTATAAACCATGCAAACATTTTTACACTAAGTAATATGAGTATTAACATGAATATTACCCTTTTTTGCAAGCATGATCCCAGTCGTTGCTAAATCACTGTATCAGGCTTACCTTAAATATACCAGGCACTGTCAGCATTTTCTAGACCAGTGATTTTTAACCTTTTTTTTGCCGTGGCACACTTTTTTACATTAAAAAATCCTGTGGCACACCACCATCCCAAAATTAAAAAAAAAAATCACATTGTAGCCTAATACAGCATATATATATATATATATATATATATATATATATATATATATATATATATATATATATATATATATATATATATATATATATATATACACACACAAACACACACATACTGTATGTATTGTGCTGTTATACCATGCCTCCTACAAACTACCCCTGCACTGGGAGTAAAAAACAAGCAAAGTTTAAAAAATATGTCACACTGTTGTCAGTCTACCGTGGCACACCTGAGGATCTCTCATGGCACACTAGTGTGCCACGGCACACTGGTTGAAAAACACTGTTCTAGACCTTATCATCTCTCTAGAAAAAAATATACTGAACATACCTCAAAGCAGGTAATCTGCAGACCGTCCCCCCAACTGAAGTTTTCTTTCCATACTCTTCAGTTATGTGTGAAAACAGCAATGGACCTTAGTTACAAACTGCTAAGATCATCAACCTCCAGGCAGATTCTTCTTCTAATTTTTGCCTGAGAGTAAAACAGTACAACGCCGGTACCGTTTAAAAATAACAAACTTTTGATTGAAGGTAAAAACTATACTAAGTCACCACATCTCTCTTGATACTTCCTTTCTTGTCGAGAGCTGCAAGAGAATGACTGGGGGTGGCAGTTAGGGGAGGAGCTATATAGACAGCTCTGCTGTGGGTGTCCTCTTGCAGCTTCCTGTTGGGAAGGAGAATATCCCACAAGTAATGGATGAACCCGTGGACTGGATACACCTTTACAAGAGAAAAATGTTAAGCACAGCTAGATAGATATTCACAGTACACCACCATTTTAAATACTAAAGCTGCTCAGAGCACCAGTGGGGCTTGTATCATGTCAGCAATTGGCAATTGAATCATTACCAGATGATACAAGAACCTTAGGCTCTCTGAGCAAGTGCTGTGTTAAAATGCTGGTGCACGGTGCATATGTAAATACACATTTGAAGCAGCTATAGCTTTTATAGGAATCATTTTTGCTAATACATGTGTATTACAGAAAAGCTTCTATTTAAAACTGAAATACATCCATGTGGATTCCAATTTTGGTTGAAATGTCCCTTTAAGCTCTTCACTGCTAAGCAATGTCTCACCGTATGCTAAAGACATCATCAGTTATATTTTGCTTTTTCTGTTATCTGCACAAATCACATGCTGTGTTTTCACAGTACCAAACCCTTATAGAAAACAATTGCAGTTTATTTAGAAATAAAGGGCCAGATTACGAGTGTAACGCAAAGTTGGGCTTTCGCGAGGGCAATATTCATGCTCCACGCGTACTACCAGAGCATGCAATTGTGCGCTGGTATAAGAGATGAGGCACAATGCGAGGTGGCGTTCACATTGCAAGGAAGCTTTGCCCTCATGAGAACGCGCTTCCAAAGGCTCCAATGGGAGTCTCGTTCTCATGTCGTGAGATACTGCAGAGAACCTAGGGCAGAGAAGGGGTAAGTTGCGAAGCGATGAGGCAGCAAAGGTTAAATATATATCTATATAAGCATATACATATATATTTATAGTAATAGCACAGTTCCCATAGACCACAATGTAAAGGCAATTTTCAGTGCAGTTATTTTTTCTAACACCCCACACCCGCTCACTTTAACCCCTAAAACGTCTTCATGCAATTTAAAAAAATAAAAATAAAGATGCTACAAATTTATTTTTATACAAAAGGAACCTCACACTTTATTTTGGGGGCAATTGGGGGCTCGAGGCAGCATTAAGCAGCCACTTGTAATGGCTGGTTATTTATCGTTCGCCGGTATATGGGGGAATTTGCCCATTTACGGGCACACAATAAATTAGTGCTTAACTTGTAATCTAGCCCATAGTAGGAAAAAAACATAATTTATGTAAGAACTTACCTGATAAATTCATTTCTTTCATATTAGCAAGAGTCCATGAGCTAGTGACGTATGGGATATACATTCCTACCAGGAGGGGCAAAGTTTCCCAAACCTTAAAATGCCTACAAATACACCCCTCACCACACCCACAATTCAGTTTAACGAATAGCCAAGAAGTGGGGTGATAAGAAAAAAGTGCGAAAGCATATAAAATAAGGAATTGGAATAATTGTGCTTTATACAAAAAATCATAACCACCACAAAAAAGGGCGGGCCTCATGGACTCTTGCTAATATGAAAGAAATGAATTTATCAGGTAAGTTCTTACATAAATTATGTTTTCTTTCATGTAATTAGCAAGAGTCCATGAGCTAGTGACGTATGGGATAATGACTACCCAAGATGTGGATCTTTCCACACAAGAGTCACTAGAGAGGGAGGGATAAAATAAAGACAGCCAATTCCTGCTGAAAATAATCCACACCCAAAATAAAGTTTAATGAAAAACATAAGCAGAAGATTCAAACTGAAACCGCTGCCTGAAGTACTTTTCTACCAAAAACTGCTTCAGAAGAAGAAAATACAACAAAATGGTAGAATTTGGTAAAGGTATGCAAAGAGAACCAAGTTGCCACTTTGCAAATCTGATCAACCGAAGCTTCATTCCTAAACGCCCAGGAAGTAGAAACTGACCTAGTAGAATGAGCTGTAATCCTATGAGGCGGAGTCTTACCCGACTCAAAATAGGCAAGATGAAATAAAGATTTCAACCAAGATGCCAAAGAAATGGCAGAAGTTTTCTGGCCTTTCTAAAACCGGAAAAGATAACAAATAAACCAGAAGTCTTTCGGAAAGACTTAATAGCTTCAACATAATATTTCAAAGCTCTAATAACATCCAAAGAATGCAACGATTTCTCCTTAGAATTCTTAGGATTAGGACATAATGAAGGAACCACAATGTCTCTATTAATGTTGTTGGAATTCACAACTTAGGTAAAAATTCAAAAGAAGTTCGCAACACCGCCTTATCCTGATGAAAAATCAGAAAAGGAGACTCACAAGAAAGAGCAGATAATTCAGAAACTCTTCTGGCAGAAGAGATGGCCAAAAGGAACAAAACTTTCCAAGAAAGTAATTTAATATCCAATGAATGCATAGGTTCAAATGGAGGAGCTTGAAGAGCCCCCAGAACCAAATTCAAACTCCAAGGAGGAGAAATTGACTTAATGACAGGCTTTATACGAACCAAAGCTTGTACAAAACAATGAATATCAGGAAGAATAGCAATCTTTCTGTTGAAAAAGAACAGAAAGAGCAGAGATTTGACCTTTCAAGGAACTTGCGGACAAACCCTTATCTAAACCATCCTGAAGAAATTGTAATATTCTCGGTATTCTAAAAGAATGCCAAGAAAAATGATGAGAAAGACACCAAGAAATATAAGTCTTCCAGACTCTATAATATATCTCTCTGGATACAGATTTACGAGCCTGTAACATAGTATTAATCACAGAGTCAGAGAAACCTCTTTGACCAAGAATCAAGCGTTCAATCTCCATACCTTTAAATTTAAGGATTTCAGATCCTGATGGAAAAAAGGACCTTGAGACAAAAGGTCTGGTCTTAACGGAAGAGTACACGGTTGGCAAGAGGCCATCCGGACAAGATCCTCATACCAAAACCTGTGAGGCCATGCCGGAGCTACCAGCAGAACAAACGAGCATTCCTTCAGAATCTTGGAGATTACTCTTGGAAGAAGAACTAGAGGCGGAAAGATATAGGCAGGATGATACTTCCAAGGAAGTGAAAATGCATCCACTGCCTCCGCCTGAGGATCCCGGGATCTGGACAGATACCTGGGAAGTTTCTTGTTTAGATGAGAAGCCATCAGATCCATTTCTGGAAGTTCCCACATCTGAACAATCTGAAGAAATACCTCTGGGTGAAGAGACCATTCGCCCGGATGCAACGTTTGGCGACTGAGATAATCCGCTTTCCAATTGTCCATACCTGGGATATAAACCGCAGAGATTTAGACAGGAGCTGGATTCCGCCCAAACCAAAATTCGAGATACTTCTTTCATAGCCAGAGGACTGTGAGTCCCTCCTTGATGATTGATGTATGCCACAGATGTGACATTGTCTTATCTGAAAACAAATGAACAACTCTCTCTTCGGAAGAGGCCAAGACTGAAGAGCTCTGAAAATTGCACGGAGTTCCAAAATATTGATCGGAAATCTCACCTCCTGAGATTCCCAAACCCCTTGTGCCGTCAGATACCCCCATACAGCTCCCCAACCTGTAAAACTAGCATCTGTTGAGATTATAGTCCAGGTCGGAAGAACAAAGAAGCCCCCTGAACTAAACGATGGTGATCTGTCCACCATGTCAGAGAGTGTCATAAAATCGGTTTAAAGATATTAATTGAGATATCTTTGAGTAATCCCTGCACCATTGGTTCAGCATACAGAGCTGAAGAGGTCGCATGTAAAAACGAGCAAAGGAGATCGCATCTGATGCGGCAGTCCTAAGACCCAACATTTCCATGCATAAGGCTACCAAAGGGAATGATTGTGACTGAAGGTTTTGACAAGCTGATATCAATGTTAAACTTCTCTTGACTGACAAGGACAGAGTCATAGACACTGAATTTATCTAGAAACCTAAAAAGGTTACCCTTGTCTGAGGAATCAATGAACTGATTGGTAAATTGATCCTCCAACCATGAACTTGAAGAAACAACACAAGTCGATTCGTATGAGATTCTACGAAAATGAGAAGACTGAGCAAGTACCAAGATATCGTCCAAATAAGGAAATACCAAAACCCTATTCTCTGAATACAGAAAGAAGGGCACCGAGAACCTTTGAAAAAAATTCTTGGAACTGAGGCTAGGCCAAACGGTAGAGCCACAAAACTGGTAATGCTTGTCTAAAAAGAGAATCTCAGACACTAAAAGTAATCTGGATGAATCGGAATATGCAGATACACATCCTGTAAATCTATTGTAGACATATAATGCCCTTGCTAAACAAAAGGCAGGATAGTCCTACAGTAACCATCTTGAATGTTGGTATCCTAACATAACGATTCAATAATGATAGATCCAGAACTGGTCTGAAGGAATTGACCTTCTTTGGTACAATGAAGAGATAAAATAAAACCCCAGCCCCTGTTCCAGAACTGGAACTGGCATAAATACTCCAGCCAACTCTAGATCTGAAACACATTTCAGAAATGCTGAGCCTTGCTGTGTTAACTGGGACACGGGAAAGAAAAGAATCTCTTAGCAGGAGGCCTTAACTTGAAGCCAATTCTGTACCTTTCTGAAACAATGTTTCTGAAACCAGAGATTAAGAACGGAATTGATCCAAATTTCTTTGAAGAAAACGTAATCTGCCCCATACCAGCTGAGCTGGAATAAGGGCCGCACCTTCATAGGTACTTAGGAGCTGGCTATAGGTTTCTATAAAGCTCGGATATATTCCAAACTGGAAATAGTTTCCAAACTGATACCGCTCCTGAGGATGAAGGATCAGGCTTTTGTTCCTTGTGAGGAAAGGAACGAAATGATTATTTACCCTGGAAAGAAAGGGAAAGCAAAGTTGACTTAGAAGACATGTCAGCATTCCAAGTTTAATCCATAAAGCTTTTCTAGCTAAAATAGCTAGAGACATATACCTGACATCAACTCTAATGATATCAAAAGATGGTATCACCAATAAAATTATTAGCATGTTATAGAATAATAATAATGCTATAAAATTATGATCTGTTACTTGTTGCGCTAAAGCTTCTAACCAAAAAGTTGAAGCTGCAGCAACATCCGCTAAAAATATAGCAGGTCTAAGAAGATTACCTGAACATAAGTAAGCTTTTCTTAGAAAGGATTCAATTTTCCTATCTAAAGGATCCTTAAATGAAGTACTATCTGCCATAGGAATAGTAGTACATTAGCAGGAGTAGAGACAGCCCCATAACCTTAGGGATTTTTGTCCCAAAAAACTCTAATCTGTCAGATGGCACAGGATATAATTTGCTTAAACGTCTAGAAGGAGTAAATAAATTACCCAAATTATTCCATTCCCTGGAAATTACTACAGAAATAGCATCAGGGAGATAAAACACTTCTGGAATAACTACCTTATTTAAACGTTTACATTTAGTATCAAGAGGACCAGAATCCTCTATTTCTAATGCAAATAACACTTCTTTAAGTAAAGAACGAATAAATTCCATCTTGGACAAATACAAAGATTTATCAGCATCAAAATGATGATGTTCATTTAAAAATTCATCTGAAAAAAAGAGAAGTTTTAAAAGACTTTTATGTATACTAGAAGGAGAAATAACAGACATAACCTTCTTAATGGATTTAAAATAAATAAAATCTCTTATGTTATCATGAACACTCTGAAAATTAGATGTTGACGGAACAGCAACAGGTAATGTAACAGTACTAAAGGAAATTTTATCTGCATTAATAAGTTTGACATGACATGCAATACAAATAACAGCTGGAGAAACAGATACCAAAAGTTTATAGCAGACTTAGCTTGGTAGCTCCAGCACTGTGCAGTGATTTTCCTGTAGTAACTTCTGACTCAGTTGCAACGTGGAACATCTTGCAATATGTAAAAGAAAAAAACAACATATAAAGCAAAATTGATCAAATTCCTTAAATGACAGTTTCAGGAATGGGAAAAAAATGCCAGTGAACAAGCTTCTAGCAACCAGAAGCAATAAATAATGAGACTTAAATAATGTGGAGACAAAAATGACGCCCAAATTTTTTAGCGCCAAAAAAGACGCCCACATTATTTGGCGCCTAAATGCTTTTGGCGCCAAAAATGACGCCACATCCGGAACGCCGACATTTCTGGCGCAAAATAACGTCAAAGAATGACGCAACTTCCGGCGACACGTATGACGCCGGAAACGGAAATAGAATTTTTGCGCCAAAAAAGTCCGCGCCAAAAATGACGCAATAAAATGAAGCATTTTCAGCCCCCGCGAGCCTAACAGCCCACAGGGAAAAAGTCAAATTTTAAGGTAAAATATGTTAAATTAAAATGCATTATCCCAAATATGAAACTGACTGTCTGAAAAATAAGGAAAGTTGAACATTCTGAGTCAAGGCAAATAAATGTTTGAATACATATATTTAGAACTTTATAAACAAAGTGCCCAACCATAGCTAGGAGTGTCACAGAAAATAAGATTTACTTACCCCAGGACACTCATCTACATATAGCAGATAGCCAAACCAGTACTGAAACGAGAATCAGCAGAGGTAATGGTATATATAAGAGTATATCGTCGATCTGAAAAGGGAGGTAAGAGATGAATCTCTACGACCGATAACAGAGAACCTATGAAATAGACCCCGTAGAAGGAGATCACTGCATTCAAATAGGCAATACTCTCCTCACATCCCTCTGACATTCACTGCACGCTGAGAGGAAAACCGGGCTCCAACTTGCTGCGGAGCGCATATCAACGTAGAATCTAGCACAAACTTACTTCACCACCTCCATAGGAGGCAAAGTTTGTAAAACTGAATTGTGGGTGTGGTGAGGGGTGTATTTGTAGGCATTTTAAGGTTTGGGAAACTTTGCCCCTCCTGGTAGGAATGTATATCCCATACGTCACTAGCTCATGGACTCTTGCTAATTACATGAAAGAAATAACTGTTCTAAATAATTAGAAGAAATCTTTGAAGAAAAGGACCACAGCATTTAACTTCATATAATGGGGGATATTTATCAAAGCATCAACTTTGATAAAGATATATATATATATATATATCTGTTATGTCAGAAATCTTTTGCAAACATATTTATATGTCCCTAAGTTCCTTTTTTGTTCTAAACAATGTTGGCTGTCATATCTCTGTGTTTATTTATACCACTATATGTATATATAGTGTGTGTATATATATATATATATATATATATATATATATATATATATATATATATATATATATATATATATATATATATATATATATATATATAGTAAATGTATTATTAGTCTGAGCAGGAATAATTGCGAACATAACATGTAATCAGAGTATCATATGTATTTTTTTGCAATCAATGGATATTTTAAAGGGATAGGGAAGTAAACATTTAAGTTGCACTAGTGGAAGCTAGCTGCTAATTGGTGCCTGCACACATTTGTCTCTTGTGATTGGCTAAATAGATGTGTTCCGCTAGCTGTCAGTAGTGCAATGCTGTTCCTTCCACAAAGGATAACAAGAGAATGAAGACAATTTGATAATAGAAGTAAATTGGAAAGTTGTTTAAAATTGTTCTATCCAAATCATGAAAGAATATTTTGGGTTTTTCTGTCCCTTTAAGAGCTGGGGCAGGTTTCTCTCTGCACCTGTCTAACCCCTCCTGATTGCAATCTATTTTTAAAAAACCACCCTTCACAGGTGTTAAAAAATGGGCTGGCATATAAGATGACATTTCTTACTAAAAAAGAAATTCAAGAGAAGGAAGAAATACACTGAAAATAGCCTGCCAGTAAAGAGATTATTTTAATTTCTGCTGTATCTAAATCATGACAGTTTAAAGTTAGGTGGGCTATCCCTTTGAGCTATCAGCTTAAGATTATATTGAATCAAACATCAATTAGAATTTTAAAATCCTTGACTAAAATATTACATTGTGTGTCCTAATGTCAGCATCTTTAATACAAATTTCACTTATACATACTTTCAAAGTATAATACACAATGTATCAAATGGCACTTACAAAATCTGATGAGTGATCAATGACACAAGTATCGAGCAATTTGATTCGTTAATGATAGTTTATAATGTGTATTTGAATCAGATTGGCTGATGTCATAAATCATGTGACTATGCATATTTCAATCAAAAGTGGAAAAATTCACTAGTGTGTGGTCCTTTTAACATATGTGGTTAAATGCTGTGGTCCTTTTCTTCAAAGATTTCTTCTAATTATTTAGAACAGTTATTTTTTCCTACTATGGGCTAGATTACAAGTTATTTAGGAGTTTGTGTCATAAATGGTGGGAAAAGTGTTGTCAAATATGGCGCAAAGTGGAGAGTGGGACTTGTATTACATGGTTTAAACATGGTGCACATAGATTTTTCCAACAAATAAAAAGGAAGTTAGCTATATTATGTTGTGTATGTATTCCATTTTTATCTCTATATCTATTAGTGCGACAAGTTTGGGGCAAAACTTTCCACCAAATATGTAGAAATAATATTGTACCCTTGATTTTTAATGAGAGACAAAATTGTAACATAATCCATAAGTAGTAATGTATTTTTTATTTTTATCCCTATATCTACTAGTGCACCAAATGTGGCGCAATAATATTGTTTGATTAAGAAAGGGTATACAGTTTTAATAAAGTTTCTAATTTACTTTTATTATGTAATATACTTCATTCACTTGCAGCATCAAACATAAGCTTTCTATGTTTTCAGACTCCCACTGAGTTCTATGGCATCCGCGGCCTGAAGGGTGGTGGATTGAAAACCAGGTACGCTGAGTCGGAAAAGACGCAAGTGTAACTGTAAAATTTTTGATAACTTTGGGAAAGCTTCAAATAGTGTCGAATAGGAGGGCGAATGAACACGATTCTGCTCAAAATCCATGGTTTTCAACTCGCATCGATCTGAGTCGGATTGAGATCGCGGGATCATATGTTATGTCACAAATTTCAACATTTGCCAATGTTGACGTTTTGATAACTACGGCGGAATTCCAGCGTATTTTCAGTTGACGCTTTGATAAATATCACCCAATGAGAGGAGATATAATAAGATTGTAGGAAATTCATTTTAAAAGAGAAAAAAAGAAACACGATTCATAAATTAAAATTTTCAAACCTATAATGTATTCATTAAATAACTTTAAAAAAAATAAAGTATCTTTTAATTTAAATCTAGTGTTCCAATTAAAGGGACATGAAACCCAAAATTGTTCTTTCATGATTCAGAGAGCATGTCATTTTAAAACTTTCCAATGTACCTCTATTCTCTAATGTGTTTAGTTCTCTTGGTATCCTTTGTTGAAAAGCATATCCATGTAGGCTCAAGAGCAGCAATGCACTACTGGGAGCTAGCTGCTGAATGGTGGGTGCACATACATTCCTCTTGGCATTGGCAGGGGTTTAATGTACAGCATTGCAGGGTCTCTAGTGTTAAATTACATCCCATGACAAATTAGAAAATTAAATTTTCCATTATAATGTTCACACAACTGCAGTCTAAAAAAAAATTCCCTTCTAAACCCTTTGATAAATATTCCAGAATCAGAAGTACATATACTTTTAAAGCAGACAGGGGATCAGAACAAATCTAATTCAATTCCAATTACATTAGCAGTTCAGAAAATAAACTTACATTTAAGGAAGAATTTGAAGGAAAGGAAGCATCATCTGATAAGATATACCCAATTAACTTTTTATATAGGTCAACAGAAGTATAAAAATACAATGTTCAGTTCGATGACAAAGTTTGAGAAAATGGTCTATGATAAAAATCCTTTGAAACACTCATAATTGATTCTATATAACATGATATCTTTTACATACAATGAATCTCTTACCAGCTATACAGGATCTTGGGAAACTAACCTAAACCTTTCAATTAACCCAGACAACAGAAAAAGTGAAATATTCTATTTCTGTCCAAGTAAAAAAGATAAATTACAAAATACAGACAGATGGTATTTGTCACAAAAGAGAATAAAATCCACCCAACAACTATAAGTTTAGGTTGAGGAACATGTGGTGAAGTTGAGGTGGATCTGTTGTACAATATCATTTGTGTGTTTTACCAAAGTACAAATATGAAATACTATTAAATTCATAAGGAATTTTAACAATTAAACAGTAGAAATCCCAAGACCCTCCTACAATAAAACAATGGCTAAATACTTAAACTTGAAGAATATAAATATATGAGACTGGGGACAATGACTGAGTATGAAGATATTTAGATATGGGAACTTTATAAAAATATAAAAAAAATGAAGGAAAGTAAAAACAAAAGCTTTTTCTATTGGCGGATATTAATTTGAACATGAAAATCCGCCAAAAGGAATGATAGGGTACCCCTATATAAAAGGGATACCTCGCATTCAAGAAGGACCACCGCCAGGATGAAGATGGAGAGCCAAAATCTTCTTCTTCTCATCTTTAGTGAGTACCATCTTGGGGTTTAGTATTGTTGTTTTTTTGGGGGGGGTTAGATTAGGGATATTCTTTTCCTCTGGGCAGTAGAAGCGCTAAATGCCAAACCAAATGCTCTTTTTTTAAGAGAAGGTTTTTTCAAGATAGTTTTTTTTTTGGGGTGGGGTGGGGGTTGAGGAGGTAATATTAGAAGGTGGTAGTTTTGTTTTAAGAACAATAGCTTGATCACTTAAGGGCAAAGGCTCTTTCATGCGCTATTTGAAGTTTAGTGTGTAATGAAGACCAGGTTACAGCTTTACAGATTTGTTAAATTGAGGCCTCATTCTTGAAGGCCTAAAGAGGTTGCCACTGCTCGTGTGGAATGAGCTGTGTTTCTCAAGGGGGGGGGGGGGGGTCTTGACCCGCTTCTTGATATGCCATGAGAATTAGACCTCAACCAAAAGGAAATGGTTACAGGGGAGGCCTTCTGCCTCTTGCGCTTACCAGTATACAGGATGAATAAGGAAGAAGATTGACAAAACTCCCTATTAGCGTGAAGGTACAACAACATCAATGTTCTGACCACATCCAAATGACGGATTAGGACAAAGTGAAGGAACCAGAAACTCCTGGTTAATGTTATGAGAACTTATCACAGCCATATCCTGATGGATCACCAGATATGGAGGATCATACACCAAAGCTGAAAGCTCTAATACGCTGCAAGTAGAGGAAATAGCCAATACGAAAAAAACCTTCCAAGTGCGTAACTTAATATCAACAGCATGCAGAAGCTCAAACAGAGCTCTCTGAAGAACCTTAAGAACTAAGTTTAGGCTCCATAGGGGAGCAACAGGTTTGAAAACAGATTTAATTCTAACCAACTAGCCTGAACAAACCTATTAAACATCTGGTAAACTAACCAGAACAGAATGGGCAGAGAACAGAACAGAAGGGGCAGAGTTTTCACTGAAGATATGTCCTCCAGACCTTATGGTAAATAAGCCTGGTGACGGGCTTGAGAGCCTGTATAAGAGTATTAATTACATTGTCAGAGAAGCATCTCTGAGCGAAAATCGACAGTTCAATCACCAGGCAGTCAGCCTCAGAGTATCTAGGTTTATATAAAAGAATGGACCCGGAGTCAACGGGTCCTGATGAAGAGGCAGGCTCCAAGGTGGAGCGGATGACAGGCTCACAAGGTTTGCACACCAAGTTCTGCGTGGCCACGCAGAGGCTATCAGAGAAGTAGTTATGCACTCCTGCTTGATCGGAGCTACCACTCGGGCAGAAGTACAATCAGTGGAAACAGATAGACCAAGTTGAAGTTCCACAGAACCGCCAGAGTGTCCATTAGTCCCGCTTCAGGATCCCTGGATCTAGACCCGTACCGCGGGAGCTTTGTATTGAAGCGGGAACCCAGCAGATCTACATCTGGAACACCCAATCTGCGTGTAAGTTCCAGAAATACATTCTGATTCAGGGACCACTACCATGAATGAAGAATCTGCCTGCTCAGGAAATATGCCTCCCAATTCTTCACACCTGGGATGTGAATAGCTGAAATCTGGCATTGCTTCTCTCCGCCCACTGCAGGATTACAGACACCTCCTGAATTTCCAGGGAGCTCCGAGATCCTCACTGATGATTGATGTAGGCCACTGTCGTGATGTTGTCCGATTAGACTCTTATATGCCAGATGGTTGAGGCCACACCAGAAGTGCATTGTAAATAGCCCTCAATTTGAGAATGTTGGAAGAGACACTTCCTCCTGACAGCAGGTTCCCTGGGCTCTCAGTGAACCCCAAACTGTGCCCCACCCGGACAGACTTGCGTCTGTGGTAATTATCATTCAGGAGGGGCAACAAAAGCTTGTTCCTAGAAGAACCTGGGTTGGAGATTGCCACCACACCAGACTCTCTCTCATCTGGGCATCCAGACAGATGATGTGCAACAGATCTGAATGATCGCCATTCCATTGTCTGAGCATACACAACTGTAGTGTTCTCTGATGAAATCAAGCAAACGGTATAGCATCTCTCTCTGCCTACCTCCATGATACGAGGCAAAAAACTACTGGGGTGTAGGGGAAGTGAGAGAGACATTTATAGCCTTGTTTGGGGTGTCTTTTCCCCCTCCTGGTGGCCAGGTTGAGCAATTCCCATAGGTTAAAGGGATATTCCAGCCAAAATTGGAAACCATGTGGATGTATTTCGGTATCGAACAGAAGCATTTTTGTAATATACATGTAATGGCAAAAATGCTTCTAATAAAAGCTATAGCTGTTTCCAAAGTGTATTTAAGTATGCACCGTGCACCAGCATTTTAAATACAGCACTTGCTCAGAGAGCCTAAGGTGTTAGTACCATCTGGTAATTACTCAATGTGTTAATTGCTGACATGATACAAGCCCCACTGATGATCTGAGCAGCTGCATTGTTTAAAATGTGGGTTCAGTGACAATATCTAGCTATGCTTCACATGCACGTGCAGAGAAAAATGTTAACACTAAAACAGTGATAACTTTTACTAGAAGCATTTTTGTCAATACATGTATATTGCAAATATGTTTCTATTCAAAGATAATATAAATCTATGTGCATTTAATTTTTGACTGGAATGTCCCTTTAAGAATGTTTTTGAGGACTCTGACTACCAATAGAAGGAAAGTTTATTTTTATTTTGGGGTGGGTTTTTTTGGGGGGAGGGGGTTAGAATAGGCATAATTTTTATTTTTATTAATTTGTTTGCTATTTTTTGTAATGGTAGTTTTTTTAATGTTTTTGTAAAAAAAAAAATCACAATAATGTAAGTTTTTTTGTTTTTAACAGTAATGTTAGGTTTTTTAATTTTTGTAATGTTAGGTTGCTTTTTCTTTACTGTAATATTTTTTTACTGTAATGTTATTTTTTTTGTGTAATCTTAGGGTTTTTTGTTTGTTTGTTTTTAATAGTAATGGTAGTTTGTTTTTGTTTTAAAGGTAAGGTTAGATTTATTTTACCTTTTTAAAAGGTAGTTAGGTTTTTTAGTGAAGGTAGCATTAGTCTATTTTGGGTTAACTTAGGGGGTGTTAGGTTAGGGGGTTTAGATGGTAGTGGGTTACTTTGCGTTGGGAGGCTGGCGGTTTAGGGGGGACTTTGCAATGTGGGGGGTGAGGTTTAGGGGTTAATAGTGTAGTGGGATTTTATGGTGGGCTATGTGGCAGTTAAAGGGTTATTAGAGAAGGGGTCTTATGGCGATTTGGGTCAGCGCACGAGTAGGCTTTTAGTTTTTTTTTACACTTTTCTTTCTCCATTGACTTCTAATGTGGAATAGGTTATTGTGCGCGCAATATTGTAAGTTTGGCTTTTTGAACGCATCAGGATAGAAACATAGATATTGACGGCAGATAAGAGCCATATGCCCAGCAAGTCTGCCCGACCTTACCTAACAGTATAAACTTATCTAGTTCGTAGGATAGCCTTATGCTTGTCCCATGCATTTTTAAAGTCCCCCACAGTGTTTGTTGCTACTACCTCTTGAGGAAGTTTATTCCATAAATCAATCACTCTTTCTGTAAAGAAGTGCTTCCTCAAATTACTCCTGAATCTACTACCCTTTAGCTTGAGCTCATGACCCCTTGTTCTTGAATTTTCCATTTTATGTAAAATACCCACAGCCTCAGTTTTACTAAACCCTTTAATGTACTTGAAAGTTGCTATCATATCACCTCTTTCCCTTCTCTCCTCTAAGCTATACATATTTAGGTCATTCAGCCTATCCTGGTAAGTTTTATTTTTTAGACCATGTACCATTTTGGTAGCCCTCCTTTGCACAGATTCAAGTTTGTTAATATCTTTCTGAAGATATGGCCTCCAGAACTGCATACAATACTCAAGATGAGGCCTAACTAATGATCTATAAAGTGGCATAAGAACCTTACTATTTCTGCTGCAAATACCTCTACCAATACATCCAAGCATTCTGCTAGCCTTACTCGCTGCATTACTACATTGTTTACCAAGTTTTAAATCATCTGAAAACAGAATTTATGCTTACCTGATAAATTACTTTCTCCAACGGTGTGTCCGGTCCACGGCGTCATCCTTACTTGTGGGATATTCTCTTCCCCAACAGGAAATGGCAAAGAGCCCAGCAAAGCTGGTCACATGATCCCTCCTAGGCTCCGCCTACCCCAGTCATTCGACCGACGTACAGGAGGAATATGCATAGGAGAAACCATATGATACCGTGGTGACTGTAGTTAGAGAAAATAATTCATCAGACCTGATTAAAAAAACCAGGGCGGGCCGTGGACCGGACACACCGTTGGAGAAAGTAATTTATCAGGTAAGCATAAATTCTGTTTTCTCCAACATAGGTGTGTCCGGTCCACGGCGTCATCCTTACTTGTGGGAACCAATACCAAAGCTTTAGGACACGGATGAAGGGAGGGCGCAAATCAGGTCACCTAAACGGAAGGCACCACAGTTTGCAAAACCTTTCTCCCAAAAATAGCCTCCGAAGAAGCAAAAGTATCATATTTGTAAAATTTGGCAAAAGTGTGCAGTGAAGACCAAGTCGCTGCCTTACATATCTGGTCAACAGAAGCCTCGTTCTTGAAGGCCCATGTGGAAGCCACAGCCCTAGTGGAGTGAGCTGTGATTTTTTCAGGAGGCTGCCGTCCTGCAGTCTCATAAGCCAATCGGATAATGCTTTTAAGCCAAAAGGAAAGAGAGGTAGAAGTCGCTTAATTGAAGGATAAAAACTACATTTAAACACCAAAAAACTCTTAACCATCTCCGTGGAGATGTAGCCTGTGCAACGGCAAAGAGAATGACTGGGGTAGGCGGAGCCTAGGAGGGATCATGTGACCAGCTTTGCTGGGCTCTTTGCCATTTCCTGTTGGGGAAGAGAATATCCCACAAGTAAGGATGACGCCGTGGACCGGACACACCTATGTTGGAGAAATAATAATTCCCAAGTCCTGTTCCTCGTCTGTAACAGTCAGTAAAGTGTCATTGAGTCTGTAATTTACATTTGGATTTTTCTTCCCTAAATGCATTATTTTACACTTTGCTGTGTTAAACTTTAGATCCCAGTCGTTTGTCCAATCCTCCAATTGTTGTATATCACTTCTCATTTTGTCTACCCCCCCTGGAACATCCACTCTGTTGCAAATTTTTGTATCATCTGCAAAGAGACATACTTTCCCCTGTAGCCCTTTGCTGATATCGCAGATAAATATGTTAAACAAAACAGGCCCCAGAACTGACCCCTGAGGAACACCACTAGTAACAGCCCCCTCTGCTGAATGAACTCCATTTACTAAGACACTTTGTTTTCTGTCCTTAAGCCAGCATTCCACCCAGTTCACAATTTTTGAATCTAGACCAAGGAGATATAGTTTGTGAATAAGTTTATTGTGTGGGACGGTGTCAAATGCTTTGCTGAAATCTAGATATGCTACATCAACTGCTCCTCCCTTGTCTAATACTTTTGTTACATAATCAAAGAAGTCAATTAGATTAGTCTGACATGATCTCCCTGAAGTAAAACCATGCTGATTTTGGTCCTCTAAATTGTTTGTCTTTATGTAAGTCATAATTCGTTCTTTTAAGAGGCTTTCCATTAATTTCCCTACTACTGAAGTTAAACTAACTGGCCTGTAGTTGCCAGATTCTTCTCTACTGCCCTTTTTATGAAGAGGTATTACATTTGCTATTCTCCAATCATCTGGGACAGCTCCTGTTAATAGTGACTGATTAAACAGATCAGTTAATGGGACAGTTAGCACTGATCAAAGTTCTTTTAAAACCCTTGGATGAATATTATCAGGACCCACTGCCTTTGTAACATTTATTTTTGATAATGCTAACAAAACCTCATCCTCTGTAAAAAGATTACTGTTAAGCTTGTTTCTATTTTTCGTAGCATCCCTTAATGTAGACATTGTATCTTCACAATCTTTAGTGAAAACAGAACAGAAGTAATCATTGAGACAGTCTGCAATCTGCTTATCTCCTTCTATTATTCTACCATCAACTGATTTCAATTTTACTATTCCCACCTTATTTTTTCTTCTTTCACTGATATATCTAAAGAATGTTTTGTCCCCATGTTTTACTGACTGTGCTATCTTCTCTTCTGCATGAGCTTTAACCTTCCTAATTAACTGCTTAGTCTTTTTTTGTTGGTGTCTCCATATTTTCATATCATCATCTGCTTGTGTGTGTCTGTAATTTTTATAAGCTATCTTTTTTGTCTTTACAGCATGTGCTACTTCTTTGGAAAACCAAATTGGTTTCCGCTTTCTTTTACTTTTACAGACACGTCTAATACAGTGTGCGGTTGCATCTAAAATGGCACCTTTCACAAATTCCCACTGTTCTTGAACCCCTGTAATAAGAGTTTTCCCCTTTAAATAGTTTTTTAGGTTTTCTCCCATTAATGAAAAATCTGCCGTCCTAAAGTCTAAAACTTTTGTTTTAGTCTGGGTGGACAGTTCCTGAACATGAATACTAAACCAAACAGATTGATGATCACTGGAACCTAAGTTCTCACCTACAGACACATCTGAAACTGTATCACTGTTTGTAAGTATTAGATCTAATATAGCTTCCTTACGAGTTGGTTCCTTGACTAATTGCTCAAGTGATTCCCCTAGCATAGATTCAAGAATATACCTGCTTCTAGCCGATCTAGCAGAAGGAATCTTCCAGTCTATATCTGGCAAATTAAAGTCCCCCAGTACTATAACCTTACCCTTCATGGTCATTTTGATTATTTCATCTAATAACAGATTGTCCAGTTTTTCATCCTGCAATTGAGGCCTATATACAACCCCTATTCTAAAAACATTTTTATCTCCAATTTCCAAAGTCACCCAAATACTTTCCACCTCATCATTTGTTCCTACAATTTCAGTAACCTTTATATTTTCATTTACATACAAAGCAACTCCTCCACCTTTCTTTCCTACTCTGTTCTTTTTAAATAACCTGTATCCAGGTATGACTATGTCCCAGTCATGCAAATCATTGTACCATGTTTCTGTTATAGCTACTAAATCCAAGTTGTCCCTAGTCATTATTGAAATGAGTTCAGGTAATTTATTTCCTAAGCTGCGAGCATTTGTGCTCATGGCACGAAGAATTTTTCTACTAGAATTTCTAGAATTGTTACTTGGACTAACAGTTTTGGCATGCTGTGGGGGGCAGGTGGATATATTAATGCTACCCCCCCTTTATTAGTTTAAATGATTTCTAATAAAGTATTTGAACTCCTCTCCCAGATACTCTGTTCCTCTAGCATCCAAATGCAAGCCATCTCTCCTAAACAACCTAGTATCTTTCCAAACAGAGCTATAATGGCCAATAAAACCAAATCCTCGTTCCCTGCACCACTTATCTAACCAAGAATTAAATGGTTAGATAAGTGGCGCTGCAGCAATACAATTTTTACTACTACTACTATGTTTAATACCAGCGCAACCGAACACGCGCAAAAGGTTACTTCTAGTACAGTTAACACTCTAGTGAAAAAGCTAATTAGCACTCCACTTGTAATCTAACCCTCTGGGGCCGATTTATCAAATCTATGTCCAACATGATCCGCTCAGCGGATCATGTCTGACAGACATCGCTGAATGTCGACAGCATACACTGTCGGCATTTCTGGTGAACTGCTTGTGCAATGCGCCCCCTGCAGATTCGTTGCCAGCAGGTGGTGTCAATCAACCAGATCGTACACAATCGGGCGGATTGATGTCCGCAGCCTCAGAGGCGGCGAACCAGTTAAGGAGCAGCGGTCTTAAGAACTCTGGTTCATAACTGCTGTTTGCATCAGGGGCCATTCGGCCCTTGATAAATCAGTCCCTCTGTGTCCACTACAATCTAAACCCAGCCATAGTTGAAGTGTCTAAAATCACAGTTTAGCAGATTGAAATCTCACATGAGTGCATGCTGATACCCAGCTAAGAAACAGCACAGAACTATTAGTTCTCTCTATGTGCATCTCTTATAAAAAATACTGTCTGTAACCCGTGGTCCAAGCTGGTCCATTACAAGGTGTTTCAAGGTCCTATAAGTGGAAATTAGCGATTAGCTAGGTAGATATGGTTGTATTCTCACCCATGCAAGATCATTGTATATGTGAGACTTTTGGTAATAACACAGTTAACTTTAAAAAAAGAACAAATTTTATTTATAAGGACATACAAATTAAGACAAAATTAAATAAGTAAATTAAATGAGTACTTTTATTTTCTTACAAGAGAACCATTGATACTTTTTTTTTGTTGAAAAGTTAAGAGGGTTTTATAGGCCAGCTGAAACGCATTCCTTCAGGAGAAATATTCTAAAACCATATGCCTTGTTAGTTAACAGGAACACTGGTAAATGTCATTATGGTAATGAGAAGAGTTTAGCATCCTAAAAAGGGACCAAAACACGCTAGGGCAGCTAGCAGAAAAATGCAAATACTTGATGAAAATAAATGCTGAAGGATTTGCATACAAATTAGCTGAAAAGGCAATAAAAAACACAAAGGGCTTCTATTCTTGAGGAACTTTAATTGAGCAAGCACAAGTCTTCCCTTTACGATTGTATGGTATCACTGCAGAGAGCAATAATGGCAGTGACAGATTATTAGACGCTCATGTTAGTTTATCACAACGCAGATCTACTACCAAACTCTGGAAGACGAAAATGGGAGTGCATCTGTTCACAAGGTTGTTTAGATTTTAATCTATTACATTTTATGTCACATCAAAATGAAACGGCATATCCAGTGCAGCAATTGCTTTAAACTAGCAGGAATAGAATTCTGTTCTATACAGAACATGAATTTTAGAGAATTTAGAAACCTATTTTGTTGCTTTGTTTTATATGAGGTCATTGCAAACTTCATGTTGTATAACCCAAGGAGAAATAAGGAGGACAAGAAAAAGAAAAGGGGAAAAAGTAACCCTCCTGACTGTGAGAGATGATCAAATGCATTGCTACAAAATGTATTAGAGCTCTTTCCAGGAGCAAAGATGGCTGACTTGGCAAATTGTGATTTTAAAGGGACATAGTAGTACAAAAATGACATGCTCAACTTGTTTTTGGGGACAGAGCAAAAAAAAAAAAGCAATAATTTGTAACTATTAAAGGATTATTCTACTAAAAATTGGTCTTTCAAGCATTTATATATGTCCACAATATTACATTTTTTATGTAAAATATGATTAATTTGCAATTAATACTGCAGTATGAATAACCAGCTACCAATTCTCACTGGTAAAATTAAGACAACTTCCTCAGGCCAATTGGTACAAAAACCTGACGGGAAAATAATTTATTTAGGACAGGAAAATGGCATAATTTACATAGAGCAAACAAATCAATACAAAGTCTGTTTAAACTGTATCTTGCTCTGCAATTCTTGATCAGTATCAGAAACTAAACATATATAGATCATATCACTTGCATTTGCAGCCAATGCTTTGCATAGATGGGTGTCATTTAACCACTCCGTGGATTGGGAGGCCTACATGCTGTATGAGTATGAACAGCATCAGGCCAAGGGCAGCCAAGACCCTTGTAAAGCGGATATAAATATGCTCATCCCTCCCCAGTGTTATGAACTACAATTTAAAAACATTTTAAAGGAACTGAAAACACCTAGAGATTGTAATATAAATTATTTAATCTGGATTGGATCCTCCAAATCTGGCCAGTGTTGGGTGGAGTTTGGCTACTGAAGAGCAATTGCAGCAAACAAGGTGTTAATGTACTTAAAAATGTTTAGACTTGGGTGGTATGTTATTCTACAGCAAGAAAACAGAAATTGCTTGTGATTGTAAATAAGTATTGTTTCTTAACGGTATTAACTATATTACATTACTCTGCTATTTATAATCTTCATTTAAAAGAAGCAACATGGCACTTAGTATGCAAATACTGTAGGCTTGAAAATAGATTGTGCTTAATTCAATTCTCTGAACTCATAAGTCGAACAAATCAGTGAAAAAATTAATCAGCTTCCATGACTAACATTATCTAGAATAATTTTTAAAAAAAATCTTTTAAACACAGATTTAACACATGACCAACAAAACAAATTAAATGTTATTCGCTTTTTTATATCCCCTATAAGAATGTTAAAATAGTTCCAAATGTATTTGTATGGATTTCTAAAGAAACACATCCTTATATCATTCTGCTCTTAAAATAGACATTAACCATGTTTTTCTCATTAATGCATCTAAAGAGTTTTAAAAATACTGCACTTTATTTTTAAAACATTCTTGTTCTAAAACCACCACATACACCACACTACACAATACCCTCATTAGTAAAGCCCCTAACTACTATGAAATGGACATGAAACCCAAAAAAATTTCTGTCATGATTCAGATAGAGCAACTTTTTTAAACATCTTACTAATTCACTTATATTTATCAATTGCCTTTGTTCTCTTTATGTCTTTTGTTGAAAAGCAGTATATGGCAGCAGTTTTGGAAGAATGTTTTCCATTTGCAAGAGCACTAGACGGCAGCACTATTCCCTACAATGTAGTGCTCCAGACAGCTACAGAGGTATCTCTTCAACAATGAATAACATGAGAACGAAGCAAATTTAATAATAAAAGTAAATAGGGAACTTTTTAAAGAAAATATATGCTCTGTCTGGCTTCAAATCCATTTTAACTCAAAACCACCACAACCCCTAACACAATAACCCTTTAAGCTCCCAAACCTGGTGGATGTGCATAAAAATGAGAGCTGGGGGGGGGGTTTCAATGAAGGGAAAGCACCTGGGACTTTGTGCACAAAGGTTGGAGATTGTGCAGTGGCTGGAGAGTAACTGAAATTTGTGACAAATGGTGATTAAGAGTATATATATAAAACATTTATTTTGTATGTTTCCCAATATTGATCTTAAAGGGGCATGAAACCCCAAAAAATTGCTTTCATGATTAAGAAAGAGATTACAATATTAAACAACTTTCCAAATTACTTCTATTATCTAATTTGCTTCATTCTCTTGGTATTCCTTGTTGAAGAAGCAGCAATCTATTACTGGGAGCTAGTTAAAATATTGGATGAGTCAATAACATGAGGCATACATGTACAGCCAACAATCAGCAGCTCCTGAGACTACCTAGGTATTATTTTCAACAAAAGGATACCAAGAGAACAAGTTACGAGTTTTGCGGTAAGCTGAAAAAGCAGCGTTAACAGGCCCTAACACTGCTTTTTCACTACCGCTGCTATTCCGAGTCTTGCAGGTATAGGGGCACCGCACACTTTTTTAGCCTTACCGCAAACCGACTTACGTAAACTTCGTAAACCCTTTTTTCTATGGGACTTCCATAGTGCTGGTATTACGAGTCTATCCTGGGAGGCCAAAAAGTGAGCAGGACAGCCTCTACAGACAAGATCCGTAACGCATTCTAAAGTCAGTAGTTATGAGTTTTACACTACAACGCTGTAGCATAAAGCTCATAACTAAAGTGCTAAAAAGTACACTAACACCCATAAACTACTTATTAACCCCTAAACTGAGGCCCTCCTGCATCGCAATCACTATAATAATTTTTTTAACCCCTAATCTGCCGCTCTGGACATCGCTGCCACTATAATAAACATATTAACCCCTAAACCACCGCACTCCCGCCTTGCAAACACTAGTTAAATAATATTAACCCCCAATCTGCCGCCCCTAACATCGCCGCCACCTACATTATATTTATTAACCCCTAATCTGCCGCTCCGGACATCGCCGCCACCTACATTATACCTATTAACCCCTAAAGCTAAGTCTAAACCTAACCCTAACACCCCCTAATTGAAATAGAATTCAAATAAATATAAATAAAAATTAACTACATTATTCCTATTTAAAACTAAATACTTACATGTAAAATAAACCCTTAGCTAGCTACAATATAACCAATAGTTACATTGTAGCTATCTTAGGGATTATTTTTATTTTACAGGCAAGTTTGTATTTATTTTAACTAGGTAGAATAGTTATTAAATAGTTATTAACTATTTAATAACTACCTAGCTAAAATAAATACACATTTACCTGTAAAATAAAACCTAGCCTAAGTTACTCTAACACCTAACACTACACTACAATTAAATAAATTACATAAATTAAATAAATTATGAAGATGGAAGATGCTGTCTGGATGAAGACTTCTGCCCATCTGGAGGACCACTTCTACCCATCTGGAGGACCACTTCATCCGGCTTTGTTGAGGACATCTTGCCGCTTGGATGAAGACTTCTCCCGGTAAGTGAATCTTCGGGGGATTGTGTTAGGATTTTTTTAAGGGTGTATTGGGTGGGTTTATTTTTTAGGTTAGGGCTTTGGGCCTGCAATAGAGCTAAATGCCCTTTTAAGGGCAATGCCCATCCCAATGCCCTTTTCAGGGCAATGGGGAGCTTAGGCTTTTTAGTTAGGCTTTTATTTGGGGGGCTGGTTGTGTGGGTGGTGGGTTTTACTGTTGAGGGGTTGTTTGTATATTTTTACAGGAAAATGAGCTGATTTCTTTGGGGCAATGACCCGCAAAAGGCCCTTTTCTCTTGTAAGGTGTATCCAGTCCATGGATCATCCATTACTTGTGGGATATTCTCCTTCCCAACAGGAAGCTGCAAGAGGACACCCACAGCAGAGCTGCTATATAGCTCCTCCCCTAACTGCCATATCCAGTCATTCTCTTGCAACTCTCAACAAAGATGGAGGTAGTAAGAGGAAAGTGGTAAAATATAGTTAGTTTTTTCTTCAATCAAAAGTTTATTGTTTTTAAATGGTACTGGAGTTGTACTATTTTATCTCAGGCAGTATTTAGAAGAAGAATCTGCCTGCATTTTCTATGATCTTAGCAGCTTGTAACTAAGATCCACTGCTGTTCTCACATATGTCTGAGGAGTGAGGTAACTTCAGAGGGAGAATGGCGTGCAGGTTATCCTGCAATGAGGTATGTGCAGTTTTAAGTTTTTCTAGGGATGGAATTGCTAGAAAATGCTGCTGATACCAGATTAATGTAAGTTAAGCCTAAATACAGTGATTTAATAGCGACTAGTATCAGGCTTACTATTAGAGATATATACTCTTATAAATCTGCAATATAAAACGTTTGCTGGCATGTTTAATCGTTTTTATATATGCTTTGGTGATAAAACTTATTGGGGCCTAGTTTTTTCCACATGGCTGGCTTGATTTTTGCCTAGAAACAGTTTCCTGAGGCTTTCCACTGTTGTAGTATGAGTGGGAGGGGCCTATTTTAGCGCTTTTTTGCGTAGTTAAAATTACAGACAGAGACATTCAGCTTCCCTCAGCAGTTCCCTGCATGCTATAGAACATCTCTGAAGGGCTCTAAAGGCTTCAAAAGTCGTGTATTGAAAAAGGTAGGGCCACAGCAGAGCTGTGGCAGTTGTTGTGACTGTTAAAAAACGTCTATTTTGTTTTTTTGATCCGTTTTTTTAACTAAGGGGTTAATCATCCATTTGCAAGTGGGTGCAATGCTCTGTTAGCTGATTACATACACTGTAAAAATTTCGTTTGATTTACTGCCTTTTTTCACTGTTTTTCAAATTTTGACAAAATTTGTTTCCCTTAAAGGCACAGTACCGTTTTTTATATTTGCTTGTTAACTTGATTTAAAGTGTTTTCCAAGCTTGTTAGTCTCATTGCTAGTCTGTATAAACATGTCTGACATAGAGGAAACTCCTTGTTCATTATGTTTAAAAGCCATGGTGGAACCCCATATGAGAATGTGTACTAAATGTATTGATTTCACTTTAAATAATAAAGATCAGCTTTTGTCTTTAAAAAATTTATCACCAGAGGATTCTGACGAGGGGGAAGTTATGCCGACTAACTCTCCCCACGTGTCAGACCCTTTGACTCCCGCTCAAGGGATTCACGCTCAAATGGCGCCAAGTACATCAAGGGCGCCCATAGCGTTTACTTTACAAGACATGGCGGCAGTCATGGATAATACACTGTCAGCGGTATTAGCCAGGCTGCCTGAATTTTGAGGAAAGCGAGATAGCTCTGGGGTTAGGCGTAATACAGAGAATACAGACGCTTTAAGGCCCATGTCTGATACTGCCTCACGAAGTGCAGAAGCTGAGGAAGGAGAGCTTCAGTCTGTGCATCGATATCTCTGATTCAGGGAAACCTGATTCTGATATTTCTACTTTTAAATTTAAGCTTGAGAACCTCCATGTATTGCTTAGGGAGGTTTTAGCTGCTCTGACTGTGACACAATTGCAGTGCCAGAGAAATTGTGTAGACTGGATAAATACTTTGCAGTGCCGGTGTGTACTGATGTTTTTCCAATACCTAAAAGGTTTACAGAAATTATTAATAAGAAGTGGGATAGACCCGGTGTGCCGTTTTCCCCCCCTCCTATTTTTAGAAAAATGTTTCCCATAGACGCCACCACACGAGACTTATGGCAGACGGTCCCTAAGGTGGAGGGAGCAGTTTCTACATTAGCAAAGCATACTACTATCCCTGTCGAGGACAGTTGTGCTTTTTCAGATCCTATGGATAAAAAATTAGAGGGTTACCTTAAGAAGATGTTTATTCAACAAGGTTTTATCCTGCAGCCCCTTGCATGCATTGCTCCTGTCACTGCTGCTGCGGCGTTTTGGTTTGAGTCTCTGGAAGAGGCTTTACAGGCCACGACTCCATTGGATGACATACTTGACAAGCTTAGAGCACTTAAGCTAGCCAATTCTTTCGTTTCTGATGCCATTGTTCATTTAACTAAACTAACGGCTAAGAATTCTGGATTTGCCATCCAGGCGCGTAGGGCGCTATGGCTTAAACCATGGTCTGCTGACGTGACTTCAAAGTCTAAACTACTTAACATTCCCTTCAAGGGGCAGACCCTATTCGGGACTGGTTTGAAGGAGATTATTGCTGACATTACTGGAGGTAAAGGTCATGCCCTTCCTCAGGACAGGTCCAAATCAAGGGCCAAACAGTCTAATTTTCGTGCCTTTCGAAATTTCAAGGCAAGTGCAGCATCAACTTCCTCTGCTACAAAACAACTTTTGCTCAGTCCAAGCCGGCCTGGAAACCTAACCAGTCCTGGAACAAAGGCAAGCAGGCCAAAAAACCTGCTGCTGCCTCTAAGACAGCATGAAGGAATGGCCCCCTATCCGGTAACGGATCTAGTAGGGGGCAGACTTTCTCTCTTTGCCCAGGCGTGGGCAAGAGATGTTCAGGATCCCTGGGTGTTGGAGATTATATCTCAGGGATATCTTCTGGACTTCAAAGCTTCCCCCCCCCCCACAAGGGAGATTTCACCTTTTGCGATTATCTGTAAATCAGATAAAGAAAGAGGCATTCTTACACTGTGTGCAAGACCTCCTAGTTATGGGAGTGATCCATCCAGTTCCGTGGACGGAACAAGGACAGGGATTTTACTCAAACCTGTTTGTGGTTCCCAAAAAAGAGGAAACCTTCAGACCAATCTTAGATCTAAAGATCCTAAACAAATTCCTCAGAGTTCCATCATTCAAAATGGATACTATTCAGACCATCCTACCTATGATCCAGGAGGGTCAATATATGACCACAGTGGATTTAAAGGATGCTTACCTTCACATTCCGATACACAAAGATCATCATCGGTTCCTAAGGTTTGTATTTCTGGACAGGCATTACCAGTTTGTGGCTCTTCCCTTCTGATTAGCTACAGCCCCAAGAATTTTTACAAAGGTTCTGGGGTTGCTTCTGGCGGTTCTAAGGCCACGGGGCATAGCAGTGGCCCCTTATCTAGACAACATCCTGATACAGGCGTCAAACTTCCAAATTGCCAAGTCCCACATGGACATTGTTCTGGCATTTCTGAGGTCGCATGGGTGGAAAGTGAACGAGGAGAAGAGTTCTCTATCCCCACTCACAAGAGTCTCCTTCCTAGGGACTCTGATAGATTCTGTAGAAATGAAAATTTACCTGACGGAGTCCAGGTTATCAAAGCATCTAAATTCTTGCCATGTTCTCCATTCTACTCCTCGCCCTTCGGTGGCTCGGTGCATGGAAGTAATTGGCTTAATGGTAGCGGCAATGGACATAGTGCCGTTTGCGCGCCTACATCTCAGACCGCTGCAACTATGCATGCTCAGTCAGTGGAATGGGGATTACACAGATTTGTCCCCTCTACTAAATCTGGATCAAGAGACCAGAGATTCTCTTCTCTGGTGGCTATCTCGGGTCCACCTGTCCAAAGGTATGACCTTTCGCAGGCCAGATTGGACAATTGTAATGACAGATGCCTTCTAGGTTGGGGTGCAGTCTGGAACTCCCTGAAGGCTCAGGGATCGTGGACTCAGGAGGAGAAACTCCTTCCAATAAATATTCTGGAATTGAGAGCGATATTCAATGCTCTTCAAGCTTGGCCTCAGTTATCAACCCTGAGGTTCATCAGATTTCAGTCGGACAACATCACGACTGTGGCTTACATCAACCATCAAGGGGGAACAAGGAGTTCCCTAGCGATGTTAGAAGTCTCCAAGATAATTCGCTGGGCAGAGAGACACTATTGCCACCTCTCAGCGATCCATATCCCAGGTGTAGAGAACTGGGAGGCGGATTTTCTAAGTCGTCAGACTTTTCATCCGGGGGAGTGGGAACTCCATCCGGAGGTGTTTGCTCAATTGATTCATCGTTGGGGCAAACCAGAACTGGATCTCATGACGTCTCGCCAGAACGCCAAGCTTCTTTGTTACGGATCCAGGTCCAGGGACCCAGAAGCGACACTGATAGATGCTCTAGCAGCGCCTTGGTCTTTCAACCTGGCTTATGTGTTTCCACCGTTTCCTCTGCTCCCTCGACTGATTGCCAAAATCAAACAGGAGAGAGCATCGGTGATCTTGATAGCGCCTGCATGGCCACGCAGGACCTGGTATGCAGACCTAGTGGACATGTCATCCTTTCCACCTTGGACTCTGCCAAAGTCCTTTCAATCATCCAAATCTAATTTCTCTGAGACTGACTGCCTGGAGAATGAACGCTTGATTTTATCAAAGCGTGGCTTCTCCTAGTCAGTCATTGATACCTTAATACAGGCTAGAAAGCCTGTCGCCAGGAAAATCTACCATAAGATATGGCGTAAATATATTTATTGGTGTGAATCCTGGATTACTCATGGAGTAAGGTTAGGATTCCCAGGATATTGTCTTTTCTCCAAGAGGGTTTGGAAAAAGGATTATCAGCTAGTTCTTTAAAGGGACAGATTTCTGCCCTGTCTATTCTTTTGCACAAGCGTATGGCAGATGTTCCAGACGTTCAGGCATTTTGTCAGGCTTTAGTTAGAATCAAGCCTGTGTTTAAAACTGTTGCTCCCCCATGGAGCTTAAACTTGGTTCTTAAAGTTCTTCAAGGGGTTACGTTTGAACCTCTTCATTCCATAGATATTAAACTTTTATCTTGGAAAGTTCTTTTTTTGATGGCTATTTCCTCGGCTCGTAGAGTCTCCGAGTTATCTGCTTTACAATGTGATTCTCCTTATCTGATCTTCCATGCAGATAAAGTAGTTCTGCGTACAAAACCTGGATTTTTACCTAAGGTAGTATCTAATAAGAATATCAATCAAGAGATTGTTGTTCCATCATTATGTCCTAATCCTTCTTCAAAGAAGGAACGTCTTTTACATAATCTGGACGTGGTCTGTGCTTTAAAGTTTTACTTACAAGCTACTAAAGATTTTCGTCAAACATCTGCTTTGTTTGTTGTTTACTCTGGACAGAGGAGAGGTCAAAAGGCTTTGGCAACCTCTCTTTCTTTTTGGCTAAGAAGCGTAATCCGCTTAGCCTATGAGGCTTCTGTTGAACAGATTTGCAAGGCGGCGACTTGGTCTTCGCTTCATACTTTTTCAAAATTCTAAACATTTAATACTTTTGCTTCTTCGGAGGCTATTTTTGGGAGAAAGGTTCTACAGGCAGTGGTACCTTCCGTTTAAGTACCTGCCTTGTCCCTCCCTACATCCGTGTACTTTAGCTTTGGTATTGATATCCCACAAGTAATGGATGATCCGTGGACTGGATACACCTTACAAGAGAAAACACAATTTATGCTTACCTGATAAATTTATTTCTCTTTTGGTGTATCCAGTCCACGGCCCGCCCTGTCATTTTAAGGCAGGTCTAACTTTAATTAAACTACAGTCACCACTGCACCCTATGGTTTCTCCTTTCTCGGCTTGTTTCGGTCGAATGACTGGATATGGCAGATAGGGGAGGAGCTATATAGCAGCTCTGCTGTGGGTGTCCTCTTGCAACTTCCTGTTGGGAAGGAGAATATCCCACAAGTAATGGATGATCCGTGGACTGGATACACCACAAGAGAAATAAATTTATCAGGTAAGCATAAATTGTGTTTTAAGGGCTATTGGTAGTTTAGGATTTTTTTTATTTTGGGGGGGCTTTTTTATTTTGATAGGGCTATTAGATTAGGTGTAATTAGTTTAAAGATCTGTAATTTGTTTTTTATTTTCTATAATTTAGTGGGGGTTTTTTTTGTGATTTAGCTAATTTAATTTAATTTATTTAATTGTATTTAATGTTGGGAATTTATTTAATTATAGTGTAGTGTTAGGTGTTATTGTAACTTAGGTTAGGTTTTATTTTACAGGTCAATTTGTATTTATTTTAGCTAGGTCGTTATTAAATAGTTAATAACCATTTAATAAATATTCTACCTAGTTAAAATAAATACAAACTTGCCTGTAAAATAAAAATAAACCCTAAGATAGCTACAGTGTAACTATTAGTTATATTGTAGCTAGCTTAGGGTTTATTTTATAGGTAAGCATTTAGTTTTAAATAGGAATAATTTAGTTAATGATAGTTATTTTATTTAGATTTATTTAAATTATATTTAAGTTAGGGGGTGTTAGGGTTAGGGTTAGACTTAGATTTAGGGGTTAATACATTTAATATAGTGGCTGCGACGTTGGGGGCGGCAGATTAGGGGTTAATAAATATAATGTAGGTGTCAGCGATGTTGGGAACAGCAGATTAGGGGTTAATAAGTATAATGTAGGTGGCGGCGATGTCCGGAGCGGCAGATTAGGGGTTAATAAATATAATGTAGGTGTCTGTGATGTTGGGGGCGGCAGATTAGGGGTTAATAAGTGTAAGATTAGGGGTGTTTAGACTCAGGGTTCATGTTAGGGTGTTAGGTGTAAACATAAAATATGTTTCCCCATAGGAATCAATGGGGCTGCGTTACCGAGTTTTACGCTGCTTTATTGCAGGTGTTAGTCTTTTTCTCACCCAGCTCTCCCCATTGATGTCTATGGGGAAATCGTGCACGAGCACGTACGACCAGCTCACCGCTGATTTAAGCAGCGCTGGTATTGAAGTGCGGTAAGGAGCTCAATTTTGCTCTACGCTCACTTCTTGCCTTTTAACGCCGGGTTTGTAAAAACCTGTAATACCAGCACTGTAGGTAAGTGAGCTGTGAGACAAAACTGCTCATTAGCAACGCACAGCTCCTAACGCAAAACTCGTAATCTGGCCGTTAGTGTTTCATGTACCTTTAACTGCAATTTTTATGATTTATTTCTAAAGTGCTGCCAAATGCTCTAGCAGTGGGTACATAAGTAGGGAACATAATGACTTAAATAATAGTAAAACAGAAAAACAGTTAAAACAGACAACACAAAACTAAATAAGAGCTTATAATCTTGAAAAGTAAAATCATTCCATTTAGTCTATACAAGTTGCACGCACTACAAAATACAAATTTCCCCTCACAAAACAGAATTATTTCATTTATTTTAAAGGTGTCTCTGAAAAAAACAAAACAAAGTACAGTGTAAACACAAAACGCGTACGCAGAGTGTTTGTTTTGGTAAATGGATAGTGTAGAGCCAATCGTGACTGTCCGGGCTGAATTTAAGATGACACCTCCAGTGAGAATACAAAATAAACACCGCTCATAAACTGAAGGTGCAACCCTTGCAATAAAATGAGAGCTTCAAGCAATTTATCAGAATAAATAGGCTAAGCTATTATTTTAGATTTGTCTCAGAGTGCGAACTACCCTAAGTCTTTTCTTTTTTTTCCCCGCAGAAAAAATACAAAATGTTCAGCCTGCTTCACAGCCTAATTACAAGTGGGAGAATTTTTAAAGCAATTATTTTGAAATTTCCCAATGTAAGCGACTTTAATAAACCATAAAGCATAAATTTAAATGGTTTTATCTCCAGCTTTAAAACTCTGCTTTAAAATGTTATTGGGAAATGACAATAGAACATACAGAACTGCATGTTTGTAATATTGAAGTGGTGCACATTTTGTTTACAGCACTGAGAAATAAAAATAAAGATAACGAGTCACATGTATGATGGATTTTTCTTATCTCTGTGGTTGAAAGCTTGCAATAAATGAACATTTCTGTGAAGAAAATGATGCTTTGAAACCAGTGGATCTTGTAAATAGGAAAATAGATTCAAAATAAATCACACAAACAAATGTGCTACTACCAACAAATGTGTATATATATATGTATAAATATATATATATATATATAAATATATATATATATATATATACATACTGTATATATAGCCATCAACATATACACACTTTAAAAGGAAATTAAAATTAAAGAGACACTGAACCCAATTTTTTCCTTCGTGATTCAGACAGAGCATGCAATTTTAAGCAACTTTCTAATTTACTCCTATTATCAATTTTTCTTCGTTCTCTTGCTATCTTTATTTGAAAAAGAAGGTATCTAAGCTTTTTTTTTTCGTTCAGAACTCTGAACAGCACTTTTTTTTATTGGTGGATGAATTTATCCACCAATCAACAAGGACAACCCAGGTTGTTCACCAAAATGGGCCGGCATCTAAACTTGCATTCTTGCATTTCAAATAAAGATACCAAGAGAATGAAGAAAATTTGATAACAGGAGTAAATTAGAAAGTTGCTTAAAATTGCATGCTCTATCTGAATCACAAAAGAAAAAAATTGGGTTCAGTGTCCCTTTAAGTATTCATTTAAAGCAGGTAGTTTTAAACAAAATATTCAATTTACTTTTATTATCAAATTTACTTTTGTTTTCTTGGTAATCTTTGTTAAACAAAACATATAGATACGTTCAAGAGTGTGAGCATGAGCTGTGTCCATAGCAAACAAAAACCAGCACAGTTTGAAACAATGTTTTCAATAATGTTATACATTGTTAAGCACTAGAGGGCAGCAATGCATGCAAATGGACAAACATTGTCCATATATTGTGCTCAAGACAAATGCACTCTCCTGAGGTTTTCTTAATTAGATCATAGGGAAAGAAAGAGAGAGAGAGATAGAGGGAGATAGAGATAGAGGGAGATAGAGATAGAGGGAGATAGAGATAGAGAGAGAGATAGAGAGAGAGAGAGAGAGAGAGAGAGAGAGAGAGAGAGAGAGAGAGAGAGAGAGAGAGAGAGAGAGAGAGAGAGTGCAATACAGGGAAAGAAAGAAAGAAAGAAAGAAAGAAAGAAAGAAAGAAAGAAAGAAAGAAAGAAAGAAAGAAAGAAAGAAAGAAAGAAAGAAAGAAAGAAAGAAAGAAAGAGAAAAAGAGAGTTCAAAACACACATTCAGGTTTTCCATTCTACAATGGCACAATGTCACATATTTACATTATCACTTCCCAAAATAAACCCATAAGTGATAAAATGTTGCAGTGAAATAATATCCCCCCTACACTGTGACTCGTTACTGTATCCTTTACCAGGTGACATTGTGGCCCCAACACACATTTTTAAAGCAAAAACAAACTGTAATTAAAGGGACAGTCTAGGCCAAAATAAACTTTTTTTTTGTTTCATCTGTTTATTGAAAATGATAAATGGTTACAGACATTGGAAATGAAAACCAAATCACACATGACATTCTGCATTAAAACAAATCTTTCTCCATACGTCTGTGAGTTTAGCTAATTACAGATGTATATATTCAAAATAACTCTTACATTACAATTGTTCCATTCAATATTTTGTACTCTAGGAACTTCAAGTTTCCTCGTATTTAACCTCCAATCTTTTTGAACCATTTCAGTAATGTGCATTAGAAAAGGCCTTGAATCTAACATTCCTCTATAAGACTACCCAAAATTATAGCTTCAAATGCTAAACAAATAGATCTCTACAGATGCTATATAAAATAATATCAGAGGACTATTTTACACAGGTCGAGACCCCCGGGACGCCAGCCCTCTTGTTTGTCTGTTCATCCGTGAGAACAAGGAGTCCTCCCATATAAACTTTATGTCTGCTAGTGTGTTTAATTGTTGTCTTTTTAAATAGCCATATTCCTCCAGGGCCAATAGACTAGTGACCTTTTGTTTCCACATTATTATGGATGGTATGTCCTGTGATTTCCATTTAAGTGCAATCAACGATTTAGCTCCATTTAATCCCATTTGTAATAAAGTGAGTCTTAGTTTACACGTGATGCGTGGTTGGTCATTAAGTAGGGCAATTCTAGGGGTCAGTTCAAAACTCTCTGTCAATATACCCTTAAAATGTGTCTCCAACCCTATCCATAGTGGTTTCACTCTGTCACATCCCCACCACATGTGAAGATAATCCTCCCTCTTCCCACAGCCCCTCCAACATCTATCATTAGCTCCTGGGTATATGGAACATAATCTCACAGGTGTGAGATACCAACGCATTAAGACTTTAAAGTTGAGCTCTATGATCTGTGGGGATGTAGAGGATTTTTTAGTGTGTTTGAATATCTTTACCCAGCTTTCTAGTTCTATTTCTAGTCTCAGATCTTCCTGCCATTTCCCAGCAAAAGCTGGGAGTTGTGAGGTCTGGTGTGCTTGTAGTAATTTTCTAGATGTTGACAGCGTGTGTGAGGTAGTTTCCTCTCTCATGCACAGTTGTTCAAAAGTTGTCAGATCTCTTAGATATTCTACCTTGTTTGGTGACGTGTGAATGAAATGGGACAGTTGATGATATTTGAGCCATCGCGTGTAATTACCATTTGCTACTTCCCTCAACTCTTCTCTGGGTTTGAGCTGTCGGTTAGAGATAAAATCTCTAAGTGGTGTTGTGCACCCCCATTCTGTCACTCGTTGTTGACCGCTGTCCAAACCCCCAATCAATTCTGCGTTAGTAGGAATGGGGAACAGCGGGGATCTTGTCCCTGTAATGTGTGGTTTCGTCGCTACTATCCTATCCCATGATTCAAAGATTTGTTTGTGTAAATCTAAAGTCATGCAATGTGGGGGTCTTAAATGTTTTGGGGTCCAACACAACGCTCCTACTGTAGGGACTCGTAGGATGTGTGAATCCATGGCCACCCAGGCTTTTGTTGCTCTAGCCCAGTGCCAGTCCAGTATTCTTTGTAATGTCACTGCTTCTAAGTATAGTGAGATACATGGAACCCCTAGACCTCCTGTCCTTAAAGTTCTGTACATAGTATTCCTATTTATCCTAGGCTTGACTACTCCCCAAATGAATGTATTGATTTGTTTTTGCAATCCAGTTACATATCAACGTGGATCATAGGGAGTGTTTGTAAGATGTATAGAATTCTTGGGAGTGTGGTCATTTTGATACATTGAATCCGTCCCCACCAGGAGATGGGCTTAGTGGCCCAGGTTAGTAAGTCTTTATGAGTTCCCTTTAATAGAGGTATATAATTAGCTTCAAACAAGGTTTTCTTATCTGGTGACAGCTGTATGCCTAGGTATTTTAGGGTGTTGGGTTGTAGTTGGAGTGGGCATATATTGTTTAGACTTCTAAATGTTGGTTGTGTTAGGGTTATATTAAGAATTTCTGATTTCTGTAGATTTATCGCAAAATTGGAATAACGGCCAAATTCCTTTATTTCTAACATAATGGCAGGAATCGATGTTAAAGGGAGGATACAGTGATAAGAACATCATCCGCGTAGAGCGCAATTTTGAAATCGTGGGGACCTATTTGTATTCCCTGTATATTTGTGTCTGCTCTGACTCTAGTTGCAAATACTTCCATTGTTAGTATGAACAAAATGGGCGACAGAGGGCAACCCTGTCGTGTTCCGTTCTGGATATTAAAAACATCCGGCAGAACACCATTTGCTTTCACTTGGGCTGAGGGATGCGAATACAGAGAAAATATTCGTGCTATTGTAGTGGGCCCTAAACCTATCGCCAACAGTGTTTCCCTTAAGAAATCCCAATTAAGGCGATCGAACGCCTTTTCGGCATCGGTTGCTAAAAGAATCGCCGGTATTTTATTCTGTTTAGCATAATTCATCAGAGTCAGCACCCTAAGGGTGTTTTCCCTTGCCTCCCTCTTGGGCACAAACCCCACTTGGTCTGTGTGGATTAGGTCTTGAATAACGCTATTAAGTCTCTTTGATAATATTTTCCCTAAAATTTTCAGGCCCACATTCAAAAGGGAAATTGGGCGATAACTGCTCGGGTCTGTGGGTACCTTGCCAGGCTTTGGTATTACTGCGATATGTGCTAATAACATATTGTTTGGTAATCTGTTTGTCACATCTAGTTTGTTAAATAAAGAAAAGAGATGTGGGACTAATATTTGTTTAAACATCTTATAATAGGAATTTGAAAAGCCATCCGGCCCTGGACTCTTCCCGGAGGGAAGTTCATTTATAACCTTTAATATTTCTGTTTTAGAAATAGGGCCATCTAATTGGTCAATTTGGGACGGATCTAGTTTAGGGAGGTCTGCTTTTCTAATATAGTCTCTCAACGACTCTAAATGTTCAGGGGTAGAATTTGATTATAAATTGTATAACTTAGCGTAATAATTACCGAATAGATTGGCTATCTCCTTACTGTCATATATAGGTTGATTATCTGGTGTGTGAATTTTGTGTATCTGTGAAATTTGAAACTGAGCTTTCAGAAGTTTCACCAGGTAAGGCCCCGATCTATTACTTTCGTAGAAGTATGTCTTCCTAAGGGAACGTGCTTTTCTGTGAGCTTCTTTAGTTAGAATTGCATGTAAATCCTGTCTGGCCTTCACAAGGCAAGTATAGGTTGTCTGATCTGAGGGTCTATTTTTGTGTTGTGTTTCTAGACAATGTATCTGGGAAGTTAGTTTGTTAACACCAGCGTTATATGTTTTCTTCCTGAAGGCCACATGTTTGATACATTCCCCCCTGATTACAGCTTTATGAGCTTCCCATAAGCAGTCCGAAGATATATCTGGCGTGTGATTAATCTGGAAGTATTCTATCAATGTTTTCCGGATGGGCTCTGCTGTGGCTGGGTAATGGAGTAAGGAATCATCCATTCGCCATATGTATTGTGTGTGTGGCTTACTTGGCCATTCCAGTTGCATGTTAACCATGGAATGATCTGACCATACTGTGGGCAAAATATCTGCATCTTTCAGCTGTGCTAGAAAAGCTCTATCTAGATATAAGTGATCAATACGTGTGTATACTGCCCAAGGGTGAGAGTAGAACGTGTAATTCCTGTGTGTTGGGTGTAATACTCGCCATGTGTCCACCAGACCCAGAGTCTCTAAACATTTCAGGACTGAGTTGGGGGGTCTAGAATTGGATAAGGGAGACCCGGTGGAGGAGTCCAAAGTTGGGTCTATTGTGATGTTCATATCTCCTCCCAGAATCAAAAGTCCCTTCTTGTGTTCTAAAACTAAGTCCAAAAGGCGTTTGTAGAATTTGTGTCTCCTGCTGTTAGGAGCGTATATATTCACCAGCGTGACAGGTCTATTGTAGAGCAAGCCCACTAGTATCAGTATTCTAGCTTCCACGTCCGTGACCCTATTTAATAATTGAAAATGTAGTTTTCTGTGAAATAGTATTCCCACCCCATTCTTTTTAATTTCATGGGAATTAAAATAGCCTAAGGGGAATTTTTTTTACTTGAATTTGGGTTCCCTTCCGTTCATAAAGTGGGTCTCCTGGAGGAATACTATAGACTCTCCCTGTCTCGTTAGTGACCTCAATGCTATAGAACGTTTTGTAGGAGAATTGAGCCCTTTCACATTCTGTGATATTATTGTGAAAGTATGGTTAGCCATGTGTGTTTGAACTCGTGAATAAGCTATAGAGAGGAGGCTGTCTTACCTGAATGGTCCCGAGGGTCCCTTCCCAAAGCTGAACAAATGTGAGGTAGGAGTAGGCATACATGGTAGTGGATAAACAAAAAACATTTGTGTCAGTCGGAGCACTATTGAATGTAAGTACAAAAGAAAAACATATAAATAAAACAGCATAATAATAAAATAACATAAACTTTGCTTTCTCTACACGTAAATACACATAGTGCAGCAACATACAGCCCATCAACTTATCAAAAACAAATACTGCATACATGGGCCATCTTAAACTGGGGGGGGTTGTAGGTACCATATTAGTACCCGATTTTCCAGGTGGGCTATCTGAAAAATATCTAAAGAAAAAGTATAGTGACTAAAATAACCATATGGTGTTTCTTGTTTCAGCAATCTAACTGAGTGGAAGTTCAGAATATACTTATCATCTCCTGATAGTTGCTGAGTAAATAAATCAAGGAGGATCACGTGAGTGACCAGCAACATCACTCATTGATGTGGAAGGTTTTCTTCTCTTTTTTGCAGCCATAGTCCATTCCTGACGCTGTGGCTTGGGTCCAGCTGACTTTTGAAATGGTTGGTTTTGCTGGTCTTCTGACAGTTTAGGCAATGATGGAGGTGGAATGTCCAGTTGTTTACAAAACTGTTCCAGGTCTTCTGCGTCTCTGTAGATGTAGGTCTTATCTCCCTTGGAGACTCAAATGGAAAAGGGGAACCCCCATCTATAGGGTATTCCCAGGTCTCTCAAATGTAAAGTAAAATATCTGGCTTCTTTTCTTTTTGCTAGGGTTATAGGGCTTAAATCTGCATAAATCTGAAGAGAATCTTCTCCAAATCTTATTGGAGTTTTTCTCCTCGCTTCTTGCATGATCTTCTCCTTGTCAGAGTATTTGTGGCAACGTAGGATTATATCTCTGGGGGGAGCTGCGGCCGCCGGTTTAGGCCTTAGTGCCCTATGCGCTCTGTCTAGACTAATATTTCCATCCCCCTCCATCCCAGCAGGAACTTGAACAGATTCTGGAGATATGAGGGGATCTGAGCTTGAGAAATTTCTTCAGGTACCCTCAGGTTCTCGCGGCGCCCCCTATTGTCTAAGTCTTCGACTTGCTCTTGTAATTTAATGATGGTGGAGTTTTGATGTTGCAGCTCCATAGACATGGATATAGATGATTGTGTGTTTTCCTCTACTTGTTCTTCTATCTGTAATACTCGATTCCCCAGATCCACCACATCCTTTTTAATGTCTGCTAGACCATCTTTTATAACTTTGCTGACTTGTTTCATGAAGGAGGAGAAATCCTCTTTTGAAGGTAATGTCTTTAAGTCTGCTTTGGTAATATTAGCGTTGTTATTATTATCTTCTGTGGTCTGTGTATTGATATCTCTTTCTGCTACGCTATCTGATGAAGAGTGATCTATGTCGCCTGGTGGGCTGTTCTCACAAAGTTTGAAAAAATTGTTAAGCTTTCCCCCATTCATGTTTAACCCTTTAAGACTTTTTTTTCTGAGCGATGAGGTCTTTTGGTCGCCATCATATACACTGCTCCAAATTACTTCTATCTCCAGCCTAATAGCTCCACTAACCACTGTGTTGTAGTTGCTGTACGAAAATAAAATGACTTTTCAGTTTTGTGTGTCTTAATGTGTGTCCGTTTTGCAATATCATCAAGGCTGTTTTTATATTGTATGTGCACTTTGTCTCTGTCGGAGTGTGGGTATTGTTGTGCCTCCGCTGTTTATTAATGTCTATTGCCCGTGTGCTTATTTTTCTCACCTCAGTGCAACAATGCTGGAATCCAATTAACCGAGCTCCCCTTCTTATTAAATCTTCTTCTTTGACAGTTTTATGAGCATTCTCCCAACCTTCACATTACCGCTATCTTGGTGAGTCAACTCCGCTATTGATCACGCACCCGCGTGGCTTCTGTTGCGGCCTAAGATTAGGTATAGCTGGTCTCTCCTGCGGTGTCGTCGTTATAAAGTTAGAAGCTTCCAAAACTTCACTACAGTGTCCAGTGTCCTCAGAGGTTTAGCAGACCTTGGGATGTTAAATCATCCTTGAAAGCTGTAATTATGGTTGTTATACACAGCCCACCAGAAAATTCTCTCACAGAGCTCTAGCTACTTGCGGCCATGTTCTTCTGCGGCCGGCTCCGCCCCCAGGCCAAAATAAACTTTAATGAGTCAGATAGAGCATGTCATTTTAAACAATTTTCCAATTTACTTTTATCACCAATTTTGCTTTGTTCTCTTGGTATTCTTAGTTGAAAGCTTAACCTAGGAGGTTCATATGCTAATTTCTTAGACCTTAAAGCCCACCTCTTTCAGATTGCATTTTAACAGGTTTTCACCACTAGAGGGTGTTAGTTCACGTATTTCATATAGATAACACTGTGCTCGTGCACGTGAAGTTATCTGGGAGCAGTCATTGACTGGCTAGACTGCAAGTCTGTCAAAAGAACTGAAAAAGGGGCAGTTTGCAGAGGCTTAGATACAAGATAATCACAGAGGTTAAAAGTATATTATTATAACTGTGTTGGTTATGCAAAACTGGGGAATAGGTAATAAAGGGATTATCTATCTTTTAAAATAATAAAAATTCTGGTGTAGACTGTCCCTTTAAATAACAAGATTCAAAATATGACAAAAAATGCTTTATTTGCTGTCAACATGAATAAAGATATTTAAAAGTAAAAACAATTGTGTCTGTCACAAAACACAGCAATATCACATAATATAAATGATGAGTGCAAAAGCTTGTCCCTTATCCCTTAACAACAACAATTGGATTAGAGCACGAGCCGGCAATGAATACAAACTGGCACTAGCTATTAAAAAAAATATTAATTAAAGCTTAACAGGGCCACCATCAGGGGGTGAAAGGGGCACTCCAGTGAGGGGCCAGGGCGCCATTAGTACCTTAAAGTTAGGCAATGTCAAAATAATTTGAGTCATATACCCTGCTGACCAACACAGCCATCTGCACCAGAAGCTTAGTCTGGTAGAGCTATGGCCCTTTCTAGGCTGCATGGCTGGGAACTAGAACCAGAATGCATACTTCAATATAAGGTTGAAATCGCTAATATACTCTCCTGCATCACTATTTTCTATGTTTGCAGTAATCTTTAGCTATTAGCCGGCCCCTTTTCCAACCCTTATTTGTTGCTCTCACTAATGCGTTTCTGGAAAGCTTGCCATTAGTATTGCATAAGCATTTTGAATATAGGTTTGACACGCAGGCACATTATTGGAGTCAAGTCATCTGCTACGTCACTACTCTCCGATCACGTAACAGTTATACATTTTTATTTGGTTTTGTGAGAGTGCCCCCTATATATACATATATATATTTGTTGTATGTACATTTCTAGCCACACAATACTTTGTGATATCGTCTTCCACTGTACTGGTATCTGAATATGGCAAAGCTTGTAAAATATGCACATATATTAAAGCTGATATATTAAAGCAACACAGTAGTCTTGCCATAGTTTAAGTTGAGAATGACATTCATTAAAAATTAGATGTTTCAAATGCTCATATCTTTGGAGTGGAATCACTTATCTTGCTGAAATTAGGCAATTAGATACGTACTGGGAATATTTGAAGTTATTTTGTTAAGTGGTATGAGTTGAAAATCCCAAAGACTTAACATTGGAGATTACGTTGTAACCGGAGTGAATTCCTAGCTGCAACCACAGCAGCGAGCGGAGCAGGTAATAATCATGTACGGATCACCCCCAAGTAAAAGGAGCATTATTCCTTAATGAAAAATGTATCAATGTTTTATTCAAATGGTCATATCTTTGGAGTGGAATTACATATCTTGCTGAAATTTGGCAATTAGATACATTCTGGAAATATTTGAAGTGATTTGGGAGTATGAGTTGAAAATCCCAAAGACTTAAAGTGAATGTAAACTTTCATGAATTAGTGCCGGTTTTTAAAAATACTATTAAAAACAGGGGCACTTTCATTCATGAAAGTTTACATTGCAGCATATTTTTACAAATACTTACCTTTCTCTTCAGCGATGCAGGATCGGCGGTCCCCCGACCGCTTCTCATGCTGTACTTACACAGCAATGACTAAACTGGCTTCCTCCAATCCCGGCGTGGCCTTACAAGATGGACGGTCTGGGGGGGAGCCATGATTGGAGGAAGCTGGTTTCGTCATTGGTGACGTAAGTGCAGAGGAGCTGCGGGCGAGGGACCGCCGATCTTGCGTCACTGAAGAGAAAGGTAAGTATTTGGAAAAATATGCTGCAATGTAAACTTTCATGAATGAAAGTGCCCCTGTTTTTCATAGTATTTTTAAAAACCGGGCAGTAATTCATGAAAGTTTACATTCACTTTAACATTGGAGACTATGTCGAAACCTGAGTGAACTCAAAGCTGCAACCACAGCAGAGAAAAGGAGCAGCGAGCAGATAATAGTCCTGTACGGATCACCCCCCTAGTAAAAGAAGCATTATTCCTTAATGAAAAATGTATCAATGTTTTATTCAACTGACAATGTATCTACCCCCTAGACAAATGAGCAAACAGCAATGAATAATATACAGATCGCGCTATGAATTGAAAGAAAGCTGGTGATAGTATGCTTTCTATGTGTGTGTGCTTTGTTCTGAACACCTGGCAAAATTCTTCAGGTAAAACAGTGCGCATGTGTTGGCGTGTCACACTCCCATAAATATAATATTTAAATCATTGATAATTTATTTAAGTATTACACTGCATGTCGGACAGCCCTTTTCCGCAGGCTGTCTTGTGTGACATAAATTTTGAAATAAGACAAGCTTTGTTTTTCAAAAAATGTAAGTAGGTTTTACTTATATGCTAATTATAATTTGATGTGGGTGTTTTGTTGACCTAACTTGGAGCACAGTTTGTGCTTGTAAATACGCAAATGGGGTAAATTTATTTAGCTGCGAATGGCCCTATTGGTTGCAGGTTCAACCATTCAAGCCTCCAACCTCAATTTATAAAGCACCTCAGAGGTGGCATATTAAAATCACTCTGGACTGATCCAACCAATCGCACAAGAGCAGGTGATTGTGCTTTGCAATGGTAAATACGAATAGCGAATACTGCACTCTCCTTGTGATTCCAGACAGAAATATTTCTTGCTTGTGAAATTTGTCCATCCAAATGATAATAAATCTGCCTCATATTAGATGAAGCTGCAGAAAGTCAGCCTGCGTGGTGAAATCATGTTGCTGCAAGCGCAAAGATGGCTGTGGACAAGTAAATTCATATCTGTTTATTCTTTAATAGAAGATTTTGTGCTTTAATCGTCTCTACCCTATGACAGTATCAATCTGTAGCCTTGTCAAGTCTGACTTTACATCTGCCATAAAAAGCCATAAAAGCTAACTTTATAGATTTGTTCATACCGTGCTACCTTTGGCCAATCAGTGTATCTTTAGTCATTTATCTTTAGACCCCCCCCCTAACCCCCACCCCTGACCTTAAAATATTCAATTTTCCTTACTCCTCTGCTCTTTCCACTATCCACCTCCAAGGACCTCTCTCCTTCTTAGTTCAAACAACATTTGTGTTTCTTTCACAGTTTCCCATCTAGTTTTCTCTGAGGGCAGGGGAAAGAGTGAAGGCAGATGTGTGTTTGGTCTGCAGCACACGTTTATAGTGCAGTAATGATTCTTTATTTCTTTTCAAGGCCCTGCTATCATATATATCTCTAATGAAGCAAACTGTGCTTTTGTCTTCAGGAGTATATTTGTCATACACTTTCCTGCCTTAAATGTTGGGAAGGGAGGTTAACTTAAATATCATAGTCTTTCATTACTGCATAGCACTGCAGAAATTGTTGGCGTAATATAAATAAATTATATTATGCATAGAGATACTAGATGGGTGTTTGTACAGTGCTTCTGTCTAGCTTTCTTTGTGCTAAAGCTTGAATAAATCCTGAGGATGGGGAAATCCATTTTTTTAAAGAATTATTAATAAATACAGGATGTTTAAAAATACATTTAAAGGTCCCAAACCAATTTAACCTACATGTAAAAGTTAAAGGGGAATTAAAGTCAAAATTAAACTTGATACTATTCATTTTATATTCGAATTTCTAAGTTCACATTGTATCCTTTGCTGAAAAGCATACTAGGTTCAGGAGCAGCAATGCACGACTTGGCGCTAGCATCTGATTTGTGGCTCACACATATGCCTCTTTTAATTTGATCATTAGAAGTATTCAGCAAGCTTCCAGTAGCTGATTAACTATGTACAAAACCCATTTTGCAGGGATTAAACACATAGTTATACATAAGCAATAAGGCTGTTATAATAAAATAATCTAAATCTAAAAATTTAAAGGGACAAACAATTGGAAAAAAATGCTCTATGTTTTGTAAGTTTAAGTGTGTAGGTAGGTATATGTGTATGTGTGTGTGTGTATGTGTGTGCATATATGTATGAGTGTGTAGATGTGTGTGCATTTATGAATTTGTGTGTGTATGTGTGTAGTTGTGCATATGTGTGTGCATATATGTATGAGTGTGTAGATGTATGTGCATGTACGTATTTGTGTGTGTGTGTATGTGTGTAGTTGTGTATATGTGTAGGTGTGTATATGTATGTGTATATATGTATGTGTGTGTAGATGTATGTGCATGTGCATAATTGTAGGTGTGTAATTGTGTGTGAATGTATTTGTGTCTGTGTAGATGTATGTGCATGAACATATTAGTGTGTGTATGTGTGTGTATATGTGTGTGTGTAGGCGTTTATATGTGTGTGTGTAGATTTTTGTAGGTGAATGTGTATGTATGAAAATGTGTATGTGTGTGTATGTGTAGGTGTGTATGTATGTGAGTGTGTGCACGCTATCTAGTTGAAGCACATTAGTTTTGGCAACTGAATATGACACAGTACTACACATTATCATGGCCACCTAACAGATCCAAAGAGAAACAATGTTATATACTGCAATAATTATTATTTTGCATGCACAATTAAAAAAAAAATCATGGAAATACAGTAGTTAAAGTGATGGTAAACTCTCTCCTTTATAAAATCAGATCCGGAATGTAAGGGGTTATTTTAGATAGAGTTTGAATTTCCTAACTATATTAAAAGGTACGTTATATCGTATCTTCATTACAACTGATTAATTAAATACCCCGTGCTCCGACACTGTCAGGGTGAAACCTTGACTTCGCTTGTTGTTTTCAGCTTTTTGTTATAGCAAAAGAATTAAGAAAAACTGATAATAGGAGTAAATTAGAAAGTTGCTTAAAATTGCATGCTCTATCTGAATCATGAAATAAAAATATTGAGGTTTAGTATCCCTTTATTAAGAGTATGCAGTAAACTAAATACTCACTATGTAGAATGCTACAGGCTTAGGTAAATATCAACATATTTAAGTATGATGGCGACATTTGTGATACTTTGAAAAGAATGGAGGCCGTTTACAACAAAAGCATGCAAAATAAAACAAAATGTGCAATGTATAGATTAAAAACTGAATTTAATGTTCCTTTGAACAATCCATGTACTTAAAAAACTTTGCTAGCATAACATTGAATGTAATAAAAAAAAGGTAATTGTGTTACAAAAGAAAAATTGCAACAAAAGAATTGGAAACAATTTTATATTCAATTAATGTTTTCCATTATAGTTCTAATGTATATACATAATTATAATTACAATCAAACTTCTAATATAAAACATTTATGCCAATAACCCATTTACTTCACTGAAAAAGTCAATGATTACTGGAAACAGACGGCATGATTTAGGGAGACAGAATTACTTTCCACTCATAATTACAGCCCATCTTGTATTTTGTTCTGCAGTAAGTGATTTTCAATAAAAGAGCCAAACTTCCATTTACATATTCACTATGTTCAGTATGTCTAAACCTCAACCCAAAGATTCATATGTACAAAACAATAAAAAAAAAAGACAATGTGCAGCCTATCAGGAACATTCTTCTTTATAGGGACAGCCTAGCTAAAATTAAACTTTCATCATTAAGCTAGGGCATGCAATTTTAAACAACTTTCTAATTTACTTCTATCATCAAATTTGCTCTATATGGCTAAAATATGTAGACACCCATACTAGTGTTTGATTTTAGATAATTCAGCCACACCCATAAGTAACAGGTGCCTAAAATGAGGCACATAGCCATGAAATCTCCATAGACTAACACTGGCAGTAAAACCTGAGCTGAAGAACTTAGTGACATTAAACGTGGCACTGTAATAGGATGCTACCTGTGCCACAAGTCAGTTTGGGAGATTTCTGGCCCTTCTAGATCTGCCAAGATTAACTATAAGTTCTATTACTGTGAAAGGTTTGGGTGTGGCGAATGTCACAAGAATGTTACCTGCTATAATCCATAGTGTCTACTGTAAAGATTGGTGAATGATGGATAATGGTTTAGTGCTGTTTTTCAGGGTTTGGGCTATGGCCCTTAGTACCAGTAACGGGTCATCTTAATATGCTACAGGATACACAGACATTTTATGCAGTTGGGGGTTTCCAAATTTGTGGTGTCCACATACTTCTGGCCATAGTGAGTGTGTGTGTGTGCGCATGTATGTATGTATGTATGTATGTATGTATGTATGTATGTGTATATATATATATATATACATATATATATATATATATATATATATATATATATATATATATATATATATATATATGTGTGTGTGTTTGTCAGGCTTCAATCAATCAGTGTACAGGTGGATGGCAGTAATTTCCAATTTAGTTCATTTCCGAAAATAGAAGCTATTAAATATGCTTTTTTGGATTAAATAAACAGCAGGTGGAACAATTAAAAACATTGGCACAGCAATGACAGGCGGGAGTTGAGATACAATGTTTTTTCAAATCTTTCTTTGGCACACTCATTCAGAGCAGAGTTGAAGAATAAAACATTAATTAGCAAGTTTATCAATGCTAATCTATATTTGAGAAAGAGTGGTCATTGGCAGATAGAAAAAAAATGTCATATGGTTCTAAAGATCATCTACAAATATGTTAAAGCATTTTAAAAAGGAAATGAAAATACATTAAAAAAACATGAAAATAACAATCATTACTGTTAAAATGTTAACAATTTAAATGTACCATAGTCAGTTGAATGCACTGTAATACAGCACCAGGCAAGTATGGTAACTACACACTGTACTATCTTGTGTTATAGGTTGTTTAAAGGGACACTGAACCCAAATGTTTTCTATCATGATTCAGATAGAGCATGCTATTTTAAGTAACTTTCTGATTTACTCCTATCAAATTTTCTTCATTCTGTTGGTATCTTTATTTGAAATGCAAGAATGTAAGTTTAGATGCCGGCCCATTGTTGGTTAACAACCTGGGTTGTTCTTGCTGATTGGTGGATAAATTCACCCACCAATACACAAGTGCTGTCCAGGGTAATGAACTAAAAATAGCTTAGATGCCTTCTTTTTTCAAATAGATATCAAGAGAACGAAGAAAAATTGATAACAGAATTTATGCTTACCTGATAAATTACTTTCTCCAACGGTGTGTCCGGTCCACGGCGTCATCCATAACTTGTGGGAATATTCTCTTCCCCAACAGGAAATGGCAAAGAGCACAGCAAAAGCTGTCCATATAGTCCCTCCTAGGCTCCGCCCACCCCAGTCATTCGACCGACGGACAGGAGAAAAACAGGAGAAACCATAGGGTGCCGTGGTGACTGTAGTTAAAGAAAGAAATTCATCAAACCTGATTAAAAAACCAGGGCGGGCCGTGGACCGGACACACCGTTGGAGAAAGTAATTTATCAGGTAAGCATAAATTCTGTTTTCTCCAACATTGGTGTGTCCGGTCCACGGCGTCATCCATAACTTGTGGGAACCAATACCAAAGCTTTAGGACACGGATGAAGGGAGGGAGCCAATCAGGTTACCTAAACGGAAGGCACCACGGCTTGCAAAACCTTTCTCCCAAAAATAGCCTCCGAAGAAGCAAAAGTATCAAATTTGTAGAATTTGGCAAAAGTGTGCAGTGAAGACCAAGTCGCTGCCTTACATATCTGATCAACAGAAGCCTCGTTCTTGAAGGCCCATGTGGAAGCCACAGCCCTAGTAGAGTGAGCTGTGATGCGTTCGGGAGGCTGCCGTCCGGCAGTCTCATAAGCCAATCGGATGATGCTTTTCAGCCAAAAGGAAAGAGAGATAGCAGTAGCTTTTTGACCTCTCCTATTGCCAGAATAAATGACAAACAGAGAAGACGTTTGTCTGAAATCCTTTGTTGCTTCTAAATAGAACTTTAAAGCACAAACTACATCTAAATTGTGTAACAAACGTTCCTTCTTTGAAACTGGATTCGGACACAAAGAAGGCACAACTATTTCCTGGTTAATATTCTTGTTGGAAACAACCTTTGGAAGGAAACCAGGTTTAGTACGCAAAACAACCTTATCTGAATGGAACACCAGATAGGGCGGATTACACTGCAGAGCAGATAACTCAGAAACTCTTCTAGCAGAAGAAATAGCAACCAAAAACAGAACTTTCCAAGATAACATCTTGATATCTATGGAATGTAGAGGTTCAAACGGAACCCCTTGAAGAACTGAAAGAACTAAATTCAGACTCCAGGGAGGAGTCAAAGGTCTGTAAACAGGCTTGATCCTGACCAAAGCCTGAACAAAAGCTTGAACATCTGGCACAGCTGCCAGTCGTTTGTGTAACAAGACAGATAAAGCAGAAATCTGTCCCTTTAGAGAACTCGCTGATAATCCCTTATCCAAACCTTCTTGAAGAAAAGAAAGGATCCTAGGAATTTTGATCTTACTCCATGAGAATCCCTTGGATTCACACCAACAGATATATCTTTTCCATATTTTATGGTAAATTTTTCTAGTTACAGGTTTTCTGGCTTGTATCAGAGTATCTATCACAGAATCCGAAAACCCACGCTTAGATAAAATCAAGCGTTCAATTTCCAAGCCGTCAGCTGGAGGGAAACTAGATTTGGATGTTCGAATGGACCTTGTACAAGAAGATCCTGTCTCAAAGGTAACTTCCATGGTGGAGCCGATGACATATTCACCAGGTCTGCATACCAAGTCCTGCATGGCCACGCAGGAGCTATCATGTTTGATCCTGGCTACCAGCCTGGGAATGAGAGGAAACGGTGGGAACACATAAGCTAGGTTGAAGGCCCAAGGCGCTACTAATGCATCCACTAGAGTCGCCTTGGGATCCCTGGATCTGGACCCGTAGCAAGGAACCTTGAAGTTCTGACGAGACGCCATCAGATCCATGTCTGGAATGCCCCATAATTGAGGCAAATATCTCCGGGTGGAGTTCCCACTCCCCCGGATGGAATGTCTGACGACTCAGATAATCCGCCTCCCAGTTTTCCACTCCTGGGATGTGGATCGCAGATAGGTGGCAGGAGTGATCCTCCGCCCATTTTATGATTTTGGTCACTTCTCTCATCGCCAGGGAACTCCTTGTTCCCCCCTGATGGTTGATGTAAGCAACAGTCGTCATGTTGTCTGATTGGAATCTTATGAATCTGGCCTTTGCTAGTTGAGGCCAAGCCCTGAGAGTATTGAATATCGCTCTCAGTTCCAGAATGTTTATCGGGAGAAGAGACTCTTCCCGAGACCATAGACCCTGAGCTTTCAGGGAGTCCCAGACCGCGCCCCAGCCCACTAGACTGGCGTCGGTCATGACGATGACCCACTCTGGTCTGCGGAAGCTCATTCCCTGGGACAAGTGATCCTGGGTTAGCCACCAACGGAGTGAGTCTCTGGTCTACTGATCTACTTGAATCACTGAAGACAAGTCTGTATAGTCCCCATTCCACTGTTTCAGCATGCACAGTTGTAATGGTCTTAGATGAATTCGCGCAAAAGGAACTATGTCCATTGCTGCAACCATCAACCCTGCTACTTCCATGCACTGAGCTATGGAAGGTCGTGGAACAGAGTGAAGAACTTGACAAGCGTTTAGAAGTTTTGACTTTCTGACATCTGTCAGAAAAATCTTAATTTCTAAAGAATCTATTATTGTCCCCAAGAAAGGAACTCTTGTCGACGGAGACAGGGAACTTTTTTCTATGTTCACCTTCCATCCGTGAGATCTGAGAAAGGCCAGAACGATGTCTGTGTGAGCCTTTGCCTTTGAAAGAGACGACGCTTGTATAAGAATGTCGTCCAAGTAAGGTGCCACTGCAATGCCCCTTGGTCTTAGAACCGCTAGAAGGGACCCGAGTACCTTTGTGAAAATCCTTGGAGTAATGTTTGTCCAGAAAGGCGAACCTTAGGAACTGATGATGATCTTTGTGGATAGGAATATGTAGATACGCATCCTTTAAATCCACGGTAGTCATAAATTGACCATCCTGGATTGTAGGCAAAATCGTTCGAATAGTTTCCATTTTGAACGATGGCACTCTGAGAAATTTGTTTAGAATCTTTAAATCCAGAATTGGTCTGAAGGTTCCCTCTTTTTTGGGAACTACAAACAGATTTGAGTAAAACCCCAGTCCTTGTTCCACAGTTGGAACTGGGTGTATCACTCCCATTTTTAACAGGTCTTCTACACAATGTAAGAATGCCTGTCTCTTTATTTGGTTTGAAGATAAGTGAGACATGTGGAACCTTCCCCTTGGGGGTAGTTCCTTGAATTCCAGAAGATAACCCTGAGAAACTATTTCTAGTGCCCAAGGATCCTGAACATCTCTTGCCCAAGCCTGAGCGAAGAGAGAGAGTCTGCCCCCTACTAGATCCGGTCCCGGATCGGGGGCTACTCCTTCATGCTGTTTTGGTAGCAGCAGCAGGCTTCTTGGCCTGCTTACCCTTGTTCCAGCCTTGCATCGGTTTCCAAGCTGGTTTGGTTTGCGAAGCATTACCCTCTTGTCTAGAGGCTGCAGAGTTGGAGGCCGGTCCGTTCCTGAAATTGCGAAAGGAACGAAAATTAGACTTATTCTTGGCCTTGAAAGGCCTATCTTGTGGTAGGGCATGGCCCTTACCCCCAGTGATGTCTGAGATAATCTCTTTCAATTCTGGCCCAAAAAGGGTTTTACCCTTGAAAGGGATATTAAGCAATTTTGTCTTGGAAGATACATCCGCTGACCAAGACTTTAGCCAGAGCGCTCTGCGCGCCACAATTGCAAACCCTGAATTTTTCGCCGGCCGCTAATCTAGCTAACTGCAAAGCGGCATCTAAAATAAAGGAATTAGCTAACTTAAGTGCGTGAATTCTGTCCATAACCTCCTCATACGGAGTCTCTATACCGAGCGACTTTTCTAGTTCCTCGAACCAGAACCACTCTGCTGTAGTGACAGGAATAATGCACGAAATAGGTTGCAGGAGGTAACCTTGCTGTACAAAAATCTTTTTAAGCAAACCCTCCAATTTTTTATCCATAGGATCTTTGAAAGCACAATTATCCTCGATAGGAATAGTAGTGCGCTTGGCTAGTGTAGAAACTGCCCCCTCGACCTTAGGGACTGTCTGCCATAAGTCCTTTATGGGGTCAACCATAGGAAATAATTTCTTAAATATAGGAGGGGGGACAAAAGGTATGCCGGGCTTCTCCCACTCCTTATTCACTATGTCCACCACCCGCTTGGGTATAGGAAAAGCGTCGGGGTGCACCGGAACCTCTAGGAACTTGTCCATCTTGCACAATTTTTCTGGAATGACCAGGTTGTCACAATCATCCAGAGTAGATAGCACCTCCTTAAGCAGTGCGCGGAGATGCTCTAACTTAAATTTAAATGTCACAACATCAGGTTTTGCCTGTTGAGAAATTCTACCTGAATCAGAAATTTCCCCATCTGACAAAACCTCCCTCATGGCCACTTCAGATTGGTGTGAGGGTATGACAGAGCAATTATCATCAGCGCCCTCCTGCTCTACAGTGTTTAAAACAGAGCAATCGCGCTTTCTCTGAAAAGCAGGCATTTTGGATAAAATATTTGCTATGGTGTTATCCATTACTGCCGTCAATTGTTGCATAGTAACAAGCATTGGCGCGCTAGAAGTACTAGGGGTCTCCTGCGTGGGCAAACTGGTGTAGACACAGAAGGAGATGATGTAGAACTATGTTTACTCCCTTCATCTGATGAATCATCTTGGGCAACTTTACTATCTGTGGCAGTACTGTCCTTACTTTGTTTGGACGCTATGGCACAATTATCACACAATTTTGAAGGGGGAGACACATTGGCTTCCATACATACAGAACATAATTTATCTGAAGGCACAGACATGTTAAACAGGCTTAAACTTGTCAATAAAATACAAAAACCGTTTTAAAACAAAACCGTTACTGTCTCTTTAAATTTTAAACAGGGCACACTTTTTTACTGAATATTTGAAAAACTATGAAGGAATTGATCAAATTTAACCAAATTTTCACCACAGTGTCTTAAATGCCCAAATAAAGCAATCGATCTAGCCCATAAAAGTGTCTACCAGTTTTATAGCCCATATTAAGCCCTTTGTTCTGTTTGAGACTAAGAAAATGGCTTACCGGTCCCCATGATGTGGAAAATGACAGCCTTCCAGCATTACACAGTCTTGTTAGAAATATGGCTAGTCATACCTTAAGCAGAAAAGTCTGCCAACTGTTTCCCCCAACTGAAGTTATCTCATCTCAACAGTCCTATGTGGAAACAGCAAACAATTTTAGTTACTGCTGCTAAAATCATATTCCTCTCACAAACAGAACTCTTCATCTTTTTCTGTTTACATACCAGCACTATTTTAAAATAACAAACTCTTGATAGTAGAATAAAAAACTACAACTAATCACCACATACTCTTCACCATCTCCGTGGAGATGCTGCTTGTTCAGCGGCAAAGAGAATGACTGGGGTGGGCGGAGCCTAGGAGGGACTATATGGACAGCTTTTGCTGTGCTCTTTGCCATTTCCTGTTGGGGAAGAGAATATTCCCACAAGTTATGGATGACGCCGTGGACGGGACACACCAATGTTGGAGAAAATAGGAGTAAATTAGAAAGTTGCTTAAAATTGCATGCTCTATCTGAATCACAAAAGAAAAAATGTGGGTTCAGTGTCCCTTTAAGGAACTAATTTCTCACACATATCTTTGGAGTTTTGTTTTATTAAGGTTATAGCCAAGCTTTTTTTTTTTTTTTCCCTTAAAGATGCTCACCATCTAGAAACTGCTATATCCCATATGGATAGGTTAACACAAAGAAGGAACATTTTGTATTATTAAAAATAACTCCTTCAGGTATGTACAAGAGAAACTTAGTGCTAATGTAATGCCAACATACTAATACATTATTTAAGAACTGAATTTTAGGAAAAGTAAACTTTAAAGATAATCATGTTTTTATAAAGGAAGGTACACTAAATCTATTAACAGGACATTGAAGTCAAAATGAATCATTCAGATTTAGCTTACAATTAAAAGAATATATAGTATAACTTCTATCATAAAATATCTTAAAAAAGGAGAAAGTGCTTTTTGTGTAAGTATTAGGGATGGGCGAATGTGCAAATTTTCGAATTTCGAATGTAGAACGAATGTTATTACCGAAATTCGAATTCTAAATTCGAATGTCGATAAGAACGAATATTCTTAAAAATTCGAAAATCGAATGTTATTTACAGTTTTCGAATGTCACTTTCGAATTCGAATGTTTATAATTATATCGAATGTCTACATTCGAAATTCAAATTTTTCGAATTCGAATATAAATTCGAATTTTTCAAATTCGAATATAAATTCGTATTTTTCGAATTCGAATATTGCATAATTCAAATATTACATTTAAAAGCATTACAAATACTATTACAATCTAAATTCGAATTTTTCGAATTCGAATACACGTATTGCATAATTCGAATATTACATTTAAAGAAAAAGCATTAGAAATACTATTACAATCTAAATTCGAATTTTTCGAATTCGAATACACGTATTGCATAATTCGAATATTACATTTAAAGAAAAAGCATTAGAAATACTATTACAATCTAAATTCAAATTTTTCGAATTCGAATATTGCATAATTCGAATATTACATTTAAAGAAAAAGCATTAGAAATACTATTACAATCTAAATTCGAATTTTTCGAATTCGAATACACGTATTGCATAATTCGAATATTACATTTAAAGAAAAAGAATTAGAAATACTATTACAATCTAAATTCTAATTTTTCGAATTCGAATACACGTATTGCATAATTCGAATATTACATTTAAAGAAAAAGCATTAGAAATACTATTACAATCTAAATTCGAATTTTTCGAATTCGAATACACGTATTGCATAATTCGAATATTACATTTAAAGAAAAAGCATTAGAAATACTATTACAATCTAAATTCGAATTTTTCGAATTCGAATATTGCATAATTCGAATATTACATTTAAAGAAAAAGCATTAGAAATACTATTACAATCTAAATTCGAATTTTTCGAATTCGAATATTTTCGAATGTAATCGTAAAATTCGAAACCGAATATTCGAAAATCGAATGTTAGAATGTTATGTAAACATTCGAAATTCGATTCGAACGAACGAATGTGTTAAAATTCGTGCCGTTTTTCGAATGTTGCAAAACATTCGCCCATCCCTAGTAAGTATTAAAAGCAATCTTTTAACATGATGCTGTCAAGGCTATTTTTGCTGCTACCAAATGTTTAACATGCATTAGAAAAGTGTATAGGGAGAACCCCTAAAGTGCACCACAGATTGCAAAGAACCTTTAAATCCTTATAACAGTGGATTATACCTTTAATTTATTACGTCTCTAGCGTAGTGTTACATTATTATACTTTATTTATAAATCTTCAACATATTCCGCAGCGCTGTCCAAGGGTACAATTAATTTAGCCCCTTAAAGACCAGCACCGTACAGGGAACAGCGCTGGTCTGTAGCCCTTAAAGTGACGGTCAATTTCGATGAATTAGTGCCAGTTTTTAATAATCCTACTAAAAACAAGGGCACTTTAATTCATCAAAATTGACATTTCACTTGTTTTCTTCAAAAATTTACCTTTTAATCCTGACAGCCGCTGAAGCTCTTCCACTGCCTGTCGCAAGCCCTTTTCGCGGGTCCAAAATGACGAATCCGGCTTTCTCCAATCACGGCATTGCATCAGGCCATGATTCCCCCGGGGGGAAGCCGTGATTGGAGGAAGCCGGATTCATAATTTGTGACGTATGAAGAGGCTTCTGACGGCTGGCGGAATTGCTGGAGTGGGCTCTCAGGATTAAAAGGTAAGTATTTGTAGAAGGAAACGAGTGAAATGTCAATTTTGATGAATTAAAGTGCCCTTGTTTTTAATAGAATTATTAAAAACCGGGCACTAATTCATCGAAATTGACCTTCACTTTAAGAATGAGCTCTTTCTGTTGCAATCTTGTTGACAGCAGCAAGAATGCGCTATTTCTGCTTGCCCCATGAGTGGTGCAGTGCAGAAATAGTAGTGCAGAAGATCACTCTGTGTTCCTCCTTGCATTGGGTTGTGGTGGTTCCGACTGTTAGTGCTGTGGGAGGGCCTGAGGGTGGGATTGTTTGGAGAGGGGGAGCGAGAGGGGGAGTGAGCAAGACTGCTACACTGCAAAAAATGGTTAAATGAAGGGAGAGATCCACTACACTATAGAAAATATATGCTATCAGAGGGGAGAGTAGGGCCCTACTTAACAATCACTAGGAAGGGCAAGGTGGGGAGTGTTCTTTGGTCACTACACTACATATTTTTATTTTTTATTTTTTAATAAATAAAAAAAAAATTGTTAAAGATTTATAAAAAGTGGGTACTGGGACACAGCTGCCAGTACCTAACATGGTGGACACTAGTTGGGGGGAGAGACTACCTGCCAGTACCTAAGGTGGTGATGGTGACCACTGGGGAATGAGGGAGGGAAGACAGCTGTTTGGGAGGGATCAGGGGGGAGTGTCACCTGGGAGGGTAATCTCTACATTACAGCTAAACTTAACCTTTTAACCTTACAAGCTACCTGATTAACCCCTTCACTGCCTGAAATTTCAGAAGTGTCTGCTATTTCAGAACAAAGGGATCCCATAGAAGCTTGTATAACCATTTGTGTTATGACTGCATATGCGGTATATATATATATATATATATATATATATATATATATATATATATATATATATATATATATATATATAAATACAGGAGGTTGAAAAAAATCAGTCGTCCAGTGGTCCCGGACAACCTTGAAATTTCTTGGGACGACTTGTATCTGTTATATAAACTTTCATTTTTATAAAGATTTCTCATATTAGGTTATTACTTCTTTTTCTAATACTGCCCCACACAACAATTTTCAAAGATTAAAGTCATTGTAGAGGCTTTTGCAGTATACTCACAGTAACACTGCACTTCTCAATATTCTCAAATGATAGGGGGATATATAAGCAAAAACAATTGTGTCTATAATACATCAATAATTAATCCCCTAATCTGGTCAGTATAAAATATGCCTTGGTTGAAAAAGATGATGGTTAAAAGTTTGTCTATAGTAGAGGTGGGTTCTACACTTTAATGTCTTAGTTTTTTTTAGCAACCTTAGCTCAATGGCTGCACAGTGGAGATGGCAGAGGGAATCATTTTTACTTTTTACTTATTTATCATTCTCCCTGTCCCACTGTAGCATAGGATAAACAAAAACTACCTTGTAAAGAATTAGGGGTGCTACAGTAATAAATGTGCCGCCTCCATAGTAACAGCAAAACAATTGCGTGTAAGGGTTTGTGTGTTTTAGATAGTGAGAATATGAGAGAGTGAGAAATGTGTGTGTGAGAAAGTGAGAATATATGTGAGAGAAAAGAGTGTTTAAAAGTGTGTGAGAGTGTTTGTGTGTGAGAGAGTGTTTGTGTGTGAGAGAGTGTTTGTGTGTGAGAGAGTGTGTGTGTGTGTGTGTGAGAGTGTGTGTGTGTGTGTGTGAGAGTGTGTGTGTGTGTGTGTGTGTGAGAGTGTTTGTGTTTAAAACAGAGTCAAAATGTATTCGACATTTCAGGGACTTACAATAGCCCCTTCATCTGATGAAGGAGATATTGTAGTCCCCGAAATGTCAAATACATTTTAAGTCTAAATTTTTCCTGGAAATGCATTTTTTTGGGAGCGGTATCATTCACATCTATGCACCCAGGTAGCTGACCCAGTTGGGTGGATTCGTTTTTTGGATAAATATATATTTAAAGGGAGTGCTAGCAAAAATGCTAACAATGCCCTTTTGAGCAAGTTCTTCTCTGAATTTCCCCAGTCCTTAAAGGGACATAAAACCCAAAAAAATTCTTTCATGATTTAGATAGAAGATACAATTTTCCAATTCACATCTATTATCAAATTGTCTTCATTTTTTGTTATCCTTTGTTGAAAAGCAGTGAATTAAGCTCAGGCGTGTGCGTGTGTCTGCAGCACTATATCACAGCAGTTTTGCAACAATGTAATACATTAGCAAGAGCACTAGATGGCAGCACTATTTCCTGCCATGTAGTGCTATAGATATGTACATGCTACCTACCTAGGTATCTCTTCAACAAAGAAAAACATGAGAATAAAACAAATTTGCTAAAATAAGTAAATTGGAAACTTTTTTTTTAAATTGTATTCTCTATCTGAATAATGAAAGAAAATGTTTGGTTTTCATGTCCCTTTAAGGGGCTAAATAAAACAATGATTGAATGATTGAAAGAAAACGAGAACATTTTTTTGTAAGAGACAAGACAAAATTTGACAAACAAACATACAGGAGGAATTGAGGGCCCTATTCCTGAGGGAACTTACAATCTAGAAGAGCAGGAGGGTAAGAAACAGGAGGTGAGGACTGCAAGGGTGAGTGATGTTAATACAGAGTTAGATGAGGACAATCAATAGGTAAGTGGAATTAATTGTCACTGAGCTGGGTGGTAGGCTTCCCTGAATAAAAATGTCTTTAATGAGCATTTAAAAGAAGGCAGATTAGGGTAAAGTCTAACAGTTCCAGAGGGTAGGTGTTGTACGAGAGTCCTGCAGTCTAGCACGGGAAGAGGTGATAATTGAAGATGTGAGGATCAGGTCATTGTTGGATCTCAGTGGGCAGGCTGGAGTAAATTTGATGATGAGGATAGACAGTGGGGAGCGGCATAAGTAAGGGCTTTGTAGGTCAGGGTGAGAATTTTTAATTTAAAAAGTGTAATTAAAAAGTGTGTCCTTAAAAGAATCTGTCTCAAGTAATTCTATACAGGGAGTGCAGAATTATTAGGCAAGTTGTATTTTTGAGGATTAATTTTATTATTGAACAACAACCATGTTCTCAATGAACCAAAAAAACTCATTAATATCAAAGCTGAATATTTTTGGAAGTAGTTTTTAGTTTGTTTTTAGTTATAGCTATTTTAGGGGGATATCTGTGTGTGCAGGTGACTATTACTGTGCATAATTATTAGGCAACTTAACAAAAAACAAATATATACCCATTTCAATTATTTATTTTTACCAGTGAAACCAATATAACATCTCAACATTCACAAATATACATTTCTGACATTCAAAAACAAAACAAAAACAAATCAGTGACCAATATAGCCACCTTTCTTTGCAAGGACACTCAAAAGCCTGCCATCCATGGAATCTGTCAGTGTTTTGATCTGTTCACCATCAACATTGCGTGCAGCAGCAACCACAGCCTCCCAGACACTGTTCAGAGAGGTGTACTGTTTTCCCTCCTTGTAAATCTCACATTTGATGATGGACCACAGGTTCTCAACGGGGTTCAGATCAGGTGAACAAGGAGGCCATGTCATTAGATTTTCTTCTTTTATACCCTTTCTTGCCAGCCACGCTGTGGAATACTTGGACGCATGTGATGGAGCATTGTCCTGCATGAAAATCATGTTTTTCTTGAAGGATGCAGACTTCTTCCTGTACCACTGCTTGAAGAAGGTGTCTTCCAGAAACTGGCAGTAGGACTGGGAGTTGAGCTTGACTCCATCCTCAACCCGAAAAGGCCCCACAAGCTCATCTTTGATGATACCAGCCCAAACCAGTACTCCACCTCCACCTTGCTGGCGTCTGAGTCGGACTGGAGCTCTCTGCCCTTTACCAATCCAGCCACGGGCCCATCCATCTGGCCCATCAAGACTCACTCTCATTTCATCAGTCCATAAAACCTTAGAAAAATCAGTCTTGAGATATTTCTTGGCCCAGTCTTGACGTTTCAGCTTGTGTGTCTTGTTCAGTGGTGGTCGTCTTTCAGCCTTTCTTACCTTGGCCATGTCTCTGAGTATTGCACACCTTGTGCTTTTGGGCACTCCAGTGATGTTGCAGCTCTGAAATATGTCCAAACTGGTGGCACGTGGCATCTTGGCAGCTGCACGCTTGACTTTTCTCAGTTCATGGGCAGTTATTTTGCGCCTTGGTTTTTCCACACGCTTCTTGCGACCCTGTTGACTATTTTGAATGAAACGCTTGATTGTTCGATGATCACGCTTCAGAAGCTTTGCAATTTTAAGAGTGCTGCATCCCTCTGCAAGATATCTCACTATTTTTTACTTTTCTGAGCCTGTCAAGTCCTTCTTTTGACCCATTTTGCCAAAGGAAAGGAAGTTGCCTAATAATTATGCACACCTGATATAGGGTGTTGATGTCATTAGACCACACCCCTTCTCATTACAGAGATGCACATCACCTAATATGCTTAATTGGTAGTAGGCTTTCAAGCCTATACAGCTTGGAGTAAGACAACATGCATAAAGAGGATGATGTAGTCAAAATACTAATTTGCCTAATAATTCTGCACTCCCTGTATTTCCACTCTGGGAAATCACATAAACAATCCCCACACACAGATGGCCATACTTTACATCAAAAAGACACAGTGGAGTTTATATAAAATGGGAGCTGACTTTAAAGTGACACTGAACCCAAATTTTGTCTTTCGCGATTCAGAAAGAGCATATAATTTTAAGCAACTTTCTAATTTACTCTTATTATCACTTTTCTTTGTTCTCTTGCTATCTTTATTTGAAAAAGAAAGTCCAGAACCTTGGACAGCACTTGTTTATTGGTGGATAAATTTATTCACCAATTAGCAAGAAAAACCCAGGTTCACCAAAAATGGACCGGCATCTAAACTTACATTCTTGCTTTTCAAATAAAGAACATTTGCTAATACGAGTAAATTAGAAAGTTGTCTAAAATTGCATGCTCTGATTCACAAAAGAAAAAAATTGGGTTCAGCGTCCCTTTAAATGGGAGAAATAATTATCTATCACACTATCAGATAATCAATGGAGATATATATTTAATACGACTAAAAAATCCACTCTCTCATTAGTCATAGCAGAACTGAATTTTAAGATACTCTCCTGATGTTTTCTCATGCCTCACAGACTCCGTAGTATATTCCCTAACACGTCCTCGTTATGTTGGAGGCGTTGCGGGGAGGTGAGCACAATGTCGCACATATGGTGGTCATGTCCTCTCTGCTGAAATCCTTCTGGGAGGATATCTCTCTTACTCGCGCCATAATCCTTCTAAACCAATTGCCTAAAATCATGTCTGTACCGGAAAAAAGTACTCCTATATATGCTAAATTGCGCTAAACGACTAATACCCTGCCTATGGAAGAAAACTCAAACACCCACCCTCAATATATGGCTCAAAGAAATGAACCACATTCTATCTCTAGAAAAAAATCCATTACAGCTATATGGGGAAAGCAGACTAAATCCTAGACATCATATTAATTTGGGAACAGAGAACACCCCCCCCCCCACTTCAATAGAAAGTAGGTTCATTGACATCTCACACAAAACTGATGTGACTAACAAGCGATTTAATTCTCACATACGTATTTGGTGGCTTATTTTATTCTATTTAACTTACAGGTGAAATTATTTCTTGTTATTGTTTTACTTCAATATCTAATATTTAAAGAAATTGTATTACACGCAATGTCTTATGTACGAGCTATGTAACATAACCTTCCACCGTATACCAAGCAAGATACCAAAGGACTATTCACCTGACGAAAAGCCTAAAGCCTTTACGTACTGGAAGATATGACAGATATTTCATGTGATACTCTTTTGTTTATTCTCCTTTTGTTTTGAATGTTATTCTGTTTTCATACAAAAAAAACTTTAATAAAAAATTTAATTAAAAAAAAAAAAATGGGAGCTGACTTATTTTAACAAGCAAACCTCCCTATGCTATGATTAGCACCAGTATATATTTCTCTCTTATCTGGTGTCTTCTCTCTGTATGTGGAAGATGTCTCTGTGGTGGGTGGCTAACCCAGAACTTCAGAATAAAACAAACTTGCGGTTTCAAGGAGGTGTGTCCTGAATCATTTTACTAAACCAAATCAGCTTCAAGTCTCTCTGATCCTTTCCAAGCAAGCATACTGAGGTAGTATACATAGTACCATACACGTTTAACAGGTTCCTTTGCCCCTAAATATATGATAAATCTTTTCTAAATATCCAAAAACATATTTTTATCATTTATTTTTAACTTAGAAATTCCACTTCATAAGATGCCATGTTTTTTTTTTTAATTTTATTTATAATTTTAATGAGCTGCAAGCTATTAAGCCAGCTCAAATGTGACCAATACCCCAAAAGATTTTAGAAAGCTTGCACTGAGGAGCTGCTGCACATGCGTGGTAGCTTCAGTAACACTGTCACAGGAATGTAATCATTAAGCATGCCCTGAAATCAAGAGCCAATCACTCACTACTAAACTCAAAAGGACCACTAAAAACAGTAGAATACCATAATCAATAAATGCATAACAAAAAGAAAATGTTGGAATTTCAAATGAGTAGCAGGTGACATTTTTCCTTATTAATGCATTATGTGACAGCAATCAGCCAATCACTAAATGCATATACGCATATCCTGTGAATCTTGCACTTGCTCAGTAGGAGCTGATGCCTTAAAAAGTGTTAATATAAAAAAATGCGCATATTTAGATAATGAATAAGTGAATTGGATAGTTATTTAGATAGGACTAACAATTTTAAACATTTATGACTTAACTGTCCCATTAAAAATTAAAAAAAAAAAAATTAAAAGAAAAGTTGATGCAATGGGAGCAGACAGGGGCACCTCTGAAAGAAATATTCAAGGTAAAAATAAACGATAAAAATAAATGATATAAAACAGCTATCCCATATTTATGATGGTTCGCAAATTTAAAAAACATAAATTATGCTTACCTAATAATTTTCTTTTCTTCTGATGGAAAGAGTCCACAGCTGCATTCATTACTTTTGGGAAATAAGAACCTGGCCACCAGGAGGAGGCAAAGACACCCCAGCCAAAGGCTTAAATACTCCTCCCACTCCCCTTATCCCCCAGTCATTCTGCCGAGGAACAATGAACAGTAGAAGAAATATCAGGGTGAAAGGTGCCAGAAGAAAAAAATAAGGACGCCCCCACATACAAATTACGGGTGAGGAGCTGTGGACTCTTTCCATCAGAAGAAAAGAAAATTATCAGGTAAGCATAATTTATGTTTTTCTTCTCAAATGGAAAGAGTCCACAGCTGCATTCATTACTTTTGGGAAAACAATACCCAAGCTATAGAGGACACTGAATGCCAAGACGGGAGGGTACAAAAGGCGGCCCATTCTGAGGGCAACAAGCCTGAAACCACTGCCCACAAAAAAAAAACCAGCTTCGTCCGAAGCCGAGAAAACTTTGAAATGAAAACCCAGAGGACACTGACCAGCAGGTAATCCAGAGCCTAACTAGAGACTGCAAAATCAGACACAACTGAGCCAACAGGCCTCCAGGAGACACCATCATCCAACAGTCAATCCCTCCCCACTCACCCCTCACTAAAGAAGGGAAAACCAGCCCAAACTACCAAAAGGAGAGGACCAGGAAGAACCGAAGGAAAAGGTCACAAGATCCATAAAAGGAACCCCCCCCCAGAGCGAGCCCAGCTCACAAGGGCCCAAATGGGTCCCGACAGACAAGGGGAGACTACGTTGAGACCAGGGAAACTGGAGGTATAGGACCGGGCATAGAAACAGAGAAAACTTTCTCTCAAAACGTCGTGCAAAAGCACCAAAGACAACAGAAGACGGAGTCCTCACATAGTCCTGAACTTGGAACACTGAAGTATTCCGCTACAAAAAAAACGTGTAACAGACTCAGATGAAAAACCTTGAGTCAAGAACATGCACCCATCCTCAGGATGACACAGGGAATACTTGCTGAGAGCAAAAGCGGACAGCAAAAGAACAGTTTGCAAAAGACAACTCCCAAACAGAGGGCACCCTCTAGGCAATCCAAGCCGCTAGACCTACCCACAGGTCTTCCAAAAAAGGGGGAATCATAACCTCCACGAGGTCCCCCAAGAAAGAGAAGTGACACCCAGAACCCAAGGTGGAGCAATCCTAGACCCTCTGCTTATAAGCTTAGGGAGCCAGCTAGCTACTATGCCCACCTAGATCCTGAAGATAACAATGTCTCTCAGAACCCACTCCCAGCCGGGCCAGCTCCAGCAACAGCAGGTCTGAAACAGGGGAACAGAAGAACCCCAAAACCAGTTTAAAAACAAGTGAAGGAATGGCCACAGCCAATTCAACAGAGCACAGGTGCAACATGACTGCTTAGAACAGACAACAGGGCCGTAGACCCAAAAGATTTAGCAAAAAGGTCCAACTTAGTCTTGACACAGAGCCAAAAAGACTCCAAATGGAACGTAACCCTGAGAGGAAATCCCTCTCAGCTAGGGAAACTCACAGGTCCCAACTCCTGAACCAGGAGAAGCCTTAAACAAGGACCATATCTCCATAAAAAGGAGACTAAGCTCTCCCACAAGAAGGGGAAAGGGCTAACAGGCAGCACCTTCCAGAAGCCACAGGTTAAAGGAGAGATCAATCCCCATTGAAAGTGATTCCCCTAAAAACTAGCCTGCTAACATGCAACCAATTGCCAGGGTGCCAGGAATCAGACTGAGACGAGAAGTGCAAAAATAATCACAACTTTATTAATAACAAAAAATAATAAAAAGTCCCCAAGTCAAAGTCAGAGCTGGAAGTCAAACGAGCCGAGTCATGAGCCAAAGCGAGTAGTCAGGCAAGCCGGAATCAGGAACAAGGAGAACAGCAGAGTCAGGAACAAGCCAGGGATCAGGAACCAGGAGGGACGTCAGACAGCCAGGTAATACACAGGAACTGGAACTCACAAACAGGTCTGAGACAACGCAAGGGCAAAGCATACTGAACAGGGGCCCTTTAAATAATAAGTGATGACATCACAATTCTGAGACTGCAACCTGTCTCACACGGATGATATACACCAGTCTGGCCATAAGAGGGCGTGCAGGAAATGAGCAGCATCACACACTCTGCACCAGACTCAGCAAGGGAGGTGAGTAAAATGGCTGCCAGCAGCATGGTTGTCAACAGAGATAGGACGGGGACGAGGCAACAGAGTGGTAAACCGATTACAAACCAATGGTTTCAAGAGGGAGACATGAAAAACATTGGAGATGCACATTGCAGGAGGAAGGTCAAAAGCATAGGCCACAGGATTGACCCGTTGGAGTATTCGAAAATGACCAACATAACAGGGAGCCAGTTTATTGAAGGCACACAAAGGTTCAAGTTGCGGGAGGACAGCCAAACCCTCTCACCAACCTAGTAGGAAGGCGCGGGCAGACGCCTACGATCAGCGTGGAAATTTTGGAGCTGCATAGAACGATGAAGGCAATCTTGAATCTGCACCCACGTGGAACGGAGTTGCCGGAGATGCTCCTCCAAAGCCGGAATACCCTGAGACATAAATGAATCAGGCAACAAGGGTAGTTGAAACCCATAATTTGCCATGAACGGGGATAACTGGGAGGAAGCATTAATAGCACTATTACGAGCAAACTCCGCCCAAGGTAACAGTTCAGACCAATTATTGTGGTGACCTGAGACATAGCAACGGAGGAACTGTTCCAGAGCTTGATTAGAGGAGAAGGAAAGCTGGATCCCCATTTGAGCACAAAAGGAACGCCAAAATCTGGAGACAAACTGACTACCCCGGTCCAACACTATCTCCTTTGGTAACCCATGTAAACGGAAGACCTCCCGGGTAAAAATTGAAGCAAGCTCCTGAGCGGTAGGCAGCTTCTTCAAGGGAATGCAATGTGACATTTTAGAAAAACGGTCAACCACCATAAGGATAACAGTATTGCCACTGGAAACAGGGAGCTCGACAATGAAGTCCATAGAAAGATGTGTCCAAGGACGCTCACCATTAGCAATAGGTTGAAGAAGACCCACAGGAAGACGTCCAGGAGTCTTATTCTGTGCACAAACTGAGCAGGAGGCAACATATGCAGCAACATCAGAACGAAGACCTGGCCACCAGAATTGTCGAGTGACAGACCAAATCATTTGGTTCTTGCCCGGGTGACCTGCGGCTTTAGGATAGTGGTAAGTGTGCAAAAGTTTAGTTCGAAGATTCACAGGAACAAAACACTTACCACTAAGTTAACAACAGCACAGATAAAAGAATTAGTAACCCAGAAGGCCGTAATTCTTTCCTGAAAAATGTCAAGGTAACCCTCCACCTCGATCATTTTCATGAAGGAGACGCAGCAAAAGGTAGCCGCTCCAGCAACTGCGGCGACAAGTGCCGCCAGTAAAAGCAGATATACCATAGGTTGAAACATCCCCTTTTATAGAGTTTCCATCCTTATATCCAGCGGTTCAATGAATGACAAACTATCCTCACACGGGCTAGTATTACGTGTGGCAAGCATAAAAATAGCGCTGACCACATAGGGATGGGAAAAAAGAAAATCCACCCTCATAGAGAGCCCGGAACCAGGATCCTTAAAAGGCAGACGGGAAGAGGAATCTAATCCTGTCCCACTCGTCCTAAAAAATGTTTGCCATCAAATTTAGGACCCAGTGGTTCATCTGGCAGCTCTGCCTTTGGACCTCTAATCTAGTCAAAACCTCCTTTAGTAGAAAGCGTAAATGTTCTGTCCTAAATCTAAAAACTGGATCCTCCACAGGCAGAGTATTATAGGCAGCAGACTCCAACCCTGAAAGTTAATACTCTTGTAGTTTCAGAGAGAACCTCATCCTCAGATAACTGATCAGATATATCCGACAATTTACATGATGCCACCTGGGCAGGAGTGCAAGATTTAACCATTCGCTTGCACTTAGCAGTGCAATGGAAAGCACTAATGGCCGCAGACACCGCCGTATGAAACTGCGCAGTAACGTCTGGTGAAAAAAAAGCCCCCTCCAGATGGAGGATTAACAGTGCAATGGGAAGCTGCATGTGTATAAAAAGATGCATGTAGGGTGTGCACCTCACTGGACGAGGACTCCTCGGAGGTGGGCAGCTCAGTGGTATCAAACATGTCAACCTTATTTTATATAATCCCCTTATCAAAAGGCATATGGAACATAATTGAGAGGGCAGATATTCCAGAGCTCCCTCACAATATAAACAGGCATTGCTCTTTGAAATAGAGGGAGAACCCTCTAATGAATCAGAATCCTCCATAGCTAAAGTACGATATGCGGAGGACTACAGAAAAAAAAATAAATGCACCTTTATACCCCCAATGGCTGGGGCACTCACCACCTCCTATGACCCAGACAGAACAGAGATAAACTCCTCTCCGGTAGTAACTCAGTCAAGAGAAAGGAAATGGAAGCCTCGACCATTCCGGTCATATGGTGCGCAATGCAGGACCGTCCCTATGAGAAAAAGCGTTCCAAGCTTTTAAGCTGCGCAACCTTTAAAGTGAAAGTGAAACCTGTATGTTCCATCTCAGCCTATGAGCCCATAAACATCTTACTCATAAAGCAGAATAAAATCAAATAAAGCATATATGATTAAAACCAACTGTTCATAATCCCCCTCAGGAGATGTTAACCCTTGATTCCATATAGATAAAAGGAGCCACACTGTGACCCTGTCTTCTAGCGTTTGCAATATGTGTAAACATTGAAACAATCTTACCGGAATCCATGCTGTGGAACAGAAACACAGCCTCTTGAGTGTGACAGTCTTGTAGCATCGCTCCTGACATCGACTTGAACGAGAAAAATCAGGCAATGAAACTCTTCAACACTGATTGCTAAGGAACTGTTAATCTGAGTCTGGATGGGTTCGCAGAATAGACTCTACCTGCATCTCCAGACTCTAACTTTTGTCAATGCTCTCACTGAGAGGCTGACAAGACTACTTAAAACTCCAGTCCCATCTCGAACGGCAGATACCCTTCCCAAGGAACTATTCCAAAATCTTCTGACACTTCTCTGCCAACCTCCTGTGACAAAAGGCAAAGAATGACTGGGGAATGAGGGAAGTGGGGGAGGTATTTAACCCTTTAGCTAGGGTGTCTTTGCCTCCTCCTTGTGGCCAGGTTCAGTATTTCCCACAAGTAAGGAATGCAGCTGTGGACTCTCCCCGTATTAAGAAGGAAATAGATATTTTAAAATTGAGTCAACATTTCGTTTGTGTTTTCATTGCTCTTAGATTCCATTTACCTTTGGATTTTATTTCCACTTTTGCATTTTAATGACCTGCGCCAATTGTGTTTACAGAACAGACAGACCTGCCTAATTACATTATTTGTTTTACAATCAAGCTGAAGCCCATAGCTCTTACCTTAGGTATATCTGCCTCGGACTGCTGTTTCTTGGGACTGTCTTTACAATGAACATTTGAAGTGTTGTCCTTAACAGACGGAGAGTCGTTTTTTTCACCCTGGAGATTCAGGTTGATGTTGTCTGTGCAGACAGGCTGATCAATATTATTTGAGTTCCAACTGCAATGAATAGCTGTAGGAGACATACACAGAAAGAAAAAATGAACTTTTTTTTGGAAAAAGAACAAGTTCTGCAATTTAAATGAAATCACAATCTGTTTTGTAATGCTCATTTTTTCCATTGATGATGAAATTCTAATTCAGATTGGTTAGTCACATAATATATTCAGATTAACAGGACAGTATGATAAGGTGGTTCCTAAAGATTGCTTTAAAATTATCATGAATTTGTGTCCACATTTAGTATTTGATGTTTAGATATAGACCAGGTGTTAAGGATGGGCCTGTTTGACCTAAGAGGATATTAGAGTTTGACAAGCATTGCTTAAAGGGACATTAAAATGATGATAAAACAGGATTTTTGTGAAGACATATTAAATTCACTGAGTTTTTAGAAGGTGCTACCATAGTACGGCCAATCACAAGCTGTGCTGTTATGTTCTCTGTACTGAAAAAAAGAAGAAGAAGAATGTATTTCAGCTCCTCCAGTGGGTGGTACAGCTCGTCATTGGCTTACCACCTGTAGCAATGCCTTTGGGGGGAAAATGCACACAGGGTGGTTGGTGGGGTGAGTAATACAGGAACTATTAGGATCTAAATTATATTTATTTGCCGGTTGGGAAAAAAAATTTCTGGGCCAGATATACACTGCTGTTATTCAAAAATGCAATATGCTTTCATTAAATATTTTGCCCACTTTTCCTATAATTTAGCTCTAAAATATAATTTTTTGGGGTGATTCCAACGCCCAGAGAAACTGGAGTGCAATCTGCATGATCCAGAACACTTGATCCAGATTGCTTGATTAGGAAAGAGCTCAGTTATATTTGCCAAGTTTTTCAAGGGTTATGTCTATGAACTTCTAAGTTCTGCTAACAAAATAACAGTTGCTGGTATGGGTATAGAAATACCTTAAAAGGACACTGAACCCAAATTTTTCTTTTGTGATTTAGATAGAGCATGCAATTTTAAGCAACTTTTTAATTTACTCATCATTTTTTCTTCAAAAAGAAGACTGTACGGCCCATTTTTGGTGAACAACCTGGGTGTTCTTGCTGATTGGTGGATAAATTCACCCACCAATAAACAAGTGCTGTCCAGTGTCCGAACCAAAAATTGGCTAAGTCTCCTTAGCTTAGATACCTTCTTTTTCAAATAAAGATAGCAAGAGAACGAAGAAAAATTCATAATAGGAGTAAATTAGAAAGTTGCTTAAAATTGCATGCTCTATCTGAATCACGAAAAAAAAAAAAAATGGGTTTAGTGTCCCTTTAATGTTGCTTTAAACCCATTTTAATTTGGCTTCTTCATTTGTCTTTGGGTTGCGCTCAGGAGATTAATTCTGGCAACATCAGATGTTACTGCTGTAGAAATTGGGTTTGGAATAATGTCTTCCCTCCCACATTAATCTTGTAAAGGATATGAATGTTACAGATCCAGAGCAGATGGTAAACAGGAAACTGTTCTACTTGTCATATACCTTTAGGAAAAGCACGGATATCTCAGCCTAGGAGACATACTACTTTATTTAGTTGCACACTTAGCTGAGATAAGCATGTGAATATAAAGGCACTAACTTTCAAAAACGGTATTACAAAAAGCAGCATTTCATTTAACCCCATGCTGAGCTATTTACACATCTGTTCTGAAGCCATTTTAGTTCTTTATACTTATTGTATTTAAACATCAATTTCAATATTTCATTCTTTAGTGAGTTACCCTCACAAATTATATGTTGTTATGATTTCTTTTTAAGCAGACCCAGCACTTTTTATAAAATAACTTTAGTTTGCAGAAATACTCATAACAGCATCGGGGTCCTTTATCTTAATATTTCAAACACACTTCCCATTTAGGATCAGTTCACCTCCCCAAAATATAAGATTTAGGATCATTACTAGCACTTGAAAATTAGAGCTTAACATTATTTTTTCACGTTGCACCACCTTGCTAACTATGCTAAATAAGGGCCAGATTACGAGTGGAGCAAAAAATTGTGCTTTCGCAAGCTCGATATTTGAGCTCCACTCGTAATTGCGTGCCCTGGTATGTGCAGTGGCCTGCAATAGAGCCTGCTTCCATAGGCTTCAATGGGAGGCTAGTTATAATGCCATCAGACACGGCATAACAACCTAGCGCAGCGAAGAGGGTAAGTTGAGCAGCAAATCTAAATATATATGTACTAAGCGATAAGCCTGCCCAGAGGGCAGTCTATGTTTTAAAAATCCAAACCCCCAAGCTAATTTTATTTAAAATAAAAAAATGTAAAATTACAGAAAAAAATAAACAAAGCTATCCAAAATAAAAAAAAATTAAACCTAAACTAATACCCCTATACAAATAAAAAATCCCCCCAAAATAAAAACACCCCCAAATCTAATGCTAAACTACCAATAGCTCTTAAAAGGGCCTTTTGTAGGGCATTGCCCTAAGTTAAACAGCTCTTTTACTTACAAAAATTACCAATTACTCCCTAACAGTAAAACCCCCACCAACCAAGCCCCCAAAAATAAAAAACCTTACACTAAAAAAATCTAAAACCCATTGCCCCTAAAGGGGCATTTGTATGGGCATTGCCCTTAAAAGGATACTCAGCTCTTTTACTGCCCGTAAAAGGGCAATCAGCTCTTTTACAGCCCATTAAATCCCTAATCTTAAAAAATAAAAAATCCTAAATCTAAGCCCAAAATAGGTACTCACCATTCCTGAAGTCCAGTAGGGAAGGTCTTCTTCCAGATGGCTCCGTCATCTTCTATCTTCATCCTGAGTGAAGGCGGTGCGGAGCGGTCTTCCCAGATGCTCGGATCTGGAGCGGCGGCCCTCAGTGGCAGTCTTTAGTGGCAGCAATCCTCTGCAAGGTACCGCATTCAAATTGGGGTAACTTGCATTCCTATTGGCTGAAATTTTGTAATCAGTCAATAGGATTAGAGCTACTGAAAACCTATTGGCTGTTCAAAACAGCCAATAAGATTTCAGTAGCTCTCATCCTATTGGCTAATTTCAAAATATCAGCCAATAGGAATGCAAGGTACCCCAATAAATACGGGGTACCTTGCATTCAATCTTCAGTGTGCGACGGACGATCACATGAAGAGGAGCCTCCACGCCACTGAGAATCGCCGCTGCTGAGTATCCGTGAATCGGGGAAGCCAGCTCCGCACCTCCGCTCTGGATCAAGATAGAAGATGATGGAGCCGCCTGGAAGAAGACCTTCTCTGCCGGACTTCAGGAACGGTGAGTACCTATTTGGGGCTTGGTTTTAGGATTTTCTTTTTATTTTTTTATTTTTTTTTTAATATTAGGGATTTAATGGACTGTAAAAGAGCTGAATGCCCTTTTAAGGGCAGTAAAAGAGCTGAATGCCCTTTTAAGGGCAATGCCCATACAAATGCCAATTTAGGGGCAATGGGTAGTTTAGGTTTTTTAGTGTTAGGTTTTCTTTCTAATGACACGGTGAGTCCACGAATCATCATTAATTACTGTTGGGAATATCACTCCTGGCAAGCAGGAGGAGGCAAGGAGCACCACAGCAAAGCTGTTAAGTATCACTTCCCTACACACAATCCCCAGTCATTCTCTTTGCCTGCGGTGCAAGGAGTAGGTGAATTTTCGGTGTCTGATTCTACAATCAAGATTTTATTATTTTAAAGCAGAGTAGGTTTGCTCTGATCTTTCCTAGGGTCTAGCCTTAGCCAACGTCAGTCTCTTCAGTAGGGCAGTGGTGGTTTTTAAGCAATTGAGAACTTGTGGGGTACAATCCCCTCTGCGTTTTCCCAAACAGTTTTGCTGCCCTATTCAGATAGCCTGAGTAAGCTTACTCAGTCTTTCTTTTTTCCATAGGTCCATGTAAGGGGTGGCACCCTCTCAAACCAAATGAGCTGTCCTCCTTCCGGACAGATGAACAGTCAGGTAAGTGCCAAGTATATATTTTTTTTTAATTTAAGGGAAACGTTGGCACTTAAGCAGTTAATTCTGCAGGGGGACGTGTATCATTGACCCTATAGGGTAATTACATGGCAGACAGCAGGCACTGTGAACTATGGGGAGTGTTTTTACTTTCGGGTCAGTTTGTCCTTAGCTCTGGTCGTTATCCAGTTCAGGACTTTAGGAGAGTGTGCCGTTTTTAGCTTAAATGTTGTATCGGTCAATCTTTTTTCTGTTTTTTGCGGTCTTAATGGCCACTGGGGCCGCCCCTGATTACGGAGAGGCGGTTTCCTTTGAAGTCGTCAGCCAGTTTGGTGTGCTTCTGCCTGAGAGGGAAGATTTTACTTCCTGTGTACTGAGCGGATACGCAGTTGCAGTGGCTCTGCTCTAGTGCGATTTCAGCCGTTTATCTGTGGTGTACAGCGTGACAAACGGATTGATTGCTTTGGAGTCTCCTCTGTCGGCAGGACAGGTAGGTACCTCAGCAGGAAGCTGAGGTGTAGTGGGTGCCTGGGGGGGTTAAAGATTATATTGCTCTTTTAGAATTTTATTTTTTTACTAAATTTAATTTAAAGGGGCAGTAACTTTTTTTCCCTATAAAGTAAAATGAAAGCTGTCCTCTGTTTTGTTATACTTTTTGGGCCTAAAGGTGGATCAAGAGGCCTTGTAGAGTGTCAAATGTGGTTTGTGTTTTAAATCCCAGGTGGAACCTCCAGTGTCGTTCTGTTCTTCATGTATTAAAAGAACTTTATGTTTCAGAGATAGGCCTCTAGTTATCAAGTTCCGTAAGGAGCTTGATGGCCCCTGTTTCTGGCGAGTTTTCAGACTTGCCAGAAACAGCAGTTATGAAGCAGCGGTCACAAAGACCGCTGCTCCATAACCTGTCCGCCTGCTCTAAGCAGGTGGACAGACATCGCCGGAAATCAACCCGATCGAGTACGATCGGGTTGATTGACACCCCCTGCTGGCGGCCTATTGGCCGCGACTCTGCAGGGGGTGGCGTTGCACCAGCAGTTCTTGTGAGCTGCTGGTGCAATGCTGAATACGGCGAGCGTATTGCTCGCCGTATTCAGCGAGGTCTGTCGGACCTTATCCGCACTGTCGGATCAGGTCCGACAGACCTTGATAACTTGGGGCCATAGACTTTTAGAAACTGAGCCATCGTTGTCTAAGGTGAATGCTGTTCAGTTGTCTCCTGTATCAGATATGCCAAAGCTTTCTCCTCAAGCGTCCCAAGCGCTTTCATCTACACATGCAGTGTCCTGCGTTTCCTTTCATGCTCCGGTAGGAAATTCTTTGCAAGACATTGCGGCCCAGGTATCCTCTGCGGTATTTGAGGCGCAGTCTGCTTTTCCCTTGCTGCAGGGAAAGCGCAAAAGGAAATTTAAAGAATCAGTGAGTAAGGTTTCTGATCAAGTTGTGGCTACTCAAAGTGCTTCTTCTCAGAAATCTGAGGAGGAAGACACTTTGGTAGCGTCTGAGGGTGAAATCTCAGATTCAGACAGTATAATTCCTTCTTCTGATGCTGAAGTTGTATCCTTCAGATTTAAGCTGGAACACCTCTGTCTGTTACTTAAGGAGGTTTTGGCTACTTTGGACGACTCCAATATGACTATTGTAGTCAACCCTAAGAAATCTAAGTATTTTGATGTTCCCTCCGTGGTGGAGGTATTCCCTGTGCCAGATTGTGCTACAGAGATTATTGCACGGGAGTGGGAGAGACCTGGAATTCATTTTTCTCCATCTCCAATTTTCAAGAAAATGTTTACAATAGCTGACTCCATTAAGGAGTCTTGGCAGATGATTCCTAAGGTGGAAGAGGCAATCTATACCTTGGCTAAGAGAACCACTATCCCTATAGAGGATAGCTGTTCTTTTAAGGATCAAATTGATAAGAAGTTGGAGGCATTGTTAAAAAAGATGTATGTTCACCAGGGTCTCCAATGGCAGTGTATTGCTACTGTCACCAGCGTGACAGCCTACTGGTTTGATGCTTTATCTGATTCTATTCAGACAGATACTCCTCTTAAGATCCAGGACAGGATTAAGGCTCTTAAGTTAGCCAATTCCTTTATCATGGATGCTTCCTTACAAGTCATTAAGCTGGGAGCAAAAAATTCTGGTTTTGCGGTGCTAGCTCGCAGAGCCTTATGGTTGAAGTCCAAGCTCTTAGCGATTCCTTACAAGGGTAAGACCTTGTTTGGGCCTGGTTTGGCTGAAATAATTTCTGATATTACAGGAGGAAAGGGATCCTTTCTCCCTCAGGATAAGAAGAATAAGCAGAAAGGATGCCAGAGTAATTTTTGTTCCTTTCGTAACTTTAGAGGTAAACCCTCCCCTCCTTCCTCGAAGCAGGAACAATCCAAGTCTTCCTGGAAGCCTAGTCAGTCTTGGAACAAGGGGAAGCAGTCTAAGAAGCATGCAGCTGATTCCAAGTCCGCATGAAGGGTCGGCCCCCGATCGGGGAGCGGATCCAGAAGGGGGCAGACTTTCTCAATTCGCTCAAGCCTGGATACAAGATGTTCGGGATCCCTGGGCGGTGGACATCGTATCCCAGGGGTACAAAATAGAATTCAAGACTTTCCCTCCAAGAGGCAGGTTCCTCCTCTCAAGATTATCTGTAGACCAGATAAAGAGAGAGGAGTTCTTAAATTGTGTCAAGGACCTTTCCGCCCTGGGAGTAATAGTTCCAGTTCCTCTACAGGAACAGGGTCTGGGATATTACTCAAATCTGTTTGTGGTTCCCAAAAAAGAGGGATTTTAGACCTGAAGTGTCTAAACAAGTTCCTCAGAGTACCGTCCTTCAAGATGGAAACTATACGTTCCATTCTTCCCTTAGTCCAAGAGGGTCAGTTCATGACAGCAATAGACCTAAAGGATGCGCACCTTCATGTTCCCATTCACAAGGATCATCACAAGTATCTGAGATTTGCATTCTTGGACAATCATTTTCAGTTTGTGGCTCTTCCATTTGGCTTTGCCACAGCTCCCAGAATTTTTTCAAAGGTTCTGGGCGCCCTATTGGCAGTGATCCGGTCTCAGGGCATTGCAGTGGCATCATATCTGGATGACATTCTAGTTCAAGCGCCGTCTTTTCAACAAGCAATCTCTCATATGGAGACCTTGTTGTCTTTTCTTTGCTCCCACGGAATGAAGGTGAATCTGGGAAAAAGTTATTTGGTTCCAGCTACAAGGGTAGTGGTTCTTGAGGACCATAATAGATTCTCTATTGATGAAAATATTTCTAACAGAGGCCGTCAGTGGCTCAATGTATGGAGGTAATTGCTCTGATGGTAGCCTCCATGGACATCATACCGTTCGCTCGGTTCCATCTCAGAACTCTGCAGTTATGCATGGTAAGACAATGGAACGGGGACTATGCGGATCTGTCTCCGCGAATAGATCTGGATCAGGCAACAAGACTCTCTTCAGTGGTATATATATATATATATATATATATATATATCAATTAGCCGGTGGTCCAGCACTCCAACCAATACAGTGTATTCAAAACCTGGGTGCAATCCTCAATATTGTGTGTCACAATAGTCGACATTTCGACCCCTATTCGGGCCTTCTTCAAGACAAATATTATGTCAAATCGGCAATGAAGCCGTACTCCTAGTTCAAAGGGCTATGATAGCCTCAGGCTATCCCATACATTTATAATACACCAGGTACTAAAAGGAAGATCATTTAGAGATTCATTATATTTAATGGTCCTCTCAAATTACTTGATTACAAGAATGGACTTAGAATTTACCAATCCCCCTGAGTATATACGAGTAACTCGGTTCTTCCTCTGTGCATGCCAGTATGTATGTTCCTTCACATTTGAGCGGAAAGCATCACACTGTTAATTCGCTGGCCTATCTTGTGCATGCTACTATTGTTTTTGGCTCCAGTGGTTAAAAGAAAGGATTGCGACTTAAATGTGATATACCCAGAGTTATTGGTGAGCTCCTAGTCCATTTCTTGCAATTGGGTGATGCGAAAGGATCAATGAGAATAATGAATATCTGGATATTGTGCTGAATAAACTTTTTAGATGCATAGTTTATAACTGCTTGGGTTTACTAACATTCTGGAGTTGAATAAGAATTAATGATGATATCAATTAACAGTATGGCATTTTAAGAGACATTGTCAGATGGACAAGATATATTTAACACTAATAATGAACTGAAAATTCAGTAAATATTTCTCAAGATGGTACTTAGTCTAATTTTTAAAGCAGCTTGAGTATGTTTGGACTTTTAAGAATTATCTATTAAATCGACTTTTTTCTGATAAATTTTTCTTGAACTATTTAGCAATATGTTTGTGTGGCACAATTAGTGAACAAAAAGTATATATAATATATAATATGATTAATATGATGGAAAATATGTCTGGTTGTTCTTTTTGGTAATATTATAATTTGAATTACACCATCACCCATTATGATATTTGTAAAAACATGGGTGATGAGAACTAGGTAATCTATTAATCCTGTGGTGCAATGTATTATATATATATATATATATATATATATATATATATATATATATATATATATATATATATATATATATATATATATTCACACATACAGTATCCCACAAAAGTGAGTACACCCCTCATATTTTTGTAAATATTTTGTGCAGAATAAACTATTTTCAAGCATGGAAGCTATATTTGCTTGAGCATACTAACAAACTGAGCTGAGCATTTTGCTGAATTAATTCATAGATGGTGTTTGTCCCAGTGGACCACATCTCCAACCCACTGTGAAGGCAACTCTATAGACCTGGTCTTCACTAATCTCTGTGCTGTTTCCAACTCCCTTAACTTCCCCTTTTCTCTCTCTGACCACCATCTGTTAACTTTCTATCTTACTCTACCTGCTACATCTTTGCAAGCCCACAAAAAACTGCTACCTTACAGGAATTTAAATGACTTGGATCTCACAGACTTTTCCACTCAACTGAGTCCTCTGTTCTCTGACATTTCATCCCTCTCTTGTCCAAACCTTGTGACTCTACAGTATAATTTGGCACTAAAATCAAAACTTGACAAAACTGCACCCTCCACTCTTCGACGTACATCAATCACTCGACGACAACCGTGGCACACCAAACAGACTAGATATATTCAGCGATGCTCACGGGCTGCTGAACGGCAGTGGAGGAAATCACGCACCTGGGCATTTTGTTGTTCACACCTACGCAACATTTCCAGAATTCGTCCCTTCCTTACTCAAAAAAACTACAAAAATACTTATTTATTCCCTCATTTTGTCACTCATTGATTATTGCAATCTACTCCTAAATGGCCTTCCAAAACACTGCCTCTCCTCCCTCCAATCTATTATGAATGCTTCTGCTATCCACCTAAGTCGCAGATCTACATCAGCTGCTCCACTCTGCCAGTCTCTACACTGGCTCCCCATACACTCCAGAATACAATATAAAGTATTAACCCTAACTTACAAATCACTCAACAGTCTAACTACCAACTATATTTCCTCTCTCATCGTGAAATATTTCCCATCCCGTCCTCTTTTATCAACCTCTGACCTACGTCTCTACACTCCTGTTATCGCTACGTCCCACTCCCGCCTCTAAGACTTCGCACGTGCTGCTCCTGTTCTCTGGAACTCTCTAACTCACTTCATAAGACTGTCTCCAACCTTGTATAGCTTCAGACACTCCTTGAAAACTCACCTATTCAGAGAGGCGTACCATCTCTCCTCCATCCCTCATTCGAACTAAACTAGTTTGATTGACTAATAGTCTGATTGACTATTTTAAAGCAGCTTGAGTATGAAAAAGGGACAAGTAGTATGGACTTATATGAATTATTCTCTATGAAATGGACTCTTATTGACTTTTTTCTATGAACTTTTGAGCAATATGTTTGTGCAGCACAATTAGTAAACAAAAAAATTTGTATAATCGTTTTGTGCTAAAAATGGTGACTGGTTGTTCTTTAATGGTTTATATATATGTATATGTTACGGGTTAAGTCAGATATTGAGTAATCCTAGGATTACCAGGGTAAAACTGACATTACCCAGTGGCTCTGGGTAAAACCCAATGTAAGATCATACATCTGGCTTTATCCGGGTAATCCTAGGCTAATCCTAGGATTACTCAAACGCTTCTGGATAAAGCTATAAATGCTGTTTGACATCACTATTTGCAGCCATTTTGCTCATCACATCCTACAACCCACACAAGCTTTATCCAGAAGTGTTTGGGTAATCCTAGGATTACCTGGGTAAAGCCAGATGTATGATCTTATATTGGGCTTTACCCAGAGCCGCTGGGTAATGTCAGTTTTACCTGGGTAATCCTAGGATATATATATATATATAGAGATATATATAGATAGATAGATAGATATTTTTTTATATATATATATACACAGTATATGTTACGGGTAAAGTCAGAAATCGGGGTAATTCTAGGATTACCCGGGTAATGCTAGGATTATCCAAGCAGCTGTGGGTATAGCCCAATGTAATGTAATTCGGCTGTGAGTAAAGCTCGAAGTACTGTAATTCCCCATCTACACTATTTTTACTTTTTTTGCTCCACCGATCCTCTGGCATCCACCCCAAGTGAACCTATTGTGCAAATATAGTGGTGTTTTGGGGATGTCTGAAGAAGACTATTCCCCGAAACGTCCCTATGATTGCATAAAAAAGTATTTAAGAAATCCAGAGAGTGCCAGCATATCTATATTGCTTGTATCGTTCCTGCTGGCACCCTGGTGGCTAAAAGACTTAAGAGCCTGATGATCTAATCTTTGAGGGTTCATTCAGACGTGAATTTTCTCGCTGACTCTCACAGGGGCTGCCCTTGTAGAATTATTTTTAAAAAAGTCCCTGCGAGTGGCTTGTTTACTCCTTTATAAAGTAAAGGAGCTCCCTGGAAAGGGACAGTTCGCTCCTTAGGGCGAAGGTAGCAGGGGGCGCACTTTCAAAATCAATTTCTGCATCAAATACAAATTACAATACGCTGCTTTCTGCGTATAGCATCTCATCTATATTTTTGTATGGCTGTTTTTCAATTAGGGTTTTAAGTATTTTGCATATTTTATCACAACCTTGCCACCTTTTAGTTTGTGAGAAAAAAAACTGTGAAAGTATTTATAGAACTTTACTAGGATTTGCTAAATTACAATATTTGGTGAACATTTTTTGGAGATTTTTGATGCACCATAACAATACATTTTTTTACTGCATATTTTCAATTATTTGTTTTGTATGATTTTTAAAATACAAATGTAATTGTGCACTTTTGTAATGTATGCATCTCCTACCCATGAGAAAATGCAGTAGCAAGACACCCTATATTCAGGGTAAAAAGTGGCTTTAGATAATTCCACCAGCGAAATAGGACTGGCAAGAATTCTTTAATAATCTTGCCAGCCCAGAGACCTTTAATTCATCAGGATCTATGTGTAAGTGCGCTTCCATGGGATTGTATATATATATATATATATATATATATATATATATATATATATATATATATATATATATATATATATATATATATATATAATGTGTGTGTGTAGATAGATAGATTTTCTGGACTTAAATAGTGGCATATTACTCAGCAATATCTAATAAAACTGACTGCATCAAACTGCACATAAATTAATTGATTTACAGTATATTTGCAATTATTTTGGTCCAATACTAAATCAGTTATTTTCCAATGAATTGGGATCAATTTACACATTTTAGTAGACAAACAAAATCAAGTTGCCGTAGAGGCAACAAAGTAAATAACAAGGGAGCGTTAATGATACTTAAAATAATGAGAATTGCAAAAAAGGTTCTGTTCTACTAATAAATGACTGATCAAGTCATTGGAGCTCATTGTATGTCATTTGTGTAAATTATAATACATCTAATTTAGAATTTTAATGAGATGTGTCATCATTCTGCAAGGTCAGACTAAAGGGGATATGACCTACAATTATTGTTACAACTGGATACAGACATCATTCTGGCTTTATTAGCATACCAACTAATAACCAGTCATCAGCTTCAATTTATTCGGTCAATAAATGTAGACACAGTGAAAGTCAAACCAATTGTTATTTTGTACTGATTTTATTACAAACTTTAGTTTTCATTTAAAGGGATGTTGTATTTAAAAATATTTTGTCAGCCATATGAAGGAGCAGCATTTGAACAAGCAGATATTTTTGAATATTTTTCTGGAAAATTATGAAATAAAATTTAAATTATTGTACCAGTATCTTCTATGCACTTCCTACTAATGCCAATTGGTTTATAGGTACTTCCTACTAAACTCAGTCATCATTAGCAGGAAGTGCTTATTAACCACTAAGCATCAGGAAGTACCCATCAGCCAATGAGCATTAACAGGAAGTATCTATTGCCAATGATCCTTAGTACAAAAGTTCTTATAAACTAATGAGCATTAGTATAAGGTGCAAAGCTGAAACAGATATACTAGTTTAATTTTATTTTTTAACTGGGATCCACAAAATTCTTCTGTCCTTTAATAGTTTTAGAAACATTACCATACTTTCCAACTGTGAGGATTTTCATGGGACAGTCAGAATTTTTGAACCCCAGGTCTCATGGTACAATTGTCCCACGATGTATAAATCTGCCTATATTTATAGGAACAAAGCACTCACTGGTCTTGAAATATATTCAAACTTGAGTTTTATTTGCAGTGACATTTCGGGGTGTTCACCCCTTCATCAGACCAACAATAGTGAATAAAGTGACAAACCATATAAAGGCATTAGGCCCCTCCCACTACCAGCAAAACCACCAAGGGGTTACCCTGGCAACATACACCCCCAATAATAAAACACCTGAGTCAGGGTGCCAGGAATCAGACTGAGACGAGAAGTGCAAAAATAATCACACCTTTATTAATATCAAAAAATAATAAAAAGTCTACAAGTCAAATAACAAGCCAGGAGTCAAAACCAGAGCTGGTAGTCAGGCGAGCTGAGTCAGGAGCCAAAGCGAATAGTCAGACAAGCTGAGTCAGGAGCCAAAGCGAGTAGTCAGACAAGCCGGAATCAGGAACAAGGAGAACAGCAGAGTCAGGAACAAGCCAGGGATCAGGAACCAGGAGGGACGTCAGACAGCCAGGTAATACACAGGAACTCTCATAAACAGGTCTGAGACAACGCAAGGGCAAAGCATACTGAACAGAGGCCCTTTAAATAATAAGTGATAACATCACAATTCTGAGACTGCAACCTGTCTCACATGGATGATGTACACCAGTCTGGCCATAAAAGGTCATGCAGGAAATGAGCAGCATCACACACTATGCACCAGAGACAGCAAGAGAGGTGAGTAAAATGGCTGCCAGCAGCACATGGCAAACAAAGCAGGGAAACAAACTTGACTACCTGTTAGAAAATAAAACACATACCAAATAAGTACAATATAGGTGAATCAATATACCCTATGTGTATCATACAGAAAAAATATATACAATATATACATAACCCATTCTTAGCGCTGAGTGAAATATGCAACAATCTGTCTTAGATATGGATACCAACAAAGCAGTTCTGTGTATCAATATCTTACTTGTATTGCACATTAGGCAAAAGACAACACTATTAGCGCTGAGAATCCTATATGTAGTTAAATCATGCTAATGAACAAAGAAACAAGAGGCAGTAATGCTCACTTCATATTATTGGGTAATCTTATAGTGCAACCTAGAAATAAAGTTTCTATATAAACATAAAAAGAGAGAGTAGATTACACAAATAAGTGCAATCTAAAAGTCTAGGCAATTCAGCACATATAGGATAGAGTTATGTTATAAAAGAAAAACAGATGCATTCAATTAGTGCAAAAATACTCCATTACATTTAATAATATACACATATATAAAAAAACATGCTAATGCCTAATGTAGAGTGGCTCACAAATACTGAGAGACTAGCAAGGCTAATGAAGCAAATCACTTACGGCTAGATTACGAGTTTTGCGTTATGAGCGGCTCGGTGCTAACTTGCAAGTTATTGTCACCGCTCACCTCCCTATAGCGATGCTATTACAGGTTTGCATAAACCCGGCGTTAGCAGGCAATATGTGAGCGTTGAGCAAAATTGAGCTCCATACCGCACTCAAATACCAGCGCTGCTCTGAGCTGGTTTTACGTGCTTGTGCACGATTTCCCCATAGACATCAATGGGGAGAGCCGGCTGAAAAAAAGTCTAACACCTGCAATAAAGGAGCGTAAAGCTCCGTAACGCACCCCCATTGATTCCTATGGGAAAACAAAATTTATGTTTACACCTAACACCCTAACATAAACCCTGAATCTAAACACCCCTAATCTGCCGCCCCCGACATCGCCGATACCTACATTATATTTATTAACCCCTAATCTGCCGACCCCGCCACCGCTGCGCCACCTACCTACACTTATTAACCCCTAATCTGCCGCCCCCAATGTCGTTGCTACCTACCTACACTTATTAACCCCTAATCTGCCGCCCCCAACGTCGCAGCCATTATACTAAAGATATTAACCCCTAAACCTAACCCTAACACCCACTAACTTTAACATAATTAAAATAAATCTAAATAAAAATTACAATTAATACCTAAATAATTCCTATTTAAATCTAAATACTTACCTGTAAAATAAACCCTAAGCTAGTTACAATATAACTAATACCTACATCGTAGCTAGCTTAGGTTTTATTTTTTTTTACAGCTAAGTTTGTATTTATTTTAAGTAGGTAGACTAGTTAGTAAATAGTTATTAACTATTTACTAACTACCTAGTAAAAAATAAATACAAATGTACCTGTAAAATAAAACCTAACCTGTCTTACACTAACACCTAACCTTACACTACAATTAAATAAATTACATTAATTAAATGCAATTAACTAAATTACAACAACAAAAAACACTAAATTATACAAAATAAAAAATAAATTATAAAATATTTAAAGTAATTACACTTAATCTAATAGCCCTATCAAAATAAAAAGCCTCCCCAAAATAAAAAAAAAACCCTAGCATAAACTAAACTGCCAATAGCCCTTAAAAGAACCTTTTGCGGGGCATTACCCCAAAGAAATCAGCTCTTTTACCTGTAACAAAATAATACAAACAACCCCCGAACAGCCACCACCCACAATCAGGCAATAGAATGCAAGCTCAATCCTATTGGCTGATTTGATCAGCCAACAGGATTGTGGGTGGTGGGTTTTACTGTTGGTGGGTTGTTTGTATTATTTTTTTACAGGTAAAATAGCCGATTTCTTTGGGGCAATGCCCTGCAAAAGGTCCTTTTAAGGGCTATTGGCAGTTTAGTTTAGGCTAGGGTTTTTTTTTTAATTTTGGGGAGGCTTTTTTATTTTGATAGGGCTATTAGATTAGGTGTAATTAGTTTAAATATTTTATAATTAATTTTTTATTTTGTGTATTTTAGTGTTTGTTTGCTTTTGTAATTTAGTTAATTGTAAGGTTAGGTGTTAGTGTAAGACAGGTTAGGTTTTATTTTACAGGTAAATTTGTATTTAATTTTATTAGGTAGTTAGTAAATAGTTAATAACTATTTACTAACTAGTCTACCTAGTTAAAATAAATACAAACTTAGCTGTGAAATAAAAATAAAACCTAAGATAGCTACAATGTAACTATTAGTTATATTGTAGCTAGCTTAGGGTTTATTTTACAGTATTTAGTTTTAAATAGGAATTATTTAGGTATTAATTGTAATTTTTATTTAGATTTATTTTAATTATGTTAAAGTTAGTGGGTGTTAGGGATAGGGTTAGACTTAAGGTTAGGTTTAGGGGTTAATAACTTTAGTATAGTGGCGGCGACGTTGGGGGCGGCAGATTAGGGGTTAATAAGTGTAGGTAGGTAGCGACGACATTGGGGCGGCAGATTAGGGGTTAATAAGTGTAGGTAGGTGGCGGCAGTGGTGGGGACGGCAGATTAGGGGTTAATAAATATAATGTAGATGTCGGGGGCGGGGGATTATGTTAGGGTGTTAGGTGTAAGCATAAATTTTGTTTCCCCATAGGAATCAATGGGGTTGCGTTACGGAGCTTTACGCTCCTTTATTGCAGGTGTTAGGCTTTTTTTCAGCCGGCTCTCCCCATTGATGTCTATGGGGAAATCGTGCACGAGCACGTAAAACCAGCTCACCGCTGACTTAAGCAGCGCTGGTATTTGAGTGTGGTATAGAGCACAATTTTGCTCAACACTCACATATTGCATGCCAATGCCGGGTTTCTGCAAACCTGTAATAGCAGCGCTATAGGGAGGTGGGTGGTGACAATAACTTGCAAGTTAGCACCGAGCCGCTCATAATGCAAAACTCGCAATCTAGCCGTAAGTGATTTGCTTCATTAGCCTTGCTAGTCTCTCAGTACTTGTGAGCCACTCTAAATTAGGCATTGGCATGATTTAACTACATATAGGATTTTCAGCGCTAATAGTGTTGTCTTTTGCCTAATGTGCAATACAAGTAAGATTTTGATACACAGAACTGCTTTTTTGTATCCATATCTAAGACAGATTGCTGCATATTTCACTCAGCGCTAAGAATGGGTAATGTGTATATTGTATATATTTTTTTCTGTATGATACCTATACTGTACTTATTTGGTATGTGTTTTATTTTCTAACAGGTGTTTTATTATTAGGGGTGTATGTTGCCAGGGTAACCCCTTGGTGGTCTTTCTGGTAGTGGGAGGGGCCTAATGCCTTTATATTGTTTGTCACTTTATTCACTATTGTTGAAGGGGTGAACACCCCAAAACTTCACTGCAAATAAAACTCTACTTTGAATATATTTCAAGACCAGTTAGTGCTTTATTCCACATCTACTATCTACCTGCATCTTAGCACTCTAGCATTTGAATACAGTTAGTGTGAGTGCACTTAACCTACCTCCTATATATATATATACACACACAGGTATATACAGTATATTGTTTCATCTAAGTTACCTGCAGTTTGCAGAGCAGCAGAATAATAAAATAATATTTGTAATTTGATGAATTTGTGCCTGTGAATATTCTACAGTTTACAGATTAGATCAAATAACACAATATTTAATATTTTGTGCAACTGTGTGTAATTTACATTGGGTGTTTTGAGGCGACATTACAGAAACCATCAATGAGCCTGATCACTGCTTAGTTAAAGGGACATAAAAGTGAAAAAGAAAATGTTCTAATATTTTTGAGCAGAATATCTATTTGTTTAACCTCTGAAGCAATGCACTAATGGGAGATAGCCGAGCCAATCACAAGAGACAAATTAGTGTAGCCACCAATCACCAGCTAGCTTCCCATAGTGCATTGCTGCTGTCGCATATGTACATATACATGTCAACAAAAAATACCAAGAGAACGAAGAAAAATTGATAAATAGGTGAAAATAAGCGTCTTAAAAGGATATGCTCTATTGAATCATGAAAGTTGTTGACTTTGTTAGCAACTATAAATTACTTTCTGTACTGAAAACGCACAAGGAGCTGGAAAATTTGAGTACCAGTTCAACCTATTTTAAAGGGATACTAAACCCAAATTTTTGGTTCAGAACCTGGGTTATGCTTGCTTATTGGTGGCTAAATGTAGCCACCAATAAGGAAGCGCTATGCAGGGTGCTGAACCTAAAAATGGGCCGGCTCATAAGCTTTACATTCCTGCTTTTTAAATAAAGATAGCAAGAGAAAGAAGAAAAATTGATAATAGGAGAAAATTAGACATTTTCTAATGCTCTATCGGAATCATGAAAGAAAGAAAAATTGGGTTTAGTATCCCTTTAATACTAGAATGAATTTGACCTTCTTACTTAAAGTATCCTCTACAGTAAACCTTACCCTCTCTCTCACCGTCACACACACACATCATTACTTTAGCTTTCCATATCAAACAGTAATTCCCTAATTACCAAAATAAAGTTTTAAGCATTAGATGTAATTAGGACAAAACATTTTTTTTATGTGAGCAGAGGCTTTCAAAATTTCAAATATGCATACTTTGTAAATGTTGATCACAACAGGCTTTGAGTTAAATACTTGTGAGGGTTAGGGACTTCTGTTTTTAATGGCAAAGAACCAGAAGATTAATAAACAGCACAGCATGGAAGCATTTAATTAACAACGTTCAAACAGAAATTATTTTTAGCAAGAACATGCGCCACTCTTTGTCAGTACTGAATTGTTAAATGCTGTATCTGGTATGCTTGTCATAAACACAGCGGAAAAGCTGTCTGCATTGCAAAGTGTGAACCACTTATGATGAACTGAATTACAAAAGTTGCTAGCAAATAGTTAAAAAGAATCTTGTAAAGATGCAAGTTTGTAAAAACAGCACTTTTATATATTAAAAAAAATTAATACAATTTAAAAGGGACAATAAACTAAAATTCAGTAATTCCAGAAAAGACCGATAAGGAGTATTATTTTTTTAGCGGCAGTAAAATATCAGGACTTTTAAGACGCTATTGTAAAATGTTGGTACAAAGCATACTACTTGCTTGTAAGAAACCATACAGCCCATACCATAAGCACAGCAGCATCTCTGTTTTTGTATCAGCATACCATCTGACTTTGCACGTGACCTACCATTGCTAGATATTTTACAAAAGTAGAACCTGTCACACAGCTTGCTAAGATACTCTGCACAATTCTGTGGTGTTGGCGGTACGGCCTCTGATTGGCTATCCTATGCCCTTCCTCTAAGATAAAGGCTCACAGTAAAAGGCGGGTGGATCATGTATGCAGGCACCAAAGTGGATCATAAGAGGCTTGGTCTTTTTAAGAAATGCAACAAAGGGGATTTTTGATTACGCACACCACAAAAGGACTGTTTAATCTTAACACACATATTGTGGGAGTGCTACCAAAGTGACCAAAACAATTACAAAACAACAAAAAATATTGGTGCACATCCAACCACTTAAGTCCACTCTTTCATGGCATATTTGTATATGCTTCTGTCTGCCAAATATACTTACATAGCTTCTAATAAGATTGGGATAAACATCTCGCAATAATATAAGCTCATATTATTGCGAGATGTTTATCCCAATCTTATTAGAAGCTATGTAAGTATATTTGGCAGACAGAAGCATATACAAATATGCCATGAAAGAGTGGACTTAAATGGTTGGATGTGCACCAATATTTTTTGTTGCTTGGTCTTTTTACCCTGACAAAAAAAACAAGCAAATAGAATTATGTTTTTGGTGTATTTAAATGAACAATTGCAAGCATAAATACCAGCATTAAATGAAGGAATATTTGGGATTCAGAGTGAGTGCAAAACGAAAGTGGTAACTTGTAATACAAACTCAATAAGCACGATACTACGGTTTTGGTGCTTGCCATAGGGCATGCTATATATTAAAAATGCTTTGGTTAGACATTTTATCCAATACCTAAGTGAGCATTATTACTGATTGTTTATGGCATAATTTTACATTATCGAATACACTGGCTCTTAGTTAAAAAAAACAAAGCATCCCCCTTGTTGCTCCTTACTTTTTCAGTGAGATTTGTCTGGTATCCAATCAGAAGCTTAGCCATACGGCTTGCTATTTTCAATGAGAATCCATACACGCATGTATAGTAGCATTAAAATATCCTGCCATCCTGTCAATCAATTAAAAATGGAAAAACATATATTGAAAAATAATAATGCGGTTTACTTTGTGATTATATTATTTATTGATTATTCATCATAGCTAATACTACGGCGTAAACTGCAACACATAAGCGGATTTGATGCTGGACTGTTTTTTCTTATTGAGCTGATCCTCTTATTTTAAGTGCCAAGTGCAATTAATAAAATATTGGAGTTTATTTTAGAACCACTGTTCATCATTATTTGTCCTGTGCAACTTTTTGCTCCCCCCATCTTTTGCAAGAACTACAACGGCTCTATTCTCCGGGTATCTGGACTTTGGATTGGTGCAGTGGGTCACGTGATGTGGTAACACAGACCAATTGGGAGTATTGTGAAGCCATATGCCATGAGTGCAGGGGAGCTGGTGCTAAGGTTAATGCCGGGGATTAGAGAGGATATATAACAGACAAAGTATCTGATGTTTGGCTTTGTAGCTCAATTTCCCCCACAAAGAGGTCCGGTTAAAAGGCCACGGCCCCTCCTGAGAAATAGAAGTGGAGCTGTTACGACGCACCCTGAGTGGGTAAGGGGCATACTCCTTTCTTATATACAGCAAGTGTAGAAAAATTAGCAGCACTCCAGGGATTCGTGAAAAAAAAAGTAAATCTTTATTTCAGCTTCTTAAAAAATACACACACAATACACATGGAGAAAGGGGGTGTGTCCTTATGCGTTTCGTGCGGCACTTAGTCATAGGATAGTTGGATAAGTGTTAACCTCGCAATATATACTGACCACTTCCAATCACCAACCTACCTATCGGTAGTCATGTAGATGAGTCAGGACACAGAGACACGACTCCAAGGTAAAAACAACTACATAAAATGAAATATTTAACAAATTCTAACATAAAATAGCCTAAACAAATACAAAATGCAGAAAAGTATGCTAGCAAGTTTCAATCTTACTGAACACTTGCAAGTAAGCGCGTAAAGTACCGAACACAATTGAAAAATAAGGACATGGGTAATGGCTAATCCCGTAAGAAACATGGTGCATGTTAGAGGGATGAGAACGGTAGGTTACATATATTAACAATATCATTAACTATTAAGAAGAGGTACATCATATCCCATTTAGTCACTTAAATTGACCATATTGAGGAAAAAAAATTAAGTGTATAATAGCAGAAAATAGATATATACATATCAAAATATGTGTCATATCAAAAAATATACACATTCAAACATTCAAAAATACAGATGTGATAATAAGTCACTTCCAATGTGCCTAAATAATCAACCATCCCAGGCAGATATGAAAGGCAAAACTTAATAATCATGGAACTCAATCTATAAAAAAACGTATGTCCCACTCCTTATTCATCCCTAACGTTTCCCTTGTCTTCAATTCTAATATCCAATATAACTCTTTCTTTGTAAGGATGTTATATTTATTACCACCCGAGTGGTTGTTTTGCTATATCTATCACCTTACTACTAAACTTGGACTCATGGGTGAAATGTAGCCCATTGAAATATTTGGCTACGCTGGAATCTTTGTCATAATTCTTGATGTCTTTCTTATGTTCTCCTATTCATGACCTCAGGCATCGTGACGTTTGGCCAACGTACTGGGCATGAAGCAAATCACGCTCAAAAAGGTACACCACAAAAGTGGTGCCACAATTAGCATAATGCTCAATTTTAAACTCAGTATCAGTGACAGTACTCTTAAAAGTGTTTCCCTTGGCAATGATCTCACGTGCCACAATTTCTTGGAAAGGCATCTAAAAGTACCCTTATTGGATAACCAACTTGTCCCTTCTCAGATGAGATAAGTCACTTCCAATGTGACTAAAGAATCTACCATCTCAGGCACAGCGGGAAGAAGAAGGGTCTCAAAATGAAGACAAAGGGGCGGAGCCAGCATCTGAACTTGACAGCCGCAACTTTCAGAGCTCCTGCCATCTAAACTTTAGAAAGTAAGAAAGGAGGCTAAAAACCACCTACAACTAGCCAATTTAAGTGAATAGGTGGGAGACTACACCAGCTAGGTTGCGAGGAGGTGAAAACAAGCAGGGGCCAGCTAAAGTGAGCATCATTTACAGTACCTGCCGTCATGACGCAACCTGTCTGTCTGACATCGACTAATTGACTGGCCAGCACCATCACCTGGACACCGGAGGGTCGGGGCTCCGCTCCAGGTCTCGCAGCTTCTAGTCGCAGTGGTGGAGACTCACTTGCAGACAATGGGCCACATCTGAAGCAATATCCCGGAACCCTGAGAGGGAAGTCGGAGCCGCAGGACACAAAGGTCCAGACAGTGCAGACAACGGACCTCACTCTAACCCGCTACACGTACTCTCACCTGTTAAGGCAGGTACTTCATAGAGGGACAACACCGGCAACAACTTAACCCAGTGTGAGGTGAGCCAGGGAGAAAGTGCAGTGGCGTGAACGGTGGCCATCTTGGCCCATCCTGAGGCATGATAGCAGTAAGTACCTAAACACGCATTCACACTCCAGCCCATACCAGGTCTGACAGAAGGCACGTACCTCCATAGCTTCACCCAGTCATGCTCTCCTGGGACTAGATAACCCAACCAAGGACTGCATGGGACTCCATTAAAACCGGGTGCGCCTGCCCATACGGGTCTGCCTAGAATTGCTACCGGACCTAAAACAGTTAATAGTTCAGTTTGGAAAGGGAGAATCTAGGCTTATACAGTGAAGATAACACTGCTAGGTCACTTTACAAAGTAATTCACCCCCATAATATTAATATCTGAGCCACATAACCCGCCGAGTTTATATGATTAGGGGAAGCCACCCACCTTACTCACTATGCGGGTAAATTGAGGATTATTAAAAACCAGCAGCAAGGAGAGGTGTGAATGTTGGAGGTCTTGGCCTGTGCAGCTAATACACATCCTGCTGTGTTTGTGCTTCCAAAGTTAAGCCCCTGCATATTCCATTGCTCCTGGGACTATATACTGCACACCAGGGCCAGCTGCATACTTGATAAAAAGCCTAAAAGGACTGCCCACAACCCACAAGCTCCTAGCCTGAAGTATCCTTCCCCATAACCTGCCAAAGGGACTCCTGATCTGTGGACCCCCATTTACTCACCGGTGCTCCCACCCTTTGGGGGCAGACCTCAGCTACCTTTTCCCCCTAAAGCTTTATATAGGACCTGACAGACCTATGCTGCGTCAAGGACTTTCCTTAATGTCTCCCTCATATAACAATATGGAGTAATATCCTATGCCTTGGCCCCGTTGACCCTACTACATAGTTCCCATTGGGGAACGACACAATCACTTCATAACGTTGACCTTTAAATAGCTCACTGGATCTTCCTATGGAAATTGAGATGTCTCAGTCGTTTAAAAGAAAACAAAAGGGTACCCCCGCTCCGAAGCGCACTGTTGTGGAACATTTCCGCCATCAGAACATGGCCACTCACTCCTCCTCAGAAGATGAAAATCAGGAGGCATTTGACGTTCTAAATTTCCAAAATCTCCCAGCAGCTAAGAATCGCTCCTCGCAACTCCAACAGAGTGAGCCGCTGACTATGAATTCCATTAAATCGCTTTTGGCAAACCACCATGACTCCCTGTCCAAAAATGAAAGAAGCCATGCGGAGCTTAAAAGGGACATAGCTGCCATTGGCGAAAGAACTGATACCCTTAAAAACGCAAGCAAGAGGACCATGCAAGCCTCCTGAGCTATTCTCAAATCCTAGCCACTCAGATTTCAGATTTGGAATCTAAACTAGCAGACTTGGAGGATAGGTTTCGAAGAAATAATGTAAGGATCAGGGGCATACCCGAAACAGTAGCTTCTCAAGACTTGAAAGACTACCTGCTGGAACTCTTCATAGCCGTACTAGGCCCTACCAGTGGTAATGAGGCTTTGATGGACAGGGCGCATAGAGCGCTGCGACTACAAAACATGGAGGACAAACCTTGAGACGTAATCATATGACTCCACTACTTCACCTTTCGAGAGAAACTTCTACGAGCTGCAGCTAAAGAAGGGGCTCTTGCAGACAAATATGCTGGCCTAAAGATCTTTCCTGATTTATCACCCCACACCCTACAACAGCGAAGGAACTTCTATGAGAGAGAGATAAAATACAGCTGGAGCTTTCCGGTGCGCCTTTTTTTTTCCACAAAGGACAGCCAGCAGTATGTTGCCTCATCTACCCAGCAGGCCAGAGGGCTGTTACAGAGATGGCACTTTCTCCCTGATGAAACAACAACACCCTCTGCAACAGCCTCCACACAGAGACTAAGAGCTTCAGCCAGAGAGTGGCAACCCGTACCACAGAGGCTCTCACAAAACAACAGGAGACATACCTTTGTAGAAGATCCTAGCTCCTCCACAGGGAGAAAATAATGACTCTGTGCCCAACTGATAGTCTGACATATTTGCACTTGTTTCCTAACTCTTTGTTCTTTCTTCTTATCTACCTTTACCTCCCTGCTTTTTCTCGCCTGCTCTGTTGCTCTGCACTCTCTCCCCCCACCTTCTGTCCCCCTCTTAGAGGGCCCCAAGGATGTACACTTTATGGCAGTATTAAAAGGCATGCCAGAAACCCCCACATGGGGAAGCCCTGATCTTTGACAAGCTATAACCAGATGGAAAATATAGATATGCTTTTGAGTTTAACTGACTCAGGTGTTAGCTTTGACCTCATATGATGTGTCAGTCTAATTATATTATGTTGAGTATCGATACTAGGCCCAGCAGGGAACAGAGGGAAACTATGTAATAACACCTGGATAATATAAGCAGAGATTGTGCAGATAGTTTGAGCCTACATCATGAGCCAAGTACCGGATTACCTGGCATGTTTGCATCAGATCTCCCCACCTAATCTCCCATCTTTCCTCTCTCATCTCTACCACTTATTCACTTTCCCTTCCATCTTCCATACTCCCTTTTACCTTCTGATTTACAAGTCCAAAGAACGCCTGCTGTACCTGCCAGATTACAGAACTGTTAGGACTACCAGGATGCCCCACTAGGGGGGGTACTGAGTTTTGATTTTTGATAGGTTAACTAAGGATGTGTTGTATGCCTATGCCTTTATGTCTCACAAATCCAAATGTTAGCCTTTATCTCATAGGATGTTTTCATTTAAAGTAAACAGTGCTGGTTAATTATCATAGACCCAAATGGTAGATAAGACAAATTTGTATAGAAACCACTAGACTTAGTGACAAGATACAGATTAGATAAGTCAGACTATACTGATTTATACTTTGATTGTGTTCGTTTAAATTCAAGTTTAATGTGTTGTTCTTAAATTGAGATTTATTTAGCTCCCCAGCCCCAGCTGGGGGGATTAGGTGATTTAAGCATTCTGTTAATGTTATGCAATTAACCTAATCTCAGTATGATCTATGTAATTTAAAGTTTTAATTGTTTAAGAATATTACCGTTCCCTGATGTAGAACTTAACTATTGTACTCCAAAATGTGGAACTGCCTTGGTAGCACCACCCCAACTTACTATACCCAGGGATTGACAGGGCTACGGCTTCATGTTTAACCTCCTCCCTACACATTTTGCATTGTGCCCTCTTGACCATTTGCCTAGAGGTAGCTCACTGTGAAAGTGACAATATTGCAATTTTATACCCCTCCCCATTTCCTTAGACCCCTCTCTCCTCCATTGACAGTCCAACGCTCCTTATTTACCACTCAAACCCGTAACTTAACCTAGCGCCTAGGGTGATCCATCATAACCCCAACTAATTAACCTTGGTCTGTCCACCAACCCGGCGCCCCTCTCCACCCTTAAGAATTAAACACTAAAACCCCCATCTTGAGGACAATTCCTACCGTCCACAATCAGACTATACATTTTTCAAAAGTCCATACAAAATGCTCCCCCTTAAGCTCTCAGCATTAAATGTCCAGGGCCTTAACTCTCCCACAAAGAGAAGTCTGCTGCTCCGTTATCTCCTCCACCATAAAATTTACGTTGCTATCTTGCAGGAAACTCATGGCAAGAAGGTACTAAACCTCTTGGTAACTCCTCATACTTCCCAGTATTTGAGACTGCTTCATGCACAGAAAAGAAGAGAGGTGTGGTGGTCCTGGTACATAGATCAGTTAAGTGTGACATAGAGTATCGGGAACGCGATCCGGATGGCAGATACCTCATTATGGTATGTAAATTAAATGAGACGCAGGCCTCCATTTATGCTCCCAACACTAAACAAATCCCATTTCTCCACTCCATATTGGAGCGCATTAAAAGATTAAAAAGAGGACACTTAATTATAGGGGGGACTTTAATCAAGTGTGGGACCCTTCTTTAGACAAAAAGTCATCTAGTGATCGCTCCCAGATCCGAAGTGTGACCTCCTTGTCCGCAGCCTTGAGGAAGTTGATATTCCAATACAATCTTTATGACGTGTGGAGATGCTTATCCCCAAAGGAGAGGGACTATACCTTCTTCTCTAGTCCCCACAACACTTGCTCACAAATCGACTTTCTCTTTTGTGACAGTTGGTCCCTCGATTTCTTTCTGAACCGAGGCATTAGACCATGTTCTTGGTCAGTCCATGATCTATTGGTAGCGGATTTTTCACTAATATGCTCTCCGGAAGGTCGGCCACCATGGAGACTTCCTGAGAATTTCTTATCAGTCATAGAAATCCCGGAGACAGAGCGAACCATTAGAAACTTCTTCAGTCTGAACGACACAGGAGACACCAGTGTAGATAATCTGTGGGCCTCCTTCAAAGCCTATATGAGAGGGTATTTCATATAAAAAATGGACCGAACTCGAAACCCAGAACAAACTCCAGCCCACTACTCTGATATCCCGGAAAGTGGGAAAAATTTGAAAGGAGATCAACATGAGAGAAAGCAAGAGAGTACAAGTCAATCTGCTTAAACTTAAGCAGCTCTATTACCATAAGGGCAACAAAGCCGACAGACTTCTCGCGGATAAACTCAGGTATAAAACCCAGCAGAGACGCATCTCTGCTATTCAGACGGACAAAGGCCCAGCTTACTCTCCCAAAAATATAGGCAAAGACTATGCAGACTAGACTATTACCAGTCCTTGTACAACCTGGGAAGTGGTTCCGAAGCCCCCCGTACGGAAACCACTGAAATACAGAAGTTCCTTGACTCTCTTAAGTTACCACAAATCTCATCTGAAGTGGCGAGTGAGCTGGAACTCGCCATCTCGGGTAAGGAGCTTAAAACAGTGGTGCAATCTCTAAAAGTGCACAAAGCCCCGGGTCCGGATGGCTTTACAGCCTCATTCTTTAAGACATATGCCCCTCAATTGACGCCCATCCTATTGTGATTCTATGCCGAGACACAAGAGGAGGGCTGTCTCCTGGGTAAATTCCTGGAGGCTAGTATCCTCACCATTCCCAAAGAAGGCAAAGACCCATCTAGATGCGAGAGCTATAGACTGATTTCGCTCATAAACGTCGAAGATCATAGGTAATAGACAATCAACCCACATTCCAGCTGTGGTTCATTTAAATCAAGTAGGGTTTGTTCTGGGCAGGCAGGGTTCTGATAATACCCGAAGACTCCTAAATTTGTTCATGGAATTGGCAGACATGGGTCTCCCCCTTCTCGCCCTGTCAGTTGACGCGGAAAAGGCATTTGACAGGGTGAGATGGGACTATATGTTTCAGAACCTTAAGGCCTTTGGAATCCCAGTTTCGCTCTGCAAAGCTTTCGGAGTGCTATACTCGACTCCCACTGCTAAAGTGAGAGGTGTGTGCTTCAGCTCACCCCATATTCCTATCAACAATGGTACGAGACAGGGGTGCCCACTTTCCCCCATTCTTGTCGCACTCTCAATCAAACCTCTGGCTGCCACTATTCGGCAGAGCAGGGAGATCCAGGGACTTGTGATCCACGACTCGCATCAAAAATAGTCTATCTTCGCCGATGATCTCACAATTTTTCTCTCGGAACCATTAACCTCCCTCCTCTTTAACCTCCTAAATGTATTCAGCACCTTATCGTATTATAAAATAAATGTCTCCAAAACAGAAGCTTATACTATAGGAATACTACCCAGAGACCTGCAGAAGCTGCAAAAAACTTTACTTTTTAAGTGGTCTATTAAGGGAATCAGACACCTAGGGTTATTCCTGTCTCACGACAGAGACACTACTCTAAACGATAACTACGGCAAGCTATCAAAAGAAGTAGAACTCCTTCTCAAGGACTGCCCACTTCTAAATACCTACTGGACTAAGACGAGGCAACTATGCTCCAGTCTGGGCCTCCGAGACATCGATTGTCCTGCCATGGGCCTATTACATCTTGACATCCCGTAAACCACGCCCCATAGACAATATCTCCTCATATATACACTACTCTCTGCCAAATTATTGATTGCCAGGAATTGGAAAAAGCCTCAAATTCTGCAGTGGAGGGGGGTGCTGGATTTGGTCGGATACCTTAAATCTATGGAAGAAGGTGCATTTCGGGCCAAAAAACAATTGAGCACCTATTCCCTGATTTGGGAACCATGGGACAAATATCTGGAAATTAGGGCAAACTAACCTCTGTCCTAAGGACTTCCTCAGGTCCCTCTCCCGAGATAATATGAGAGTCTCAGACCCTTCTTCCCATCCCTTGATCTCAACCAGTAGCTGACTGGAGATTTTCCCCCTCATCCCTTCCCACCTATCCTACTGTGTTCCCCCTGACCCTATATAATTAGGTACACCAATGTATCTCCACTTTCCACACTTATTGAGTAAAGACCACCCAGGGCGCCTTCCCATCTACTTACCTAAAGAACCCTAGGACATGGCCCAATTCCCTCTCCCGATGCCCCATATCAGGATACTGGACACTCCTAGAACCATCTTCCCACATAGAGTTCCCATTACAATCCCCCTAGGTGCGACCCAGATTTTGAATCTTAGGAGAACCTTAACACCCTCCACCGGACTGAGTGGACTATCCTTTTTCATGTGGATGGCACCTTCTAACCTGTAACACGTTGCAATGTTGTTGTGATGTATTTAATTGACCCGGACCAATCTCTGTAACCCCTTTGGCCGGGTCATGTGATGAGTGTTTCTTTGATTTGACTTGATTTTTGTATTATTGAAAAATAAAATAAAAATTTCATTAAAAAAAATAAAAAAAAATTGGAGACTGAAGAACTAACAGTTCTAAACTTGTCGTACTTTGCCCTTAACTCTGATCATGTCTATGTTCTATCTAGAGGTTTGGGGTTTGCCACCACCCATGTATTTTCAGCATTTACCACATTGTTAGATATAAATAAGTTTGTGCTTAAATTATCGTTATTTTTTCAGAATCTGATATGGTCACAACTGACACTGATTCAACTAACTCTGTTCAAACAGGTACCCACCACACTGATCTGGATACTGTTTATTTGAAGACTAATTTAAATTTTGATGAAGTATACTCTTTAGAACAATTAAGAGATTTGGATCTAGGCGATGGGGGACCTGATGACTATGATATAATAAAACCGAAAAAAATAGATCAATCATTGATCCTATTCAGTCTAGGGGTAATCATTTAAATTTGTTCCAAAAGAAGGGTGTGCAAGATATTCTTGAGCTAAATGAGAACACCAGGTTAAAAAATCATAACAATTTGGGATTGAAAGAAAGGTTAGCGATTAGCCAGTTGAAGGAAAACCGCAACATTGTCATCAGGTCATCTGACAAGGGTGGCAATGTTGTGGTCCTGAATAAAACTGACTATTTAAAGGAAGCTCTCAGACAATTGGGTGATGGGGTTACCTACAGGCAGTTGGAACATAACCCTGTAAAAGAATTTAAGATAAAGTTGGAAAAGCTTTGGGATGAAGCAGTGGCACTGGCGATTTTTACGAAGGATGAGAAATCTTTGATCATACCTGAGGATCCTAAGACACCTATCTTTCACCACCTACCTAAAACACATAAGGTTGTAGTCATCCCACCTGGACGTCCCATAATTTCTGGTATAGGTTCCAACCATTGTCAGAGTGGGTTGACTCTATCCCACAGTCATTAGTCAGAGGTTTAAGCAGCTATTTAAGGGACTCTGGCCATCTTATCTCCTTATAAGAGAAAAAAAATTAGCATGAAGATAATAGGTGGGTGTTGATTGATGTGGTATCACTGTATTCCAACATCCCACACCAATGAGGTATCCAGGCAATATCCTTCTTTCTAAACAAACATTACCCATGTCCATATTTTTCAATTTTATTTGATATACGCGCTTACTTGCAAGTGTTCAGTAAGATTGCACCTTGTAAGCATCCATTTTTGCATTTTGTATTTGTTTAGGCTACTTATTGTTAGAATTTATTAAATATTTAATTTGACATTTCTGTTTTACATAGTTGTTTTTACCTTGGAGTCGTGTCTCTGTTTGTGTCCTGACTCATCTTCATGACTACCGATAGGTAGGTTGGTGATTGGAGGTGGTCAGTATATATTGCATGGTTAACACGTATCCAACTATCCTATAACTAATTTCCGCACGCACGAAACGTGTAAGGACATGCCCACTTCCTCCATGTGTATTGTGTGTGTATTTTTTAAGAAGCTGGAATAAAGATTGACTTTTTCTTCTGTGAAGGTTAAATAAAATAAATATAGTAATAACATTTTTGTCTCTTAACAGCACCATAACAAAATCTTTAAAAAAATGTTCAGACCTTTAATCAAAATGTTATGGACCACACTGGAATACCATGGCATCACCTTTGATATGTGGAGATGATAGCCAAAATTGTCTTGAGATCATTTTGACCTCACTCCTGATTTCTGATTAAGAGACCTTAAACTAAATAAACCCAAAAGTTATTTGTTAAAAACGCAGGTTTTCAATTCAGGCTCATTCTTGATATCTGGGGGTTAAGCATTACAAAAGGCACAATAGAGTCTTGTGGAATCACGGAAAATGGTGCGGTTATATTATTTAAAACCATGTATCACCATACATTAGTATGAGTCCTCCAGCACTAGCCTATATTAATTTAGCAAGATAGGGAAGATAAATTAGGCTGTTAAAGAGGGATGCAGGCATATCTCATAACATAAAGGTATTAAGCTAAAGAACCAATGAGATTCTGCATTAAAGCATTTCAGTCCCACATGGAAAACTGTTTCAGCAGGTCCATTACATGTATTGACAGTGGGTCTTATGGAAGGTGTGGATTTTTGCAGATGATACAAGAATTTGTAACAAACTTGATGTTCCAGGAAGGGAAGATCAAAGCATTAATAATACTAAGTATTAAACTGGAAGAAAAGACAATTTACCTATTCAAAGTGCATAATTATGCATTTATGATAGAAAACTCAAAAGGTAAATTAGAGATGAGATGTTACTTTAGTGACAGCAACAAAACAAACATGACTTGGAAATTATTTTAAACTTTAGTATAAATACAATAAAAACTATTAAGAGAACGGCTATAAAAAACAAAACAATATATGGTGTAACAAAATATAACTTACATGGAAAGAGACAATGATATTTTATACATAGTATATATAGAAGAGAAAACAAGACAATATAACCAAAATAATCAAGTTTATTAAAATAAAGCTGAGGATGAAAATAAGTAGTAGGGGCATATAACACTTCTTCCTTTTGTGTAAAATTGTACTCTGTCCTAAGCTCCCTAGAGAAGCCAAAATGAAAAACTTTGAATGTAGGTTTTCAAATTGCCTGAACCAGCTATTTTTATTTGCAGCATTTGTAGGTTACAGAATTTGCTTTACGGTTTCTCTAGGGAGCGTGTGACAAAAGTATTTTTTTTTACAGAAAAGCAATAAGTCTTTTAATGTCCTTTTAATCCCTTAATGTTGTTTAGCCCTTAAGGACCAGGGCTGTACCATGTACGGGGGCGGTGTTCTCAGCTGTAAATGCGCATGTGTCGACCCTGTCGGCGTGACCACAATATTTCTGCATGTCTCAGGAGTGAGGCACTGAAGAAATAGCATAATGGAGGACACCCCAGGCTAACTATCACAGGAACAGGGTATTTTTGTGATCCTATGCCAGTCAGTAGGATGACTCTGTTCATGAGATACATGCTGCGATCAGTGTGTATCTCATGCTGATGCTGGAAGCCCGCATGTGAGGCTAACCAGCAGCAGTACAGTTACTGTGTATACAGTAATTAACATGACAGGCAGTCACAGTGATTCTATACTTAAAGGGACATTAAACACTAAATAAATACTAGATAGAATGATGCATTCAAAGAAAAGATTAGTCTGAGAATAACATGTAGATGTATTTTTAAAAGTTTAATTAGTTATTTAGTGACAAAATAAGTGTAACGTTTTAGGGTCTATAGGTCACATTCTCTGCTGTGGCTAATTAGGGACAGTTATAAATAGGTCACTAGAGTGTGCAGCCAATGGCTGTGTGGAATATAACAGTGTTCTGCACTTCCATTTCTACCAGGAACTGAAAATAACACAATTTACAATGGAATTATAGGAAAAGGGCACAAAAAATAATGAAAAACATAAATTATGCTGACCAGATAATTTAATTTCCTTCTGTATAAGTAGAGTCCACGGCTTCATTCCTTACTGTTGGTAAATACTGAACCTGGTCACCAGGAGGAGGCAAAGACACCCCAGCCAAAGGCTTAAATACCTCTCCTACTTCCCCTATCCCCCAGACATTCTGTCGAGGGAACAAGGAACAGTAGGAGAAATATCAGGGTATAAAAGATGCCAGAGGAAAAACACACAATTTAGGGGGCCGTCCCTCGTAGAAATATGAGCGGGAGCCGTGGACTCTCCTTATACAGAAGGAAATGAAATTATCTGGTAAGCATAATTTATGTTTTCCTTCTTAATATAAGGAGAGTCCACGGCTTAATTCCTTAATGTTGGGAAACTTATACCCAAGCTCTAGAGGACACTGAATGATAACGGGAGGGTCAAAAAAGAGGCAGACCCTAATCTGAGGGCACCACAGCCTGCAAAACTTCTCCCGAAGGCTACTTCAGCTGAAGCAAAAACATCAAACTTGCAGAATTTTTAGAAAAAGTGTGTAAGGAGGACCAGGTAGTCGCCTTACAAATCTGATCCATAGAGGTCTCATTCTTAAAGGCCAAAGAGGAAGCCACTGCTCTAGTAGAATGAGCCATAATTCTCTGAGGAGGTCTATGTCCCGCTGTTTCATAAGCTAAGTGGATAAGACTCCTCAACCAAAAAGATAAGGAAGTCGAAGAGACCTTCTGACCCTTATGCTTCCCAGAATATGCCACAAAAAAGGAAGAAATTTGTCTAAAGTCCTTAGTAGCTTGAAGATAAAACTTCAAGGCACCAACCACGCCCAAATTATGAAGTAAACGTTCCTTCGAAGAAAAAGGATTAGAACACAAAGACGGGACCACAATCTCTTGATTGATGTTGCGGTCTGACACAACTTTAAGGAGAAACCCTAACTTAGTACATAGGACAGCCTTATCCGAATGGAACACCAGATAAGGAGGCTCACATGGCAATCTCAGATACTCTGCACGCCGAAGCAATAGCCAGTAAAACTTTCCAGGTCAACAACTTAATATCAATTTCATGCATAAGCTCAAACAGAGCACGTTGTAAAACCTTAAGAACCAGATTCAGACTCCAAGGGGGAGCTGAAGATCTGAACACAGGTCTGATCCTAATCAGAGCCTTAACAAAAGATTGAACATCTGGAAGCTCAGAGAGCCTCTTGTGCAGTAAAACAGACAAGGCCGAAATCTGTCCCCTCGGGAAACTGTCCGAAAGACCCTTCTCCAGACCATCCTGGAAAAACTACAGAATCCTGGCAACCTTAACCTTATGCCAAGGAAAACCACGCTCTTCACACCAGAATAAGAAGGTTCTCTATACCTTACAGGGAGTGCAGAATTATTAGGCAAATGAGTATTTTGACCACATCATCCTCTTTATGCATGTTGTCTTACTCCAAGCTGTATAGGCTCGAAAGCCTACTACCAATTAAGCATATTAGGTGATGTGCATCTCTGTAATGAGAATGGGTGTGGTCTAATGACATCAACACCCTATATCAGGTGTGCATAATTATTAGGCAACTTCCTTTCCTTTGGCAAAATGGGTCAAAAGAAGGACTTGACAGGCTCAGAAAAGTCAAAAATAGTGAGATATCTTGCAGAGGGATGCAGCACTCTTAAAATTTCAAAGCTTCTGAAGCGTGATCATCGAACAATCAAGCGTTTCATTCAAAATAGTCAACAGGGTCGCAAGAAGCGTGTGGAAAAACCAAGGCGCAAAATAACTGCCCATGAACTGAGAAAAGTCAAGCGTGCAGCTGCCAAGATGCCACTTGCCACCAGTTTGGCCATATTTCAGAGCTGCAACATCATTGGAGTGCCCAAAAGCACAAGGTGTGCAATACTCAGAGACATGGCCAAGGTAAGAAAGGCTGAAAGACGACCACCACTGAACAAGACACACAAGCTGAAACGTCAAGACTGGGCCAAGAAATATCTCAAGACTGATTTTTCTAAGGTTTTATGGACTGATGAAATGAGAGTGAGTCTTGATGGGCCAGATGGATGGGCCCGTGGCTGGATTGGTAAAGGGCAGAGAGCTCCAGTCCGACTCAGACGCCAGCAAGGTGGAGGTGGAGTACTGGTTTGGGCTGGTATCATCAAAGATGAACTTGTGGGGCCTTTTCGGGTTGAGGATGGAGTCAAGCTCAACTCCCAGTCCTACTGCCAGTTTCTGGAAGACACCTTCTTCAAGCAGTGGTACAGGAAGAAGTCTGCATCCTTCAAGAAAAACATGATTTTCATGCAGGACAATGCTCCATCACACGCGTCCAAGTACTCCACAGCGTGGCTGGCAAGAAAGGGTATAAAAGAAGAAAATCTAATGACATGGCCTCCTTGTTCACCTGATCTGAACCCCATTGAGAACCTGTGGTCCATCATCAAATGTGAGATTTACAAGGAGGGAAAACAGTACACCTCTCTGAACAGTGTCTGGGAGGCTGTGGTTGCTGCTGCACGCAATGTTGATGGTGAACAGATCAAAACACTGACAGAATCCATGGATGGCAGGCTTTTGAGTGTCCTTGCAAAGAAAGGTGGCTATATTGGTCACTGATTTGTTTTTGTTTTGTTTTTGAATGTCAGAAATGTATATTTGTGAATGTTGAGATGTTATATTGGTTTCACTGGTAAAAATAAATAATTGAAATGGGTATATATTTGTTTTTTGTTAAGTTGCCTAATAATTATGCACAGTAATAGTCACCTGCACACACAGATATCCCCCTAAAATAGCTATAACTAAAAACAAACTAAAAACTACTTCCAAAACTATTCAGCTTTGATATTAATGAGTTTTTTGGGTTCATTGAGAACATGGTTGTTGTTCAATAATAAAATTAATCCTCAAAAATACAACTTGCCTAATAATTCTGCACTCCCTGTATGATAGATGCGATGAGTAACCGGCTTATGAGCTTGGATGAGAGTATCAATAACGCTCTCGGAAAAACCTCTCTTGCATAGGACTTAGCTTTCAATCAGCCGTCAGCCGTTACAGAATCTAGATTTTGATGAACAAAAGGACCTTGTTCCAGCAGATCCCTGCAACAAGGTAACTTCCATGGAGGAGAAAATGACATCCTCACTAGGTCCGCAAACCACGTCCTTTGCGGTCACGATGGAGCAATCAGTATAACTGACGCCTGCTCCTGCTTGATGCGGGCCACTACCCGAGGAAGGAGTGGTAATGGTGGAAAAAGGTAGATTAGATTGAAACTCAAAGGCACCGCTAATAAATCTATTAGCTCCGCCTGAAGATCCCTGGACCTTAACCCATAACTGGGTAATTTGGTATTGAGACGAGACGCCATGAGATCTATCTCTGGCGTCCCCCACCTGTAGCATATTCCCGCAAACACTTCCGGATGGAGAGACCATTCCCCCGGATGAAAGGATTGTCTGCTGAGAAAATCCGCTTCCCAGTTGTCCACACCTAGAATGTGGATCGCTGACAGCAAACAGTTGTGGGCCTCCACCCACTCCGGTATCCAAGATACCTCCCTCATTGCTAGGGAGCTTCTTGTTCCTCCCTGATGGTTGATGTAAGCCACCAAGGTTATATTGTCTGATTGGAATCTGATAAACCGGAACAAACCCAGAAGAGGCCAAGCCTTCAGAGCATTGTAGATTGCAAAATGTTGATCGGGAGGGAGCGTTCCTCTTGAGACCACATCCTTAGAGGCTAGTGTCCATAGCCACAATCTCCCAGGATGGTCTAAGAAAGGATGTCCCTCGGGACAGATGATCTGGACAGAGCCACAAAGAGAGTGATTCTCTCGACCGGTTGTCCAAGGAAATCTGTTGAGACAGATCCGAATGATCGCCATTCCACTGCCTCAGCATGCACAGCTGTAGCGGTCTGAGGCGGGACCTGGCAAAAGGAATTATGTCCATGCTGGACACCATGAGATGGTCCTCTGCTAGTCGAAAGGATGGTGCTTGAACCAGAATGTCGTCCAAGTAGGGAGCTACTGCTATACCTTGGGTTCTGGCGATAGCCAGAAGAGCTCCTAGAAACTTTGTAAAGATTATTGGGACCGTGGCTAGACCAAACGGAAGTTCAATGAATTGGAAGTGCTGATCCAGGAACGCAAACCTTAGGAACTGGAAGTGGTCCCTGTGGATTGGACCGTAAAGGTAGGCATCCTTCAGATCTATAGTGGTCATGAATAGTGATGTCGCAAACCTAAAATTTGCGGTTCGCGAACGGCGGACTCGAACTTCCGGTATTGTTCGCGAACCCGAATAGGCAGGCGAACTTTAAAACCTACAAGGACTCTTTCTGGCCACAATAGTGATGGAAAAGTTGTTTCAAGGGTACTAACACCTGGACTGTCGCATGCTGGAGGGGGATCCCTGGCAAAACTCCCATGGAAAATTACATAGTTTATGCAGAGTCTGCTTTTAAGCCATAATGGGTCTAAATCAACTAACATTCCCAAAGTGGCTGTCTCAAAACATCCCGGACAGAAGATAGATTGATAGATAGGATAGATAGATATACATAGATTGATAGTTAGATAGAATCGATAGAAGAGAAATAGATATATTTGTTAGATATATAATTACCCTAATAAAGTCTAATAATTAAACATGCGTTCTTGGACCCAACTAGCTTGTGTTAATTAGTACTTTTCTTAGCACTTTAATCCCTGTCCCCCCCCCCCTATCGGGGGTGTTCTATATGGCCTGCCAGATTACCCTGGAAAATTATAATAATAAGACATGCGGTCCGCTACCTATTTTAACTAGGTTGTGTTTTAAGTACTACCATTCTTAGCACTTTAATCTCTGTAACTCCCCCTATTTGGTGAGGTCTATACGGCCTGGATGATTACCCATACAAAATATAATAAGACATCTGCTCTTGGTATGCGACCCATGGTAACTATGTTGTGTTAATTAGTAATGTCCTTCGCATTTTAATAGCTGTTACTCATACTCACCCTATTGGTGGAGGTCTATATGGCCTGCATGATTACCCTTACAAAATATAACAACCAAACATATGCTCTGGGACCCATGGTAAGTCGGTTGTGTTAAGTAGTACTGTTCTTTGCAGTTTAATACCTGTTACAACACCAAATGGTGGCAGGTCTATCTGGCCTTCATGATTAGCTGCACCCAAACCCAAAAAAAAGCCGAGTGGTCTTAGACTCCATGGCTAACTCGGTTGTTTCAATTAGTACTATTCTTAGCACTTTCATCCCTGTTACGGGTGGTCTACATGGCCATCATGATTAGCCGAACAAAATACTACAATCCAACCTTTGCTCAGTCTTCATAGGCCCTTCATTGTCTGTATTTTGATAGTACAGTTCTTATTATTTTTATAGCTGATACAACTGAATGGTGGCAGCTCTATATGGCCTGCATGATTAGCCGCACCCAATACAAAAATAAATCCAAGCGGTCTTGGATTACCACCCATGGCTAACTCTGTTGTTTCAAGTAGTACTATTCTTAGCACTTTCATCTCATCATCCCTGTTACTTCCAGGACTCTAGGTGGTGGTCTACATGGCCATCATGATTAGCCTAACCAAATACTACAATCCAACCTTGGCTCAGTCTTCCTAAGGCCCTTCATTGGGTGTATTTTGGTAGTACTGTTCTTATTAGTTTAATAGCTGATACGACACCGAATGGTGGCAGCTCTATATGGCCTGCATGAATAGCCGCACCCAAAGCCAAAAAAAAGCCATGCGGTTTTGCACTAACACCCATGGATAACTCTGTTGTTTCAAGTTCTACTATTCTTAGCTCTTTCATCTCATCCCTGTTACTTCCAGGACTCTCGGTGGTAGTCTACATGGCCATCATGATTACCCTCACCAAAATATAACAACAATACGTGCGTGCAGGGAACCATGGTAAGCTTACTTCCTTTCGCAAAATCGAGTATAACAGTTGCAGGCAGAGTTTCTGACCCTGAATTATGGCTGCACCTCTCCCTAAAAGAGGCATGCGTTACAGAGTCTGTGGGCATGTATGCAAAGAGCTGGCCTGCCTAAAAAGAGGAGCAAGGCTGTACGGGTTGTTCTCCTTCAGCCGTTTTATACGCTGTCCCACGGCCACGACCCTCAACAACCACAACAGAATGAAACATCACATATGCCATCCTTTTGAACAACCGAGTACAGGTATGGCATTGATTTTAGTTACACGGCAATATTTATTATGAACCGTGAAATAGAAAACAAAAACATGATTGGACACCTAGTACAGTACAGGTCATTCTCCTTCTGCCTTTTTAGAATAGTGTTCCGGACCCCCAACAAAAACAGCATGAAAGAGGAGATATGTCATCCTTTTGAATAATAGATTACAGTAAAGGCATTGATTTTAGAAACCCACAGATCATTATTTGCAACCGTGAAATAGAAAAAAACATTGAATAGACACCCGTTCCACTTATTTATGCTCAGGCCTTTTTAATACGAGGGTCCCGGAGCCTCAACCGAAACAACAGCATGAAAGAGGAGATATGTCATCCTTTTGAATAAAAGATTAAAGTAAAGGCATTGATTTTAGAAACCCACAGATCATTATTTGCAACCGTGAAATAGTAAAAAACATTGATTAGACACCCGTTACACTTATTTATCCTCAGGCCTTTTTAATACGAGGGTCCTGGAGCCTCAACCGAAACAACAGCATGAAAGAGGACATATGTCATCCTTTTGAATAATAAATTACAAGAAAGGCATTGATTTTAGAAACCCACAGATCATTATTTGCAACCGTGCAATAGAAAAAAACATTTATTAGACACCCGTTACACTTATTTATCCTCAGGCCTTTTTAATAAGAGGGTCCCGGAGCCTCAACCGAAACAACAGTATGAAAGAGGACATATGTCATCCTTTTGAATAATAGATTACAGGAAAGGCATTGATTTTACAATCCCAGAGATCATTTATATGACCCGGGAAATAGAAAAAAACATTGATTAGACACCCGTTACACTTATTTATCCTCAGGCCTTTTTAATAAGAGGGTCCCGGAGCCTCAACCGAAACAACATCATGAAAGAGGAGATATGTCATCCTTTTGAATAATAGATTACAGTAAAGGCATTGATTTTAGAAACCCACAGATCATTATTTGCAACAGTGAAATAGAAAAAAACATTGATTAGACACCCGTTGCACTTATTTATGCTCAGGCCTTTTTAATATGAGGGTCCTGGAGCCTCAACCGAAACAACAGCATGAAAGAGGAGATATGTCATCCTTTTGAATAAAAGATTACAGTAAAGGCATTGATTTTAGAAACCCACAGATCATTATTTGCAACCGTGAAATAGTAAAAAACATTGATTAGACACCCGTTACACTTATTTATCCTCAGGCCTTTTTAATACGAGGGTCCCGGAGCCTCAACTGAAACAACAGTATGAAAGAGGACATATGTCATCCTTTTGAATAATAGATTACAGGAAAGGCATTGATTTTACAATCCCAGAGATCATTTATATGACCCGGGAAATAGAAAAAAACATTGATTCGACACCCGTTACACTTATTTATCCTCAGGCCTTTTTAATAAGAGGGTCCCGGAGCCTCAACCAAAACAACAGCATGAAAGAGGAGATATGTCATCCTTTTGAATAATAGATTACAGGAAAGGCATTGATTTTAGAATCCCAGAGATCATTTATATGACCCGGGAAATAGAAAAAAACATTGATTAGACACCCGTTACACTTATTTATCCTCAGGCCTTTTTAATAAGAGGGTCCCGGAGCCTCAACCAAAACAACAGCATGAAAGAGGAGATATGTCATCCTTTTGAATAATAGATTACAGGAAAGGCATTGATTTTAGAATCCCAGAGATCATTTATATGACCCGGGAAATAGAAAAAAACATTGATTAGACACCCGTTACACTTATTTATCCTCAGGCCTTTTTAATACGAGGGTCCCAGAGCCTCAACCGAAACAACAGCATGAAAGAGGACATATGTCATCCTTTTGAATAATAGATTACAGGAAAGGCATTGATTTTAGAAACACTGAGATAATTAGTTGCAACCGGGAAATAAAAAAAAAACATTTAACAGACACCCAGTACACTTCATTATCCATAGGCCTTCATTATCCATAGGACCCTCAACAAAAACAAGAGCAGGGAGCTGGGCATAGGAGTACAATGGAGTGTGACAATAATAATCTGAAGGTGAAGATTGCGTAGTTGTGGCATTTTAATTTTGTTATCGTGGGAACTTAGTACTTGCAATCACCTTGCTCTGGTGAATCCATATCGCAAATGTGTTATTTAAGCCACTGTTTGTCTATTTTTTTGAATATCATCATTTGGTAAATGAAGCTCAACTTAAGGCTGGTGAGAACCGACCTTTCTTCTGGCTGTTTGAAAATGTTGTGGCTCTGGACAAACATGTGAATAAGGGGCCATCAGCCATATTCTGCACGCAACCCCTTTGATGATTGACGATAAACATGTGTCACCTGCAAGCAGAGCTCGTTACTTCTGTCTAAATCATCTTCCTGGTATGGACAGGCCACTGTTTCCCACAGCAAGTACGAAGCTTGAAATACAAGATTGTCTTGAGTATGGTAGGAAACCAAAGTTTATTTAATTCTGTACTATCACCACAAAAAATGAACTTCTTGAAGCAACGAAAATGCCAGCAATTTCATGTGCTTATGGATGACAAGGATGTCCTGTCCTGTGGTGCACAGAGATGGAGAGGATTTTTGCCCTCCCTGTACACTACCCAGATGTCTCAAACATCACCAGAAACACAATACAGCCACTCTTGTGAAGTTCCTGGAGTGTTCCGGTAGCCATCTCTTTGCGCTCCTAAAGGAATAATTTATCAGTGTTTTTGTATACATCCGACAACAGCTTCGGAGACTGTGGTGACGCACATGTTATTTACTGTTGTTCCAGCTGTGGCAATATCAATTGGCATTAAAAAGTTAAGATTTGTGTGTGGCGGAGCCTATAGCTGTTGCGGTAGGACGTGTGTTTGAGGAGCTCCAGGTCTTACAAGTTACTTTGGAGTTATTTTTCAACCTTAATTTAATTTTCTTTTTGGGATTCATAGTCACACTTTCTGGGGCTATCCAAGAGGAGCCTGGTAAAAGCACTATAGTCACCCTTTATATCAACGGGTACGGAGACCTGTTTTTTGCTTTTCCAATATGGCGCTGGACACCCCTGAATAAAAAAAAAAAAGATCAGATTTTGACTAGTGACACACATTTTATGCACGCTGTGGCAATTGCAATTTGCAATAAAAATAATCTGATAACAACAACCACTACCTACGACCACACCTGACTCCTGAAGTCATGCTTCAGTTATTAAGTCAAGTTAAATTATTCTTTTTTTTTTTTTTATGCTCAGCAGAGGCTCCAGGACCCTCGACAAAACCAGCAGCAGGAAAGAGGACATATGGCATCCTTTTGAAAAAATGATTATAGGAAAGGCATTGATTTCAGAAACACAGAGATCATTAGTTGCAACCGGTAAATAGAAAAAAACATTGATTAGACACCCAGTACACTTATTTTTCCTTAGGCCTTTTTAATAAGAGGCTCCCGGAGCCTCAACAGAAACAACAGCATCAAAAAGTACATATGGCATCCTTGTGAATAATAGATTACAGGAAAGGCATTGATTTTAGAAACCCGTGGATAATTTTTTGCAACCGTGAAATCTAAGAAAACAAAGATTAGACACCCAGTACACTTCTTTATCCTTAGGCCTTTTTAGCAGAGGCTCCAGGACCCTCAACAAAACCAGCAGCAGGAAAGAGGACATATGGCATCCTTGTGACTAATAGATTACATTTAAGGCATTGATTTGAGAAACCAAGAAATAAATTGTTGCAACCGGGAAATCTAAAAAAAAATGGATTAGACACCCAGTACACTTATTTATCCTTAGGCCTTATTAGCAGAGGCTCCAGGACCCTCAACAAAACCAGCAGCAGTAAAGAGGACATATGGCATCCTTTAGAAAAAAAGATTTCTGGAAAGGCATTGATTTTAGAAACACAGAGATCATTAGTTGCAACCGTGTAATCTAAAAAAACATAGATTAGACACCCAGTACACTTCTTTATCCTTAGGCCTTTTTAGCAGAGGCTCCAGGACCCTCAACAAAACCAGCAGCATGAAAGAGGACATATGGCATCCTTGTGACTAATAGATTACAGGAAAGGCATTGATTTTAGAAACCCGGGGATAATTTGTTCCAACCGTGAAATCTAAAAAAACATAGATTAGACACCCAGTACACTTCTTTATCCTTAGGCCTTTTTATCAGAGGCTCCAGGACCCTCAACAAAACCAGCAGCAGGAAAGAGGACATATGGCATCCTTTAGAAAAATAGATTTCTGGAAAGGCATTGATTTTAGAAACACAGAGATCATTAGTTGCAACCGTGAAATCTCAAAAAACTTGGATTATACACCAAGTACACTTATTTATCCTTAGGCCTTTTTAGCAGAGGCTCCAGGACCCTCCACAAAACCAGCAGCATGAAAGAGGACATATGGCATCCTTTAGAAAATTAGATTACTTGAAAGGCATTGATTTTAGAAACACAGAGATCATTAGTTGCAACCGTGAAATCTAAAAAAAGATAGATTATACACCCAGTACACTTCTTTATCCTTAGGCCTTTTTAGAAGAGGCTCCCGGAGCCTCAACAGAAACAACAGCATGAAAGAGGACATATGGCATTCTTGTGACTAATAGATTACATTTAAGGCATTGATTTGAGAAACCCAGAGATAATTTGTTGCAACCGTGAAATCTAAAAAAAAACTGGATTAGACACCCAGTACACTTATTTATCCTTAGGCCTTATTAGCAGAGGCTCCAGGACCCTCAACAAAACCAGCAGCAGGAAAGAGGACATATGGCATCCTTTAGAAAAATAGATTTCTGGAAAGGCATTGATTTTAGAAACACAGAGATCATTAGTTGCAACCGTGAAATCTCAAAAAAGTTAGATTATACACCAAGTACACTTCTTTATCCTTAGGCCTTTTTAGCAGAGGCTCCAGGACCCTCCACAAAACCAGCAGCATGAAAGAGGACAAATGGCATCCTTTAGAAAATTAGATTACATGAAAGGCATTGATTTTAGAAACACAGAGATCATTAGTTGCAACCGTGTAATCTAAAAAAACATAGATTATACACCCAGTACACTTATTTATCCTTAGGCCTTTTTAGAAGAGGCTCCCGGAGCATCAACAGAAACAACAGCATGAAAGAGGACATATGGCATCCTTGTGACTAATAGATTACAGGAAAGGCATTGATTTTAGAAACCCGGGGATAATTTGTTCCAACCGTGAAATCTAAAAAAACATAGATTAGACACCCAGTACACTTCTTTATCCTTAGGCCTTTTTAGCAGAGGCTCCAGGACCCTAAACAAAACCAGCAGCAGGAAAGAGGACATATGGCATACTTTTGTAAATTAGATTACAGGAAAGGCATTGATTTTAGAAACACAGAGATCAGTTATATGACCCGGGAAATAGAAAAAAACATTGATTGGACACCCAGTACACTTCTTTATCCTTAGGCCTTTTTATAAGTGTCCCGGAGCCTCAACAGAAACAACAGCATGAAAGAGGACATATGGCATCCTTTTGAAAAATAGATTACAGGAAAGGCATTGATTTTAGAAACACAGAGAAAATTTGTTACAACCGGGAAATCTAAAAAAACATTGAATAGACACCCAGTACACTTATTTATCCTTAGGCCTTTTTAGCAGAGGCTCCAGGACACTCAACAAAACCAGCAGTAGGAAAGAGGACATATGGCATCCTTTGTGAAAAAAAGATTATAGGAAAGGCATTGATTTTAGAAACCCGGGGATAATTTGTTGCAACCGTGAATTTGAATTAAAAAAAATGATTGGATGGACACCCAGTACAATTCTTTCTCCTTAGGCCTTTTTATAAGAGGGTCCAGGACCCTCAAACAAAACACCAGCAGGAAAGAGGACATATGGCATCCTTTTGAACAATAGAGTACAGGAAAGGCATTGATTTTAGAAACCCAGAGATAATTTTTTGCAAATGGAAATTTGAATAAAAAAAAATATTCGATGGACACCCAGTGCACTTCTTTCTCCTTACTTAGGCCTTTTTATAAGAGGGTCCTGGACCCTCAAAAAAACACCAGCAGGAAAGAGGACGTATGGCATCCTTTTGAACAATAGAGTACAGGTACAGCATTGATTTTACAAAACCAGAGATCATTTTGGTCAATTGTTAAATAGAAAAAAAAATGAGTGGACACCCTCTTTATCCTTAGGCCTTTTTATAAGAGGGTCCTGGACCCTCAAAAAAAACACCAGCAGGAAAGAGGACGTATGGCATCCTTTTGAACAATAGAGTACAGGTACAGCATTAATTTTACAAACCCAGAGATAATTTTGGTCAAATGTGAAATAGAAAAAAAAATGAGTGGACACCCAGTACACCTCTTTCTCCTTAGGCATTTTTATAAGAGGGTCCAGGACCCTCAAACAAAATACCAGCAGGAAAGAGAACATATGGCATACTTTGGAACAATAGAGTACTGGTACGGCATTGATTTGTGAAACCCACAGATAATTGTTTGTAAAAGTGAAATAGCCCCAAAAACCATGCTTGGACTCCCACTCCAGGTCGTTCTCCTTCAGCTTTTTTATAAGAGGGTCCAGCACCCTCAACAGAAACAACTGCAGGAAACACCACCACATATGCCATCCTTTTGCACAAGCGAGTACAGGTATGGCATCCATTTTAGAAACCCAGAGATAATTGAGAGGAACCAGGAACATTTTTCTAAAAACTGGATGGGGCACCCATTACAGGTCGTTCTCCTTCAGCCTTTTTATATCATGGGCCACGACCCGCAACAGGCACAACAGCATGAAACACCACATATGCCACCCTTTTGCACAATAGAGTACAGGTATGGCATAGATGGAACACAGAGATAATTTAGAGCAACCAAGAGACCGATAAAGATGCTTGGTCGGTCCTACTCTTTCAAATTTGTGGCATTTTGTGTTCAATTTAATGGTCCACCAGATATGAGTGGTGTGTTAAGTTGTACAATTCGTAACAGTTTAATCACTAGTGTTATGTGCCTTATTTTTTTATTTGAGTTTTGTACCCACAGAGCTGCAGCAGAGGCCAGAAAAATTCGGAATGTACAAATGACTGAAAAATTGGGGTATTGTTGTAGCAACTGCTGTAGCAGCGGCCAGAAAAATTAATGTTTGTAAAACATTTATAAAGTGCCTTAAAAGCTTGTGGCTTGAACACTACTTGTTGGCGGATAAGTCAAGCAAGTCCACCGGCTTTATAACAAAAAAAAAAAGGCCAGCCTGTCTACCAGTTGTAGCGCAAGCCAGCTCATCTCATCATCAGGACTTTTTTATTCAAATGTATCGCCCAATGTCAGTCCCTTCGGGATCCAGCCCTCATTCATTTTTATAAAAGTGAGATAGTCAAGACTTTTTTGACCTAGGCGACTTCTCTTTTCAGTGACAAAACCTCCTGCTGCACTAAAAGTCCTTTCGGACAGGACACTTGAAGCGGGGCAGGCCAGAAGTTCCATTGCAAATTGGGATAGCTCAGGCCACAAGTCCAGCCTGCACACCCAGTAGTCAAGGGGTCCATCGCTCCTGAGAGTGTCGAGATCCACAGTTAAAGCTAGGTAGTCTGCTACCTGTCGGTTGAGTCTTTCTCTAAGGCTGGATCCCGAAAGGCTCTGATGGTGCATGGGAGTTAAAAAGGTACGCATGTCCTCCATCAACAAGACGTCAGGAAAGCGCCCGGTCCTTGCCGCCGTGGTCGTGGGAGGAGGAGGATTAATTTCATCTCTTCCCCTGTTACATTCCCGTGGTGCTGTGACATCACCCTTATACGCTGTGTAAAGCATAGTTTTTAATTTATTCTTAAAATGCTCCATCCTTTCCGACTTGCGGGAATTTGGTAACATATCAGGCACTTTATGCTTATACCGGGGGTCGAGGAGTGTGGACACCCAGTACAGGTCGTTCGAGGGTCCCTCAACAGGTACGACAGCATGAAAGAACCCATTTGAACAAGGTTGGATGCTGAGCTAATCATGTCGCGTTCCTCCTCCTCACTGATCTCACTGATGGTATCTTCTTCCCCCCAGCCACGTACAACACCACGGGTACCAGAGAGGTGACAACAACGAGCACCCTGGGATGACTGTTGTGCTCGGTCTTCCTCCTCCTCATCCTCCTCAAAGCCACATTCCTCCTCTGACTCCTCTTCCTCACAATCCTCTTCCTGCGTTGCCGCAGGTCCAGCAAGCAATGCTGATTCGGCTGTTTGCGGGGGTGATGGAAACCACAACTCTCCCGCTTCCTCTTCATGCTCATCTACTGCCTGATCCAGCACTCTTCGCAGGGCACGCTCCAGGAACAAAACAAATGGTATGATGTCGCTGATGGTGCCTTCGGTGCGACTGACAAGGTTTGTCCCCTCCTCAAAAGGACGCATGAGCCTACAGGCATTGCGCATGAGCGTCCAGTAATTTGGAAAAAATATCCCCAGCTCCCCAGAGGCTGGCCTAGCACCCCGGTCATACAAATACTCATTAACAGCTTTTTCTTGTTGGAGCAGGCGGTCAAACATTAGGAGTGTTGAATTCCACCATGTCGGGCTGTCACAAATCAAGCGCCTCACTGGCAGGTTGTTTTGACGCTGGATATCGGACAAGTGCGCCATGGCCGTGTAGGAACGCCTGAAATAGCCACACACCTTCCTGGCCTGCTTCAGGACTTCATGTAAGCCTGGGTACTTATGGACAAATCGTTGTACAATTAAATTACACACATTTGCCATGCACGGCACATGTGTCAACTTGCCCAATTTCAATGCCGCCACCAAATTACTTCCATTGTCAGAAACAACCTTGCCAATCTCCAGTTAGTGCGGAGTCAGCCACTGATCCACCTGTGCGTTCAGGGCGGTCAGGAGTGCTGGTGCGGTGTGACTCTCCGCCTTCAGGCAAGTCAACCCCAAGACGGCGTGACACTGCCGTACCCGGGATGTAGCATAGTAACCTGGGGAGCTGGGGGGGGTGCCATAGATGTGGAGCAAGATGCAGAAGTTGAAGAGGACTCAGCCGAGGAAGAGGTTATGGAAGAGGATGGAGTAGGAGGAGTAGAGGAGGTAGCAGCAGGCCTGCCTGCAAGTCGTGGCGGTGTCACCAACTCTTCTGCAGAACCACGCATTCCATGCTTGTCAGAAGTCAGCAGGT